>NW_018164546.1:105206-123189 GCF_001263595.1 Phalaenopsis equestris | reverse complement strand
TCGTTTGCTTAGCGAGCCGAACACGAGCCGTTCACGAACAAAGAATCGTTTTGACAACCCTAATCACGTAGCCATAAGATGTTAAGGATTGGGGCAAGATTTAAAATATCATTTGAATCTAATTTTAATAATTTTTATTCTATTTTTTTTATTAATACTTTTAATTGATTATAAATCTTTGTAGCCTTAGTTAATTAATTTTTTTAAAAATACTACTCATCAAAGATATATATATAATTGATTAGTAGTATTTTGAGCAAAAATGAGCCGAACACAAACGAACAAAAATTTATTCGTGTTGTTCGTGTTCGGCTCATTAACTTCGCGAACGATCCGAACATGAGCTTCTTAACGAGCCGAACACGAGCAGTTTGCAAACAACGAGCCGTTTTGACAGCTCTAGTGGTGTTGAGCATTTTTGGCTTAAAATACGTACCATTTAATTCCTATGTATTTATATATCTAACACCTAAACTTCAATTTTTACATATATGTCATTTTACCTATGTATGAAAAGTTGCATTTCACTTTTTAAAAGTTAAAATAGTGATATTTTCTATATGATATAAAAGATTTTAGAGGTATGAATATAAAAAGTTTAGTTTAGGTTTTAGATATGTAAATACAATGGTAGTATGGTATTTTATCCAAATTTCCCTAAAATTTACTAGTATTTTAATTGAACTTCAATTGAGAATATCTTAATTGAATTTTAGTCAAAATAAGCTGATAAGCAGCTATAGGGCCTGTTTGGGGCAGCTTATAAGTGCGGCGGCGTTTTCAAAAATGCCGCTGTCCTGTTTGATTAACACGTTTCGATTGCGTTTTAAAAACAGCTTATTTGATTTGTTAATAAACGAGGGCGCCAACCGTGCCAAAGACCTCGTGGCCCGCGTTTTTGAGTTGGCGTTCGAAAATATTTCCTTCGGTGCCCTTCTCCTCTCCGCTCTTCAGTGCCCTTCTTCTCTCCGCTTCCTCGCTCGATCTACTCTCCGTCGTTAGCACTCGAAACCATCTCGTCTATTCCACCCTCCGTCGTCTGAAGCTCCTTCGACATTCCTAACAGCAGAAGCAATCGTGAATCCGCCCTCTCTGCCCTAGCTCGCGATCCCTAGCCTCTCCCTGCTTCCTTCAGCATTCCGATCTACCCTCTGTCGTTCGCACTCGCAACCATCTCGTCTATTCCACCCCTGTCGTTCGCAGCTCCTTCGACATTCCTAACAGCAGAAGCAATCGTGAATCCGCCCTCTCTGCCCTAGCTCGCGATCCCTAGCCTCTCCCTGCTTCCTTCAGCATTCCGATCTACCCTCTGTCGTTCGCACTCGCAACCATCTCGTCTATTCCACCCCTGTCGTTCGCAGCTCCTTCGACATTCCTAACAGGTAAACAATGCCAAGTTGGTGAGTATTTTTTCGATCAATCTTTGGTATTTCTTATAGTTTGCATATTTAATCTGAAAATTTTCGGATTTGATTTTGTTTTTGCATCAGAACCGCTGGGTACTTGTCCTACATGCACTACATTCTTGGTTTCTTTTTTGTTTTTATGTTGGCGGAAATAGATTTAAGTAAAATTTTTCAAATTAAATGTATTTTTTGACAAGAATCAAACTTTAGTTTTCATTTAAATTCGTTTATATCGCCTTGTTTCCCTTCTTTAACTTTTTTCGCAGGATTGTAAAATTTTCTTATTATAGTTTTGTGTTGATGGTAAAGAACAATATTGAAATGAAAATCTTCTTCTTCTTTATGGTTTTGAACTAGTCTTCTGTAGCAGGATGACAATTTTGATTAAATCCCCGTTGTTGGATTTTTAACATTGACTTTGGGTAAAACAGTTACTTTTAAGAGATGTGTTAAGAGATGTGGGAACCGACAAGTCAATTTTTTTTCACAGACTTTGGTAGTTAATGATCAAATTGTGAAATTTGAGATTTGGGATACTGCTGGACAGAAGAGATATCGTAGTTTAGCTCAGATGTATTATAGGGGTGCCGCAGCGACTATAATTGTGCATGATGTAACGAATGTGGTTAGTCATTAACATGTTATTTTTTCTTTTTTTTGTCTCATTATACTACATATTAGTAAGTGAAGATGTATTTTACTTTTGTATATGTAACCGTGCTTCTTTGATATGATAGAAAAATTTTGAGTTATATAAATGTAACTAAACTCTTTTGTATTTTTATGTATTAACATTTGAACTTTAATTTTATTGAGAAAATTACAAATTCTAAGTGATAAATTGTTCATTTAACTTAAAAAGTCTGCAAATAAACTGTTTACAAAGTGCACAAACCAAACGGCTAAACAACTTATCCACAACAGAGGCAAAATAGTCATTTATCCAGAATCAACTGTTTTCTAAATGCACAAACCAAACAACCAGCCAGCTTATTTGGATCAGCTGCTCATCAGTAGATTATCAGGATAAGCTGCTTATCAGCAGAAGCTGGATAAGCTGCAGCTGCCCCAAACAGATCCGTATTCTTTCATGATCTTTTAATTGACGAAACGATGCAATTAGGTTTAAACTTTTACATGTACTACTGTTTGTGCAGGCTTGAGCAACGAAACGAAACAACGAATGATGCCTACCGTTACTTTGTATTGAGAGCTCAAGAAATTGCATTATCTCTTAACTGGGTCCCGGTCAATTGGTATGAAGCTTCTTTTCAGTGCTAAATTTAAGGTTACAGAATCAATAAAATAAGGAATATTTACATACATACCACTCAATTCCTCTGTATTTACACCTAAAATTTTAATTTTTACATATATGCCTCCTTACCTTATGCATCAAAAGGTGTTTTTTACTTTTTAAAAGACAAAACAGTGGTATTTTGATATGAAAGATTTGGATGGTATAAATGTAAAAAGTAAATTTTAGGTGTTAGCTATGTAAATACATAAGAGTTATGTGCTATTTATGTAAATGCCCCATAAAATAAACAGCTGATGTAGCCGAAGATGTGCTTTTTCAACAATCTTCAGGGAAGAAACATTTAACGCGTTTAACAAAAGCCTCAACCCACAGACTGTGGTGCATAACTGGTCAGTTTTGACAATGAACTCTCAGTTTTTACTGCATCATAATTATCTGTGATGAATTTCTAATTAGATTCATGCCTTCTTTTCACGATTAAAGTGCCGAAATAGTCCCCTGATTGTTTGTTTGGAGTCATTTTAGTCTAAAGTCTATAAAAACGTCAAATTAATCTCCGAAAACTATCACACTTAAGTTTAAAAGTAGAAATTATGTAAAAAACTCTTGATGTTACTTGACGTACTATAATCTCTCTGTCTTTTATAATGTTATAATGTCATAAAAGAAATTTTTCATTTTAGTCCAGAGTCTATAAAAACGTCAAATTAATCTCCGGATTCTTTAAATTGGGACTGAAATAGTTTTCAAATAGTCTTTTGTGGGGATTATTTCGACCAATATTAAAATTGTGAACGGACGAAATTGATACTTATATATACTGTGGGACTACGATGACCTCATATAAATAACCAGTGGACTATTTTGACTTTTTACTCTTTGCAAAATATATTGGATGGTTGGTTTTGACAGGCTAGGTCCTGGAGTTTGTCCAAAAGCTGTTGCAATGGGTTTTAGATGTATTGTAAGCAACCAAGGGGTGTGGTATCTGGATCATCTAGATGTTCCTTGGGAAAATTTCTACACCAACGAACCATTAGAAGGAATTAATGATACTCTGCAACAAAAGCTTGTTTTAGGGGGAGAAGTTTGTATGTGGGGTGAGACAGCTGATACATCTGATGTTCTTCAAACAATCTGGCCGCGTGCAGCTGCAGCAGCAGGTAAAGCTTTTCATATTTTACCGGATATCAATCTATCATGCATACATATTTACCTTTTCTTACATTGAAATCGCAAATTTTTGTCATATTATTTCCCTTTTTTATAACCTGTTTTGTACAAAATAATGATTGGTTTAGTATCCTAGGCTCATTTTGTTGCAATTAGGGTTTAAATGAACCGAACTTATGTGAGAGCTCAAATCTTGTTCATGTTAGCCCGTTTGTTTTTTTTTTTTGTTGAAATAGGCTTGTGTTTGAAATGACTTGTAAATAAGATGTTCTTGTTCGGTTCGATTCAAATTAGTTTGCTTATTTCAATTCATTTCAGCTTGAAATTAGCTCGAATGATATAAAAATGTTAAAATTTAACATTTGTTTAAATATAACATAAAAAATAAAGTAAATGTTATAATGATAATATTATTTATTTATTTATTGGGCATTTACATACAAAGCACAAAATTCTTATTTATTTACGTATCCCACACCAAAATTTTCATATTTATATACGTAGCATTCAAATCTTTATTCTCACCTAAAAAATAACACTATCATCACTTTTTAAAAGTGAAATACACATTTTCAAGTAATATGTTTATAAATATGAAAGTTTTGATGAGAGATATGTAAATACATAAGAATTGTTCGTGCTAAAAAGACTTTAGCACAACTGAAAACAAAATGATTGCATTATGCTCTTTTATAAATCAAATTCAAAAAAATTATTTGTGTCCAACTCCTTTGTTTGGCAAATGAATCAAACATGAGTTGTTCGTGATCAATAAACTTTTTTTTGACAAACACTACATGCAAGAGGACATTGTGTTCTGAATATGATTCTGCCAATTTTCTTCAGAACGATTGTGGAGTCCAAGGGAGGCCACCAGTCCAGATAATCTGAACGCTACTGTTCTACCCCGGCTTCAATATTTTAGATGTCTGCTGAACTACCGCGGAATCCCAGCAGCCCCAGTCACCAATCTATATGCACGCCAGCCTCCAATTGGCGCAGGTTCATGTTTCACTCAATAATTTTGAATTTACTGAAAGCCCCTCATTAATTAATAATCCTGTGCAAAGAATCTATTCCACATAGTACATAAAGTTGGGGAATCTCAAGGCCATCACTGCGCTCTCCCTGTAACGCAGTAGTTTCATTGTCAGAAATTAAGAGGCCTGGAACTGTGGGAATAAGTTCGTTCAGCTTTCGTTAAGGTTTCCTCTTAGTTTTATTTGAAGAACCTGTTTCTGTTTTCCAGCTTCAAATCATCATTCTATCCCATCAACTTTTATTTATCAGTAAATGTGATAATTATGGTGTCTCCCATTAAATTTCATCTCATCAAATAAATTTGTTTTCCTGTACTTCGGAATGTTGTTTCACTTTTGAATATATATATATATATATATATATATATGTAAATAAAGAAATCGGTATTTGGTAGAGACCCAAATACCGATTTCCCATATGCTAGGCCCCATGATAAGAGCCCGCGTCATGTGCCTAAATATTCAAGAACCCGGCACTATTGGGGATCGAACACACTCACACACACACACACACACACACACATATATATATAAAGAGAGACTCTTTTTGCTCTGTTTGTGCGCCTTTTTGTGCTGTTTGTTAGATGCATGCGTATCGTACCCCTTTTATATTCGTGCTTAATGCTATGGTTTCTACACACTTATGTTTATGGTATTATATATGAGTACAGAATTGGGAGTTTAGTGTGTACTGGGCAGTTGTTTGGTCAGCAGCAAAATGAGTGTATTGTATTTCTGTAGCAGAGATTTTAAAAATTTAAACATTTGGTCGAACGAGAACAAGCAATGTAAAATGCCTCCAGTGATGGGACCATCAATGTATTTGAAATTCATTCAATTTAGGAAAAATTTAAACTATACTGCTTTGTATAAAGTGATGTCATTGCCTCCAGCATGTTGACGCCGCTGACCTTAAGGAGTCTATTTTATATTGAATTTATTTTTTTTTTTTGAATAAAAGAAGAAAATTTGTAGTCTTGCATTTATTCAATACTGAATGAAACAACTCTAAAAATATTTTCAATATAATACATTATTTTAATATTTCATTTTTTTTTTTCACCAAACAAAATAGCTTGGGAATCTTTGTCCAAGTTGTCTTGTTAAAAATCAAACTAGTGATGCTCTCTAGCCAATAACAATATTCATGGCACATCATTGCAATGAGTTAATCAAGAATAATGTTAAATTAATGATTACCTCCTGAAATAATTCAGGAGTATCTAAAAAATGATTAGCACATGTAAAGAAAAAAAAAAAGATAAAGAAAAAACAAACCTCATGTGCATCTCTATCTCCATTGAAATAGACAACTAAGCCTAACCTAACTACATTGTGAATCTGTATGGTGTTCCAATATCAATTCATTTCCTTCATATTCTTCCCAAAGATTACATGAGTATGCATAGCTTTCCACCCAAAAAAAAAAAAAAAAAAAAAAAAAAAAAAGGTGTTCCAATATCAATTCATTTCCTTCATATTACCATGATGGAATTTTAAAGTTATTTCACTTACATTTAAAAGGAGAATGTGCATGCACTTGATTCTGGAATTTTAATGTTATTACAATTACATTTAAAAGGAGAATGTGCATGCACTTGATTCCTCATCTTCCACCCTTAAGCATGATTCATTTAACTTCACTTTCATTTTCTTCTTTTGGAATGATGATTATGTAATTTGCAAGTGTGTTTCCATTTCTGCATAAGAAAAGATCATGAATGTAGCTCTGTAGCCATAAGAAGAAGCTTTCCCTTCTTTCTATAGTTGAATTATCATTCTTTAGACATTATTTGATTTATGTTTGATTTATTTTGCATGGCAGATTCTTATCTGGCAACTTGAATTAATTTATTTTTGAACTGTTTGGCTCAAATGACATTCAATATTTTAAAATTTGATAAAATTGTAAAAAAAAAAAAGGTCTTATTATGAGAGGAAATATCTTAAAAATAAAATTGCATCTTCAAATTATTTAATGCATAAAAAATTTGCACTTTATCTTGCATCAACTCTTATTGTCTTTAAAAACACCATATATAATTAAGTTAATAATGGAATGATATAGCAATGCAAATGAAAGCAAACTTGTAATGGTTAGTAAAAGGAAACAAGTTGTGCAAAATATAAATGTAAGAGAAAAGGTAGGAAATACATAAATGTAAATAGCTATAAGCTAAATAAGATAAACACTAACATCTTTTCACTTGAAGAGGTACGAGCATGAGTGGTGAAATTTTGGAAATGAATGACAATGAAGGATACAAGATGCCATGAAATTTTTTACAAAAGGAATTCTATAGAAGAGGGATAAAAAAATTCATTGAATTTGAGCCATTTTTCCGGATACCAAAATGATGGAAGGTTAAGGAAAAAATCCAATTAAATTTGTTATTGAAGCTTGATTATTGCTCAAATTATAATATTATAATGAATAACAACCAAACCTTCTATGTATAATAGCATAACAAGCCTAACTTAACAATGTTTCCTCAAGCAATGTATTCTAACACCAATTATTCATTTCATTTATATTCTTTTGAAGAAACATGACTATATATGACCATATATAGTGTCACAAAATGTATAGCTAACTCTAAGCTCTATCACCCCTCTACCCAATTTTCAAATGAATATTTTTTAACATCTTAAGTTTTTTTATAATTATTTCTTAAGATAGAGAGAGCATCGATATCATATAATAAATTATACTACATTGATAAAAATAGCATTAATATGTTATTAAACAAAAAAAATTGATCAAACATGCATCTTGAAGGTAGCATCAAATTTAAAAGCTTAATGATGGACTTAAGAAAACCATCCAAAGTCATTTTTTAACAAACTTATATTTGAAGCAAATGGCTCAATGAGATGAATATAGCAACGCCAAAAAGTGTCTCACCTTGGTCTAAAGGACCTTACATTAAGCGCCCGAAGCATGGAAAAAACTTTATGATATTATTTGAAAAATTAAATAATCTATGAATCATGAATATAATTTAAATGAGTATACGTGAAAACCTATAAGATTAAAATTACTTAATTTTAATGTTATTAAGACATTTAAATGCCTAAGGAATCTTTTATGATTAAGGAGTAAACATAAGCTGTCCAATGAAATATTTGGAGAATTATACTAAATAACTATAATGTCATTTCACAATAATGATAATAAATTGAATCACATAATACACATAAAATAAGGTGCTTGAGTTGGAGAGAGCTCATAGATTTGAAGAATTTTAAAACTCCACTAAGTAATCAGCGCCAACAACTATGCTGCTCAATTGTCACTGTCTAACTGTCATCTCTCATTAATTTTATTATCTATCATTGTCAATAAGTTCATCATCACAACTTAAGCCACTGCACACCATCAACAATAATGCCAATGCTAATGCCCACTGATACCAATAAGGTGTTAGTCAATAATGTCAATGCTCACATCACAAAAGGCTAATACATACTTTTGATACAAACACTAATGCCTCCCGATGGTGATAATGCCATCATTAGCTTCCACCAAAAACTTTGATGCCCACAATTGTTAATAAGATTGATAAATGTCATAGACAAAATTGACTCCTGATTAAGTCATCGATGTCATTGCCTATTGTTACTGACAACATTAACTCCCACTATAAGTAATAAAACCAATGTATGTCATCAATATTAATGTTAACGTTTGTTGATGCCAATCTGGTAGACGCTCACCATTGTTAATAATATTAATGTCCACAATCATCAATATTAATGATGCACGTTGTTGATATCAACATCAATGTCTATCAATGACAACAAGTTCATCCCTTGACATCGCTATCAATATTACTATCTATCATCACTAATAAAGTTAATGTGCATTATCAACACAAATGTTGACGCATACCATTACATGCAAAACAAATACACGCCAACAATATCATTGATGCATGCAATCACTAATAAGATATATGCCTCTCATTGAGATCATCATTGATGCATATCATTGCTAATATGACTAATACACCTCATTGACACAAAAGTAAATGGTTGACATCATCAATAAGGCCATTGAACATTGTTGATCTATTGATACTAATGTTATTGTATTTTAACACTAGCACCAACTCACGACTCTGCTAAAAATGCCCATCCATGTCCTTGATACCAATATCGACAACTATTTATGTTTGTGAAGCCATCACTCACCATAGTCAATCAGTTTATCACAAAAGGCCACTATCAACGCTTACGCCCAAAAACAACACCAATGCTTACATCTAACAAAGACTTATGCTAATGTTATTAGTTATTGGCCTCTATTCACTAAGATAAATGATGGAGAATACGACTAATAATCTCACAAAAAATTACTCTAATACCTCAAACATACTCCCACTTCTATTGTCAAAAGCCATCTTCTACAGTTCAAATTTATCATATTGTATTAATTATTACTTCAATTACGAGGAATGATACAGTTTCAACTTATGATATACGCACTAACAAAATCATTTCAATCAAGTTATGAAATTCTTACCCTTTTTTGAGTCGTGTATGTAAGAAGCGTAGTTCTATAAACCGATCTCCATTCATCTCTAAATTTGACCAATCAACCGAATCACTAAAATTTGTTTATTTTATACGATACAAATGATTCAACTTGTATTAAAACTTAGTTCAGCCCACATCTTCTTGTGCCCGCTGGGTGCTTGATTTATATCTGACCACAATTTCAAAGGTTGACAATAATCCAAGCAACCATTCAACAAAATGAATAGTCCAAATAAAGGATCTATGCATGCTCGATAGTGATGTTCCAGACTCTGACTATAAACTGACAAAATTGTCCCACTTTTTCTTCTTTACGTTTTAATCCATTCAAACTTAAAATGTAATAAATTAATTGATGTTAACGAACGCTGACCATTAATGCCGTATTCGGCCTTAATTCAAGACTCAGTCCTAGCGGATGCAGTGATTATTTGTTGATTATATGCCAAAATATCTTGCTTAAATTGAGAGCTATCTGATCATTTTTTTTTTATATAAATAGTACATTGTTCTCATATATTTAAAGAGGCAAAATCTGTAATAAAAAGAGATTATATATATACATATATATATTTCATTGGAGGACTTGCCACTTGGACTGATAGAAAAATTTGTTGTTCACGAATAGCTCGTGTTCTGTTAGTTATGTAGCTCGTGTTCGGCTCGTTTGTTAAGTGAACGAGCCGAGCACGAGCAATTTTAAGTTAAGGTTAGAGTGTAAAATTCACAAGTAGGTTGCTACCCTAATTACCCTTTGTGTTTCAATCATTTCAGTGGATTAATTATCACAAATTTTATCCCATTTCTCCTTTGGTTTAACCTAAGTGTTGGTTAAGTTAAGGTTAGAGTGTAAAATTCTTAAATTACCATTATGTCCCTTAAGGTTAATGCTCCCTTAACATTCACATCTTTACTTTAATGACCATGGAACTTCCTTGATCCCTTACTCATGTACCAATTAAGCCAACATAGGTGGAATTATTTTTTTAACATTTATTTATTTGTGTAATTATTTAAACCAATAATTATGAATTCTCAATGATAATTAATTTAATTCCCCAAAACATGTCCTATGTCCTTAGAAAAGTTTAATAATATTACTTAAGGTCAGAGGACCAATCAAGACTATTTTCATACTTTTTTGAAATATATTTCAATTTTTTATAATTTTTAAATAATTTTGTTTAGAAAATAAATAGAAAATATAATTTTTAATTTTTAATTTTAAAGTACACTTTCATTTTTCTTTAATTCCTTTGACCTCAGTGAAATCACCAAACTTTATTTTATATTTTTTTTACTTATATTTATTTTTTATAACTATTTTAATTGAACATAGATGAATCCCATAAAAAATTGGAGCTTTTAGAGCTATAGATGTTATCTGACTTTGAAAAAATAAGATAACTTCTCTAGAGACATGGTGTACAATCCCTGGAAATTTCATGTTATTGTGATAAATATTTATTTTCTTATGATTTAATCAAGTTCTAAAAGATTTAATTAATTAAGAAGTAAATATTAAACGAATAGTTTAAATTTTTGGTCCATTAAATTCTTCTTTGTTCACTGAGAACAGATTTATTTTATTTTTCTGATTTTTCTACACTAAGATATGATTTTTCAAAGTTATATTTCTTTTTATATATTTACTTAAATTGAACTATTGTGATTTATCCACTTAACCACGCAACAGCCACATCATCCTCAATGTCTCCAAAACTCCTTGTGGCTTCTTCTGATTGGTTGCGCTTTCCAAGTAGCCTGCCACGTACTCCTGCGGTCCACGACCTTGTATCGAACCAATCCTCCACCAGAATCGATCTGCGTCATCCATTTTAAATATGTCTGAACCGATCTGCGTCATCCATTTTAAATACATGAAAATGGACGACAACTGGTCATTGTCCCAAATGGACTATCACCCGAGAAACCATCTATGATCTAGGGTTAAGATCTCATTTGATCCTTAACCAAATTAAGTGTAGTTTGTTTCTACACCTTTATCTATATGAGATGAACACATCTATACATCTAGGTGGACATGGATTGTTCATTCTCTTCATAAAAGACCAATACCAAGAGAGATTTAGCAATCTTTGAGCTATAACTTTGCTCAAGAGGTGTGGCCTTGATTGGGTTGGTTGAGAAGCTTTGCCTTGGCACCACGAACCTCCTCCAAGTGTTGATTTCCTCTGTGGATGAGTCTAAGTATGATCTGAACCAAAGGGTGGCTCGTTTGCGGTTTAAGGTTATGGTAGACGATGCATGAGAGGGGGCTTTTGATTGTGGAATTAGTTCTGAGGTGTGGTGAAGCTTTTGGGATAGTTCATTTAAAGTTTTATGGAGTTGGGGGAGCTGGCCAAAAAAGTCTTGATTTTGGGCTCTGAAATTAGGGTTTCTATTTGGGGAAGAAGGGCTTAGGAAGGTGGGAATGAGCTTGATACGAGTGTAGTGGAAGCTTGGAATGATTTTGACAGAGTTCTCTTAAGGTTTGAGCACTCTCTCCAATTTGGTTGTGAGGAGGTGACCAATTTATAGGCCAATTATTAGAGTCAATTTAGCTGGCCAGTGATAGACCTAAAATATATAGTAGTTTTATACACATTTTTATACCTATTTTTGAGATATTACACTTTAATGAAAGATATTTGTGTATTTTTCTCTCAGGTACAATTAAATGGATAAAAAATGCTAAAAGTAGTGAAAAAAGGGTCAAATTTGGAGCAAAAATGAAGAAATGTGCAAAAGTGAACTAGGGCGCCTAAGTGTCAAGGACTGACGCTTACGTGCCTGTCCAGGACTGACGCTTACGTGCCAGAGGCTCGCGCCTAAGGGTCAAGTGCTCCACGCTTAAGCGCCAGAAGTAGTTATTTGATGATTCATTGAGTTTAAATGAATTTTTGAAGAGGTGTTTGAAACAACCCATGGTAAAAACGTGGGAAATAGCCCATTGACACGAAAATTCATTCAATTGGCTTTTTAAGAGGCAACATCTAGAAGAATCATTGAATGAAGACACATTTTGAAGAGAGACCAAGGAACCTTTTAGATTTTTATTAAAGAAGACTTGGATCATCAAAGCCAACCGCTAGAGGCCAACCACCCATCAGATTTTGCAGCCAGCAACCATCCAAGTCGTCGCCACCGCCATTCATCACCGTCGTCGCCGGCAGCCACTTTCTTTTTTATTTTGAGTGTTATTTTTTATTGTGAGTGAATGAAGAGAATTCAAAGGAATTTCAAGACATTTGGTGGAAAGGATTTGAGATAATTATTTTGTATTGTGAGTGAATGAGATAATTGTGTTTTCTCTATGGATTCTGAGTAGTTTTTTAATCTTTTTCCTTAAAATGAAGAGTGATTAAGTGTTTAAAAGAAGTTGTGTAAAGTATTAGACTTCAATATTATAAGAGCTTATGATGATTTAAAACCTTGCACTTCATTTACTTCTTGATTTGGCCAATTAAGATGTTAATACCTATTGCACGAACATGTAAGATCCGAGATGGTATTGTCTCAGTCAACAAATTGTTAGAATCATATATTAATTTCATGAATGAGAATGTAGTTCATGGGGTTAAGTGCAAATAAATAGGGAAATAAACTTCTAAAGGGTGTAGAATTAGAGGACTTTAGAGTGACAAGCTAAAGCCCCCAATTTGATTTATAGTTTTAGGTTTTGATACGAGATGTCAGCCCTTAGGTGAAGGGAGAAGAGGGAACTCTAGAGTGAGAGCTAGTATCTTCCCCACCTAACCGGTCTTCAAGACTATTCAAACTATATATTAGTCAATGTTATTTATAACATCCTAGTAAGGGTAAGGAATATTATTGCTCCTATTTGACCACATTTAGCATACTTTCACATCAAAACTTTTATACTTATTACTAATTTATGATAAGGAAAAATATATTTTACTTATATAGCTTTCATCTTGCAAATATTTAGTTAAGTTAATTAGTTGCTTACTTTATTTTCATAAAAAAAAAATTACAAAAAGAGTCAAATTTTCATTCATATTATAACATCTTAAGTTTAAGTAAGAATATTTTGCTAAGTAGATTTTTGTCATCTAAACTTTCTAGTTTTCTTAAGTGCATATTGCAGTATTCCCTGTGGGTTTGATATTCGGGGTTTAATAAAAAAATCTCATATTACTTGATAACAATATGTATACTTGCGTAGTATCCTATAATGAAATATTATAATTGTATTCTTATTTGTTTCATAGTGGAAAACTTACTTAGCTTTTGTTTTGGATCAAGTTTGAATCTGTTGCAATCTGTTGTAAATTAAGAATAACTATTAAGAAAATCAAAAATAATCACATACATTGCATTTTATATTTATATAAAAAATCGGGATCAGCCAGTAGGTGGAATAGGAGGCTGAGGTGGTGGTGAAGTGGATGTCAAGCTCCAACAGAGGTAAGCCACATTGGACGGGCTCAATTTTGAGCATTCCCTCTTTGATGGCTCTCTGCCTTGGGCTTACCGCAAGCTATGGTGGCCGACCAAGCCATGTTAGTCACCATCCACCTATGGCAGGCTAGTGATGGGTAGTGGTGAAGTTAATTTGGTGGTAACAACTGTCCATGGGTGGAATCGAAGTAGAATGGGGTTTGGGCTACTCTAAGGTTTGACTTTGGTTTGGCTTATTGAAAGGGGTTTGGGTAACTCCCAAGGTGGCTTGACCTAGTGACCAGCACGGGGGCTTGGGTGGTCAGATCTTCATCATAAAGATTAAGGCTTAATTATGGGTTAGGGTGAATCATGGGAAAGGTTAAGTTTTCTTAAGGAATCTTAAAAGGGTTCCTCCTTTTGCTACTTAAGAGATGATGGCTTTTCATGGCTAACATGGCTCATATGTGGCTTGGAGGAGGCTTCATGGCTTGCACTATAGTGGGTGAGAATTTCAAGTGTTGAAAGGATTTTCATGAATTCCAATTTTGGTTGATTAATCATGAAATTTTTGGACATTTTGTTTAATCAAATTTATCATGAGAAGGCTGATTTTTTATCATGTGGGCTTGGATTAAGAGGATTTAAAAAGTGAGCTTGGATTAGTGGGCTTTTAAAATTGATTATGGAAGGGTAGGTTTTTTGCTTGGATAATGGGCTTGGATTTGGTTTTAATAGAGTTGAAAATTAATCATGATGAATTTTATGGGGCTTGAATTTATCATGATGAAATTTAAGACTTAGGCTTGGTGAATTTTGGGTTTAGAGTGGGCTTGGGATGAATTTGGATTTGTGCTTAACATTATTATTCATAAAATATCACATCAAGTTTTTTTAACGTCGTTGCAAAGCAGAGTCAACTTTATAAATTTTACACAATTATATTTTTTGGGATCAAGTTTTTGGTGCCGTTACTCGGGAAGGTAACAGTAAATTAAATAGATTTGGTAAATCAGAAAATTTAGAGATAAAAATATACAAAATACAAAATATAAAAAAAATAAAATAAAAAATCCAAAAATATATAACTATATATTTTAGAGTATTTTTAAGAAAATTTTCTTTGTTTATTATATTTGATTATGCAAAATATTGGATCTGAAGGTTTAGTACCTTACGATTCAGAATTAGAACGTACTGTTAGAAAACTTTGAGAACAACAAAAAGAAAATAAAATTTTGAACAAAATGGTGAATAACTTAGATAATCAAATAAATGAAAATCGACAAAGACCTTTAAAAGATTATGCTAATCCAACAACAGATGAACTTCACTTAACTATTCAAAATCCTGATGTTGCTTCTAATTCATTTGAACTTAAACCTGTTATTATCCAAATGGTACAAAATAATCAATTTGGAGAAACACCTATTGAAGATCCTAACTTACATCTTGCTAGTTTTCTTGAGATTTGTGCTAGTTTTAAATATGACGGAGTGTCTAATGATGCTATTTGGCTTAGACTTTATTCTTTTTCATTAAGGGATAAAGCTAAGGCTTAGTTAAATTCATTAGCACCTAGATCTATCAGAACTTGGGGAGAACTATCACAAAAATTCTTAGCTAAATATTTTTCACCCTCAAAAACTACAAAGCTTAGAAATAATATTATATCTTTTTGTTAGTTTGGAGGGGAATCGATATAGGATGCTTGGGAAAGATTTGAAGATCTTCTTAGAAAATGTTGTTTTACTAGATTGGTTAATAATTCAAACTTTTTGCAATGGATTACTAGGATCACTTAGATCTATTATAGATGCTGCTGCAGGTGGATCTTTAATGCCAAAACCTTTTGATGAAGTGTACTCTTTAATAGAAGCAATGACTACTAATAATTTTCGATGGCCCTCTAAATTGGTAAATCCTAAGAGAGTAGCTAATATTCATGAATATGATGCAATGTTTATTTTAACATCTCAAATTGTTACTATATAAAAAAAATTGATTAAATTGGAGTGAACTATTTTCAAATACCACCAGTATTAGAGGAAAATTCATTAGGACATATAATTGATACTCAATCATCTCATGAAACTTTGAATGCTATTAATAATCGAAATAACAATCCTTATTCAAACTATTACAATCCTGGATGAAAAAGTCACCCTAATTTTAGTTGGAATAATTATAACAATTCAATGAACACCTCAGGAAATTTAAATAACCAAGGAAATCCTAATTATCGACCTTATTATCCTCCTGGATTTAACTCTAACCCTAACCCAAAAGTTAACGAAAAGAAGTTAACGATGGAAGAAGTAATGTTGAATATGAGAAATTAAATACAAAATCAAGGGGCTGCTATTAGAAATATTGAAAATCAATTAGGACATATTGCTATTGCACTTAGTAACAGATCTTCAGGAAATCTTTTGAGCACTGTAGAAGTTAATCCTAAAAATTAAAATAAAGAATAAATTAAAGCAATTCAATTACAAAGTGAAAAAGAAGTTGAAACAAGAATCCAAAGAGAAACATAAGTTGATGAGGAGAAGGAAGAGATGGAAAGTGGCCATAATGAAAATGAGCAAACACAAGTTCCTTTAGAAAAAATTATTACTTCTGTTTTCTCAACGACTAAAACAGAATAATAAATACAAACAATTTACAAAATTTTTTAAAATCCTTAAAAAGTTAACGATAAACATTCTTTTTATTGAAGCTTTGGAACAAATGCCAAGTTATGTGAAATTTATGAAAGATATACTAAAAAAGAAAAGGAAGTTTGCAGATCATGAGACTGTTGCACTTAGTGAAGGGTGTAGCGCTATTATCCAGAAAAAGCTTCCTGAAAAGTTAAAAGATCCTGGTAGTTTTACTATACCTTGTGCAATTGGTGAAAGTTTTATGGAAAAGCCTTATGTGATTTAGGAGCGAGTATCAATCTTATGCCTCTATCAATTTTTAAAAATTTAGATTTATGAGAGATTTCTCCTACTACTGTAACTCTTCAGTTAGCTGATCGATCAATAACTGAAAGATGTATTAGTAAAAGTGGATAAATTTATTTTCCATGTAGACTTTATAGTATTAGATATGGAGGGAGATAAAGAAATTCATATTATTTTTAGGAGAACATTTCTTGCAACAAAGAGAGCTGTGATAGATGTGCAAAACAGAGAATTAATAATGAGTGTTAATGATCAAGAAGTAAAATTTAATATTACAAAAACTATGAAATATCTTGCAATAGAAAAAGACAATGAATGTTTTAGGATGAAAGTTACTGATAATCTAAGTAATGAGCAATTTAAGAAAGAGTTTAAAGAGAAATTAAAATAAGAAGAATTTAATGAAAATGATGATGAAATAAAAGAAGAAAGTTTAGATTATATTCAGGACAAATTTGAAATTTTAGATTTGTTGGAAAATGATAATAAAAATCTTATTCCTTCAAGTATTAAACCACCTGAACTTTAACTGAAAGTATTACCTGCTCATGTAAAATATGTATTTTTAGGAGATTCATCTATATTGCCTGCTATTGTAAGTTAACTAAAATTCAAGAACAAAAATTAGTAGAAATGTTTAAAAGATATAAAAAAGCTTTTGGATGGACCTTAGCAGATATTAAAGAAATTAGTCATTCAATTTATCTGCACAGAATTTTATTAGATAAACAATACAAACCTAAAGCTTATCCTCACAGGAGATTAAACCCAATAATGAAGGAAATTGTAAAAAAAAGAAATTTTAAAATGGTTAGATGTTGGAATTATATATCCTATTTCAGACAGTGCTTGGGTAAGCCCAATTCACTGTGTTCCAAAGAAAGGAGGAGTGACCATTGAAGTAAATGAGAAAAATGAATTAATTCCAATAAGACAAGTTACTGGTAGACAAATTTGTATAGATGTCGGCACTATTTTTGGTGTGGGGTTTGCCCGTAAGAAGCTGTCGGTCATCGGAATTGAAATCCCGTTGCCCGCTTCGGAAGGACATTTTAAAAAATTTTAATTTTGAAAAAGATGAAGTCAAACTGACCCCATAATTTTCATAGTTTAAATGAAAGAGCGCTTTACCTCAAATCCTGTATATATCCCGAAGGATGAACACAAGAATTGAGGGTGAGGTTCGATCAAATAAACTAGAGAAAGTTA
>NW_018164546.1:94316-102364 GCF_001263595.1 Phalaenopsis equestris | reverse complement strand
GGATATACCGGCTATCATCAAATATCAATTGCTCTAAAGAATCAAGAGAAGACAATGTTTACTAGTTCTTATGGTACTTTTGCTTTTAAAAGAATGTTTTTTGGTTTATGTAACGCTCCTATGACACTTCAAAGATGTATGATATCGATTTTCAGTGATTAATTGAAAAAGGGATATAAGTCGTTATGGATAATTTTTCTGTGTTTGGAACTTCATTTGAAATATGTCTAAATCATTTAGAGAAAGTTCTAGAATGATGTGAAAAGATGAATCTTAGATTAAACTGGGAAAAATATTAATTTATGGTTGCAGGAGGAATTGTGCATGGGCAAAAAATTTTAGAAAATGACATGGAAGTAGATCTGACAAAAATTCAAGTAATATATAACCTACATCCACCTACTACTGTAATAGAAGTTAGGAGCTTTTTAGGACATGCTGGTTTTTACAGGTAATATATTAAAGATTTTTCAAAGATTATAAAGCTTTTATGCCAACTTTTGGAAAAAGATACAAAATTTGATTTTAATCAAGAGTGCCTCAATGCCTTTGAAACATTGAAGGAAAAATTAATCTTTGCTTCTATAATTGTTTCACCTGATTGAGAGAAACCATTTCAATTAATGTGTGATGCTAGTGATTATACAATAGGAGCTATTTTAGGGCAAAGATATGACAAAATTTTTAAAGTTATATAATATGCTAGTAAAACTCTCAATGATACTCAGATTAATATACCACTACTGAAAGAGAGTAATTAGCCAGTGTTTATGCTTTTGATAAGTTTGGGTCATGTCTAATTGGAGGTAAATGTGTTGTGCATATAGACCACTCAACTATAAAATATTTGACGCAAAAGAAGGCTATGAAACCAAGATTAATTAGATGGGTACGTCTGATGAAAGAATTTGATTTTGTGGTAGTTGATGCACATAAAATATATAGTATTTTTAGACACATTTTTATACCTATTTTTTGAGATATTGTGCTATAATGGAATATATTTGTGTGTTTGTCTTTCACGTACAAGTAAAAAGGTGAAAAATGCTAAAAGCAGATAAAAAGGATCAAATTTGCAGCAGTGAAATAGAGAAGGTCGCGTCTAAGCTCCAGAGGCCCCGCGCTTAAGCCCCAGTAATAATTACTTGACGGGTTAATTCATTTTGATGAAATTTGAAGAGACATTTGAGACACCTATTGGCTAAAATGGGTGGTTATAACTACCAAGGATGAAATTATAATTAAAAAACTTGTGAAAGGAGACATTCCTTGGTAAATACATCGAATCAGGACACATTTTGAAGAGATACCAAGACACCTCTTGGAAAATTATAAAAGAAGGAAGTTGAAACTTTTTGAAGGGGGGAGTCTTAAAAAATCTTAAGAAGTTCTGAAAGGTTCTTGAAGAAGTTTGTGGAAAATCTTTTAAAAAACATTTCAGGAACCACAAATTTATTTTCCTTTTGTTTATAGTTTTAATTTGAGAGTTAAGAGTGTTGTAAGAGAGAAGAGATTCAAAGGAACTTCAAGAATTTGGTGGAGGATTTGAGATAAGTTTTTATCTTTGTTTTAAACTACTTTTGGTTTTATTTGAGACTTATTATTGGTTTGACAATAATTTCTACTTTTAAACTAAAGTGTGGTTTTGATTTCTCCATGAATTTTGAGTAGTTTTCTTTATCTTTCTCCTTAAAATGATAAGTAATTAAAGTGTTGGATGGAAGTTCCAGAGAGTATTAATATTTAATGTTGGAAGAAGTTATGATGATTTAATTCCATGCACTTCATTTACTTCTTGATCTGGCCCATCTAGATGTTAAAATTTGTTATAAGAACATGTAAAAACTGGGATGATATTGTCTCAGTCAACAATTGGAAAGAATCACATGAGATTGTATGAATAAGAATGTAGTTCATATGATTGAGTGTAAATAAATAGGCATATAATCTTTGAATGGTGTAGAGTTAGAGGACTTTAGAGATACAGGCTAAAGCCCCTAACTAGTTTTATTGTTTTAGGTTTTGATATGAGATCTTAGCCCCTAGGTGGAGGGAACCGAGGGAACTCTAGAGTGAGAACTAGTATCATCCCTGTTAACCGGTTTTTATGAACTATTCAAACTTTAAATTAGTCAATGATCTTTATAGCATTTTTAGTAAGGGTAAATAATAATATTGCTCTTATCTTGCACAACACAATTTGGATACTTCCACAATAGAATTCCTATACTTATTACTAATTCGTGATAAAGAGAGAGATATTTCGTATTCAGTACTTTTCTTTTACATAAACTCAAGTTATCTTTAGTAAGTTTTTATTTCAAACTTTAAAAATACCAAAAAGAGTTCAAATTTCATTCCTGTGATAAAAACTATAGTTTAAGTATTTGTCTTTTAAAGTAGAAAGTTCGGTTACTTTAATTATCGCATACTGTGAACGATCCCCGTAGGTTTGATATTTGGGGTTTAATAAAAAATCCTATATTACTTGATAAAAATACGTATATCTACGTAGTATCCTAATATAAAATTTAAATTCTTATTTTCTGCAAGATTAAGTTTTTGGTGCTGTTGCAGAGTAAGAAAGATAAGTGAAAGTATAATCAAATACATTGTTATGCTGTTGCATATAAACAATCGATATCAAGTTTTTGGCACCATTGTCGGGGATTGATTGAAAGAAAATTTCTATTTTAGAAAGTTTTATTTAAACTTTAAGAGTTATTGTAGGAATATCTTATTATAGTATTTTATTTATAAAGTATTTTTCATGTTTTATTTTATTTTATTTTATTGTTAGTGTATGAGCAGTTCAAGTTCTGAAGGAATAGTGCCCTATGATTTTGAATTAGATAGAATTGTTAAGAAAATCATAAAAAAGCAAAAAGAATTAAAATTTTGGAAAAATCTAAAAAAATTACTGAAATGTCAGATCAAAATAATCTAAATGCTAAATTCATCAAGAATTTAGACTATTAAGAGATTATGCCAACCCTACGGTAGATGAACTTCATTTTAGTATTCGAAAACCTACTGTGGTTGCTAATGCATTTGAGCTTAAACCTGCTATTATCCAAATGGTATCAAATAATCAGTTTGGGGGATCACCAACCGAAGATCCAAATTTACATCTTGCCAATTTTCTAGAATTATGCGCACATTTAAATATGATGGTGTATCAGATGTTCTTTCTTACTGAGGGATAAAGCTAAGATGTGCTTGCATTTGTTAGCATCTGGATCTATCAGAAATTGAGGTGATTTAGCACAAAAATTTTTTGCTAAATTTTTTCCACCATAAAAAACTATGAAGCTTAGAAATGATATTACATCTTTTATTCAGTTTGAAAGGGAATCTATTTATGAAGCATGGGAATGATTTAAAGATCTCCTTAGAAAGTGTCCATACCATGTTATACCAAATTGGTTAATAATTTAAACTTTTTATAATGGATTAGATGGGTCTCTTAGATGTATTATCGATGTCGCTGCAGGTGGTTCATTGATGTCAAAACCATATCATGATGCTTATGATTTAATTGAAGAAATGACTACCAATAGTTTTTAATGGCCTTCTGAGAGGAGAGGGTATTCTGAGAGGGTAAATCTTAAAAAAATTGCCAATATTCATAAATCTGATGCATTTACTATGTTAAAAAATCAAGTTGTTGCAATTTCAAGGAAGTTAGACCAATTTGAAATGAATTTTTCTCAACCAGTTTCTATGATTGAAGAGAAATCATTCGGCAAAATGGTAGATTCTCAAGCATCATTAGAAACTTTGAATGCCATAAATAACAAGCCAAATAAGCCATATTAAAATTATTATAACCCAGGTTGGCAGAACCATCCTAATTTTAATTGGAATAATACTTCAGGTGGTAGTAACCAAAAATGAGGGAACAACCAAGTAAACCCATTGGGAAACTGGAACAATCAAGGGAATAATAATAATAGATCTACCTATCCTACAGATTTCAATAGTAATCCACAATTTAATGAGAAGAAGTTATCTATAGAAGAAGTGGTGCTACAAATGAGAAATCAGTTACAAAGTCAAGGAGCTACAATTAGAAATATTGAGAATCAACTTGGAGATATCACAAATTCATTAAGTAATAGATCCCAAGGAACACTTACTAGTAATACTGAAATAAATCCAAAACACCAGAATAAAAAGCAAATAAAAGCCATTCAACTTAGAAGCGGAAGAGAGTTGGAAGGCAGGGTTCAAAAAGAAATTAAAGTAGAAAGAGAAGAAATTGAAGAACCAAAAGAGGACGCTCCGAAAGGTTCAAAACTCCACTGAAAGTTAACTTGGAAAAACCACCACCTCCATTTCCTCAGAGGCTTCATCAACAGAAGTTGGATAAGCAATTTTGAAAATTTATGGAAATTTTTAAGAAGCTTACAATTAATATTCCATTTGTTGAAGCCTTAAAATAAATGCCAAACTATGTAAAGTTTATGAACGATAATCTCAAAAGAAAAAAGATGTTTGAAGATAATGAGACAGTTGCACTTAGTGAGGAGTGCAGTGCTATAATTCAGAAAAAACTTCCTGAAAATCTTAAAGATCCTGGTAGCTTTACTATTCCAGGTGCAATAGGAGACAAATTTTATATAAAAGCTTTATGTGATTTAGGTGCAAGAATTATTCTTATGCCATGATCAATATTCAAATGATTGGGATTAGGAGAAATAACCCCTACTACTGTAACTCTGGAGGTAGCAGATCGTTCAATAACATACCCTAAAGGAGTTATAGAAGATGTCCTAATCAAAGTGGATTAATTTATCTTTCCTATTTATTTCATTGCGCTAGATATGGAGGAAGATAAAGAGATACCTATCATTATGGGGAGACCTTTTCTAGCCACAGGAAGAGCAATGATAGATGTGCAGATGGGGGAATAAAAACAATGTGCGTCAATGATCAAAAGGTTACTTTCAATATTTCAAGATCAATGAAATATCCTGCAAAAGGTAGAGATGATGAATGTTATAGAATGGATGTTATAAGATATCTGAGTGACTCCCATTTAAAAAGTAATTATGAAGAAAAATCTGAAGTCAAAGATTTGGAACATGAGCAAGAAGAGGAATTATATCAATGTGAAGATCTTTATAAGAAAGATTCAAAATAAGAAAGATTCAAACAAAGATTCAAACTATGTTTGAGAAAGTTATGAAATTTTGGAGAGCATAGAGAAAGATAAATCATTTTGCCCATCAATAGAAATTGCAAGAGCCCAACAAAATGAACTTCAGTTGAAGTTAATTCCTAAACATTTGAAGTACGTCTTTTGAGGTGATTCCTCTACTTTACTAGTTATAATTTCCTAAAAATTAACGATGGAAGACAAAGAAAGACTGATGAAAATTTTGAAAAATTTTAAGAAAGCCTTTGGATGGACAATAACTGATGTTAAGGGAATCCGTCCTTCAATTTATTTGCGTCCTTCAATTTATTTGCATAAAATTCATATGGAAGAGAATTGAAAACTCAGGGCTGATCCTCAGAGCAGATTGAATCCTATTATGAAAGAAGTAGTTAAGAATGAAATTTTAAAGTGGTTGGATGCTGAAGTAATCTACCCTTTTTCAAATAGTACAAGGGTTAGTCCAATTCACTGCGTGCCTAAGAAAGGAGGAGTAACTATGACTGTAAATGAACATAATGAATTAATACTCATTAGACAAGTCACATGGTGGCAAATATGCATTGATTATAAAAAATTAAATCTCTCCACAAGGAAAGATCATTTTCTACTACCCTTTCTAGATCAAATGTTGGATAAACTGACTGGGCATAAATACTTTTATTTTCTAGATGGATATGTTGGTTATCACCAAATATAAATAACTCATGAGGATCAAGAGAAAACAACATTTACCAGTCCTTATAGTACATTTGTTTTTAGAAGAATGCCCTTTGGTTTATGTAATGCCCCTACTGCATTTCAAAGATGTATGAAGGCAATTTTTTGTGATTTAAGTGAAAAAGAGATTGAGGTCTTTATGGATCATTTTTCAGTGTTTGGAACTTCATTTGCTCATGTCTAGAACATTTATCTAAAGTTCTCAAATGCTGTGAAGTAACAAATTTTATCCTTAATTCAGAAAAATGCCAATTTATGGTGGCAGGAGGAATAACATTAGGACATCAAATATCAGAAAATGGTATGAAAATAGATCCTGCTAAAATTCAAGTGCTCACTAGTTTACCTTATCCAACTAAAATAAGAGAAAATAGGAGTTTTTTAAGACATGTTGGATTCTACAGGCGATATATTAAATACTTTTTAAAAATTGCTAAGCGTTATTGCCATTTACTTGAAAAAGATATTATTTTCAATTTTGATGAAGAATGGTTAAAAGCTTTTGAGTTATTAAAGGAAAATTAGTCATTGCACCAATTATAGTTTCACCAGATTGGGGAAAACCTTTTAAATTGATGTGTGATGCTAGAGAGATCATGCGACTATTAAGTACTTAACGAAAAAGAAGGATCCTAACCTAGACTTATAAGATGGGTTCTTCTTTTGCAAGAATTTGACTTTGAAATAGTAGATAGAAAGGAGACTGAAAATCAAATTGTTGATCATTTGTCCAGGTTTGAATTAGAAAAACCACTCTGTTTTGAAAAAGAAATTAATGAATATTTTCCAGATGAAAAATTGTTCAGTATTAATGAGTGGCGTGTTCTTTTTGTTAGTGATATTATACCCTATGAAAAATGACATACCAACAGAAGAGGAAATTTATATCTAAAGCTAGGACTTATTTTTGAGATAACCCATTTTTATATAAATAATGGAAGGATCTGATTATTCGAAGATGTGTGCCTTTAGAAGAAACTTATGAAATTATCCAAAAATGTCATAATTCTGATTTTTGGGAACATTTTGTTGTTGATAAAACAACATACAAAATTTTACAATTTGGATTTTATTGGCCTACTTTCTTTAGAGATTTTAATGCTTATATTAAAACTTGTGATTGATGCGAACAAGTAGACAATATATCTAGACTCCATAAGAAATGAAAAGCCCCTCAATTATATGCTAGAAGCTGAAATATGTCATGTTGGGGATTAGATTTCATGGGATCATTTATACAATCTTTTGAGAATTTATATATACTGTTATCAGTGGACTATGTATCCAAATAGATAGAAGTTTTTGCTTTACCTCGATGTGATACTCAAGGTGTTGCAACGTTTTTGAAAACAAACATATTTTATAGATTTGGGATGCTGAGAGTATCATAACTGATGGGGGAAGTCATTTCGGAAATGCCACAATGGATAAATTGTTAAAGAAACATCATATAAACCATAGGTTTGCTACTGCTTACAATCCTCAGACAAGTGGTTTGGCTGAATTATCCAATCATGAAATTAAAAGAATTATGAAAAAATCTGTAAATCCAACAAAAATGGATTGGTTAGTTAAACTTGACTATGCTTTGTGGGCTTATATGACTGCATACAGAACTCCTACAGGAATGTCCTCATATAGGCTAATATTTGGGAAAGCTTATCACTTTCCAGTTGAACTTGAGCATAAAGCATATTGCACAATTAAAGAGTTCAATTATAATTTGAAAGATGCTCGTGAGAAAAGATTATTAGAAATAAATGAGCTTGAAGAAATAAGGAATGAGTCTTATGAAAGTGCTAAGATTTACAAGGAAAAGATGAAGATGGGGCATGATCGAAGGATTCTTACTAAAAATTTTTAGCCAGGGCAACCAGTTTTGCTATATAATGCAAGGTTAAGATTATTTCTAGGCAAACTTAAGTCCACGCATTTGTTGTAATGAAAGTTTCTCTATGGAGTTGTAGATATCAAAGATCCTAAAACTGAGAAAACATTTAAAGTGAATAGTCACAGGCTGAAACCCTACTTTTTAGGGGATCAACTTAAATTAAATGATCTTATGTTGTTAGTGATGTTAGAATAAGCACTGGTTACGTCGGGCTGACGACGTAAAACCAAGTGCACTGTATGAGGCAACCCATAGTTATCAGTGTGCTTTTGCTTT
>NW_018164546.1:92375-94216 GCF_001263595.1 Phalaenopsis equestris | reverse complement strand
TTTGACAAATCAAACTCAATAAATAGCAATTATTTATTAAATCATAAACATTAAGGAACTGAGGCAAGCAATATGAACAATAAATAAAGATGATCATTATGTGCATATATAACATCATAAGGTAACAAGAGTGACGAATAAAATATGCCCAATTATCTTAAGAAAACATGTAATCATTTCGCATCTAATCAAGTCTTACTGATATACAACTTAACCGTTATTTATTATTCAATTTCTATTTATATTTATATATAATCAGTTTTAACAAAAACCTCGAAGCCAAAAAGGAAATTTGATGATTTATTGTAGATTTGTCACTTTATAAGTCCATCGTCCCATCTAACCACTAACTAAAAAGGTTCCCCTGACCAACATACCATTATGGACAAACCTAAGAAAATTTTTCACATATATAGTACATAAGTAATATTTTACTTCACATATGCTTATGCTATGACAAAAATTTACATGCAATTTCATAACATACGGTGCAAGAAAATAAAACATAAAAAATCTAGGATTCAATTAAATTTGCAAAAAGTTGTGCAACAACAAAATAAATGCCTCTAATCACTTTATTATAAGCGATAAATAAAACATATAATAAGTGCAAACCATGAAATATAAATTAAGTACGACTTACAATCTTACGAAGTAGCTAAAAATTTGGTACAAATAGTAAGGAATATGAGGTAGGGGGAGGTGGAGGGGAGGGGGAGAGAAGATAGATTCGAAAGCTGTAGGGGAGAGTGACCAGAGTTCTTACAATTAACTTCTTAAATAAATATTTCTTCATTTATTTTCTAATTATACGCAATTAACAAGACTTAACTGTAAGAAACATTTGTGCATATGCTTTTTTAGTTGTTAAGACCGCTTTCTGTTAAGATGCTAATGAAAGTAGTTAACAACTAAAATAATTTTGTGTGGGGTTAAACAAGCACCTCAAATGAGATGAGATATCAACATATGTAAGTGATGGGGTCATCAAGAGCTTTTTTTCATATCCCAATGAGATATTTTTTAGCAATAAACATTCTATATTTAAATTCAAAATCATCAATGACTCTGATTTTATCAAGTTTATATTCAAATTGAGCTTCTTGATAGGAGGAATCCAACATGCCTGAGCATACTTAATAAAGTTTATATTAAAGCAACTCAAATCATTAAACACACATCTATGATTATTGTGAATTAATATGGGTTGTCCGATCATGTGGTTGGGGAAGCTATTCACCAAATGACCAAAATGACCCTCCCCCAAATCAACATGTATAAGTCAGCCGCTCCTACTTGACAACATTGTATCCCAAATACAATTGTAACGTACAATTGTTGCACTGAAGACTCAATGAGCATTATCGACCATTGTCCGTCGGCCGTTGTCAACCACTACTAGCCGCTCTTGCTTGTTGTCGTCAACGACCTTTGCTTCATAACAGTTGTAATAACGTAATGTGCAACACCGTACTAAAGACCCGTCAAAAACTTCCAACCTTTATAGATGTCGACCATCGGTTACCCTTAAACCACTATTGACCACTGTCATCTGCTTTTGCTCACCGTCATTGACAACCCCTGCTTGCTAACGTCTTATCTAAAATACAATCATAACATATATCAATGTATTGAAGAATCGACAATAACTTTCAGATATCACTACTTACGACCGCCACATTCAGAACACAATGATTCTTTTTAGACTACTGAGGTTTTTTGTACATGATATACTTACTGACAAGTATTGTATATTGTGTAAAATTATAACTGTATTTTCCTGGTTGTTGAGTATACAAGCTTATCTTGATTGGGCTAGGCGCCATGCTATTTTTTTTTTT
>NW_018164546.1:90415-92114 GCF_001263595.1 Phalaenopsis equestris | reverse complement strand
TACTTGGGCATAAAATTTTTGAAAATGACATGGAAGTAGATCCTGCAAAAGTTCAAGTTATTGAAAAATTACCACCACTGACTACGGTCAGAGACGTAAGAAGTTTTCTAGGACATGCTGGTTTACAGGAGTTATATAAAGAATTTTTTAAAAATAACAAAGCTATTATGCCAACTTTTAGAAAAAGATACAAAATTATACAAAATTTAATACAAAATTTAATTTTAATGAGGAATGCATAATAACATTTGAATTATTGAAAGAAAAATTAATCACTGCACCTATAATAGTACCACCTGATTAAGAAAAATCATGTGAAATAATGTGTGATGCTAGTGATTATGCTATTGAAGCTGTTTTAGGACAAAGACACAACAAAGTTTTAAAGTAATATATTTTGCTAGTAAAACTCTGAATGATGCTCAAATTAACACACTACTACTGAAAGAGAGTTATTAGCTATTGTCTATGCATTTGATAAATTTAGACCTTACTTAATTGGAACTAAATATATAATGCATACAGATCATTCTGCTATTAAATACTTAATGTAAAAGAATGATGCTAAACTAATGTTAATTAGATTGATTCTTCAATTGCAAGAGTTCAATTTTTCTATAGTTGATAGAAAGAGAAATGAAAATCAAATAGCTGATCATTAAAAAAAAATATTAACTAATTTTGCAAATGAAATTTTAGAAAATTTCCCTGATGAACAATTATATAGTATTGATGAAATAGATATACTGTGGTATGCTGATATAGTAAATTATATTGTAAGTGATATTCTACTACCAGATATTAAGAATCAAGAATTAAAGAAATTTATATATGATTCAAAATTCTATTTTTGGGATGACCCATATTTATATAAACAAATAAAGATCTAATTATCGTGCCTTATAAAAAAACTTAACAAATAATTAAAAGATGTCACGATTCTGAATTTGGCGGACATTTTGGAGCAAATAGAACATCATATAAGATTTTGCAACTGGATTTTATTGGCCTACTCTTTTTAGAAATATTAATGAATATATTAAAATATGTGATCGATGTCAGCGAGTAGAAAATATTTCTAGAAGAAATGAAATGCCTCTAACCTACACATTAGAAGTTGAAATTTTTGATGTGTGGGGATTAGATTTTATGGAACCATTTATGCCTTCATTTGAAAACTTATATATATTATTCGTTGTTGATTATATGTCCAAATGGATTGAAGCTATTGTTGTACCTAGATGTGATGCTCGGAGTGTTTCTAAATTCTTAAATAAAAATATTTTTACAAGATATGAAATGCCGAGAGTAAATATTACAGATGGAGAATCCCATTTTAGAAATAAGAGAATCAAGAAATTGATAAAGAAATATGATATTATGTATAGATTCTCTACTGTTTATCATCCTCAGACTAGCGGTCTAACAGAAATATTGAATCGTGAAATAAAACAAATTTTAGAAAAAATTGTAAATCCTTATAAATTGGATTGGTCTGCTAGATTAGATACTGCGTTATGGGCATACAAAACTGCTTATAAGACTCCTATAGGAATGTCCCCATATAGACTTATTTTTTGAAAAAAAATGCCACTTACCAGTAGAATTGGATCATAAAACATATTGGACTATTACAGAATTTAATTTTAATATAAAAGATGCTGGTGAGAAAAGATTATTGCAACTCGATATACTTGAG
>NW_018164546.1:84599-90087 GCF_001263595.1 Phalaenopsis equestris | reverse complement strand
TATGTCGGGCTGACGACGTTAAACCAAGCGTTTTGTGGGAGACAACCCATATATGAATCTATATATCTATATATTACTATTTTGTTAATAAATGTGTTTATGTATTAGGAAATAATAGTATTTTTAAATCCTATGCAATTTTATATATCATAAATTAAGACAAATATTGATATTGGAGAAAAATTTGGAATCAAATTGAACAAAAAAATTTCAGAATGGTCGTCGACGGTGCCCGACTAAAGGACCATGGCATTGACAGCGCCATCAGGAGCGCCGACAACGTCCCGAGCATTTTCCACGTGCTGAACTGTTTTGGCAAACTTTGGCGGGATTTCGCTCCTCAATAACCTTAGAGAGGTGTTTTTAAAGTCCAAAAAACTGACTTGAACGTCCAGAAACCTCCTAATTTTGAATTATATGGCTTCCAATTCTAGAAATACTTCAAGGTACAGAGTTTGTAATAGAAGAAAGTTTATCAGTTTTGATGCGCAAAGATTATACGACAAAGTCATCACGAAGAAGAGACTTATTAAGGAGAGAGACTTTGTCAATCATTGAGTTAGTAATCCAAGTTCCCAGATCAAGAAAATTATTGTACAGAAGCGTTGAGAAGTTATGTGCTACACTAACGTTGCAGTTGTCGTACCCATAGTAGAAGAGTTTTAACCTAACTTACATGGAAATACTCAAGGAGTTGTCTTCGTTCGAGCTAAGGCTGTACCATTTACTTCGGCTCGGATTAATGATTTTTATATGATAGAAAATGTTCAAATCTGTCATTATACAAATTTTATCCTGACGAAAGATATGATGCAAGAAATATATTTTCTGACGGATGAACGTGATAATTAGGAAATCGGAGATGAGGGATACATTAGTTTCTCTGATTCGCTGCTTAACCTAATTTCAAAACAATGGCATTTCTTCATATCTGCAAAACTACTTCCTACCTTGAATATTAGTAGAGTTACAAAAGAAAGTGTCATTCTAAACTATTGCAATCAATATAGGGTAAATTATTTTAAAATCTATTATGGGTATTATCATGAATGAGCCAATATATGGACTGGGGCATTATTCTACAATTTTCCTACTTTATAGTCAATCTCAAGTTCCTTATGAAAGTTGGGCAAAAAGTTTTACTACCTTGGGAAACCATGATTCCTATTGATGGAAATTACATAGGAAATGTAAATGAAGCATTAGATTATATATTTGATCATTCTTCACATGCTTCAATACCATTGATGCCACCAACAGTTGGAAGTTCAATATCTACGGAGAAGAGAATGAAGAAAATAGAAAGTGAACTTCAAAGTATTTGGAATACAATAGAAAATCTTTAATACCTTTTTGATCACCTAGATTGGAAAATGAAGGAGAACATTGATCATACAGGAACAGTTGAAGCAAGAATGGTACAAATGTTCAAGAAAAATGGACGGATCGATGAAAATTTGACTGATTTGTTCCCGTACCAACCCTTCTACAATTTATATGTCCATTACCGGTCTATGGGAGATATTAGAGGAGGAAAAAGTACTAAAGAAGAGGTAGATTAATTGAAGAAGTTGGACTCTCTGCTATTTTAAAATACTTATGTTTTAATGTAATTATGTGGATTTGATTTACTTTACTTTGCTTTAGAACTTTGATTATGTGTATAGTTTTATGTCAGTGTTCTAGTGTTGTGGCTTTATTTCGACGCTGAATTATATGTTAGTTTGCTTTGAAGATGTGGAAATGTGATTAAAAAAATGTATTTGTAAAAATATATTTTCATATATAAAAGTTAGTTTGGTGTTGTTTGTGAAAATGTTTGTTTGTGAATTATTTTTAGATAAAAATTAATGTTCAAAAAGACTAAATAAACTTTGGAGTAAATTGAGAGAAAATTGAAAATTGAAAAAATCAAAATATGGATTATTTGGCCACTGGCGCCGACAGCGCCCTCGACCCGAACCGACCCAAACACCCTTAAAATTAGCGATTTGCATAGTGAAACACATTTTTACCCCTTAAGTCACCTTCAACCTCCGATTTTTGCACCTAGGGCTTGCTATTGCTCAGATTTGAAGCGATTTTAAGGCAAACAAGGCTTGGATTAAGTCACCTTCAACCTCCGAACAAGGCTGGGATTAAGTCCCCTTCAACCTCCGGTTTTTGCACCTAGGGCTTGCTATTGCTCGGATTTGAAGCGATTTTAAGGCAAACAAGACTTGGATTTCATCTTCTCAAGGTAAGAGCTACACTTTGAACTCAAAATTTTTTATTTTCACTAAAGTTTTATCTTACATTGTTGAGATCTGAAAATTTGAGATTTTTTTGGAAGATTTTGAGAAAATCGTTTGGTGAAGAACTCTTACTTAGTAGATTTAACTTTAAAACATTTCATATTGTGATTTTCGGAGTTTTTTAAAATTTATTTAGATTTTATCAAATTTTATACAGATGCATAATACTTTACTCCCTCTCACACAACCCTTCGAATCCTGCAGACAGTAGTCGGGCATAATAGAAAACCAACAACATATCCAATAAAGAAGTAAGTCGAAGCAATAAAGGCAAGTAATCTTGGAATTTGAGCATGAAATGAGAACCTCAAATTTAAAGTGCAACATATAATGGAGATTCTTTTGAAGGATATTGCTACTCTTATAACTTTCAAGCCTTAGCTTAAGGTCTCAAATTACTACTCCTCAAATTACTACTCCTAGATGAGAACCCGAAGCAAAAAAAGAAAAAAATTGCTGCTGTAGATTCTCAACCAGCTTGCCAAGTAATGGAGCAATGCAAAACAATTTAGGTGTAAAGATAACATAAAAATAATAATCTTACAATCGTTTATAGGACCATACCAAGGTACCAAGAGCTGTCATGAGGGATTACACATGTTTTCTACCACTCAATTATGATCTACCTCTTCAAAAATACCTAACCATTATTCAAATGTGAAGCAGGCATGAATATTCAGATTATCAAGCATGTCATACATTCTCTTACAACAATTTAATGCATTGCACCAAAAGATCATCTTATAATTAGAACAAACAGAATAATAATAGCAACGGGTAATGAAACAAAGCAATGAGTATTTTCCAAAGGCAACAGGGGAGTAGAACCGAGCCCCCCAAAACAAACTCCAAAAGCCTCCAAGAACTCAATTATTTCATCTTGCATATGTTTTGAATGGGGAGACAACCATATAGAGCAAAATCAGGCCCTTAAAACCAAATTTAGTTGGTCGAATATGCTTCAAACAAAGAGGCAACAAAGTAGCATCAAAACCAGAGTCCCAACATAAAACTCCAAAGCTACAAAACAAAATGATACTATACGCCTGTGTTTCAAACAGAGGGGGGCAACAAAGAAGCAACCTTAAGAATTTGATTCCAAATGTAAGGGCTAATTGCATGTAAGAGAAAAATGAAGAATTTTTTCATCTTCCAAAATTTCAAGCAAAAGAAAACTTCGTGAAGCTAAAGGTCCACAACAGAAAAGTAGGAAAAAATAAAAATTCCATAAATGAGAATGGGATGAGGAGAAGAACACATTAGGAGCCGCAGAAAACGACAATCTTCCATTAACAGGTGTTTGCAAATCTTCAACCACAAAACAATCTAATGAAACACGGTAAACATGCAAATATGGGTGCAAGATCTACAACTTCGCAAAAAACCCACATCCTTCCTCTCAACTAATAAGCTCAAGGGTTGAGGCAGCAGGGAAGCCACCAAGCCAACTCAAAACTCTCCACAAGGGGAAATCATGCATTCATATTTCGAATAACAGAGGAGCAGAACCGAGCCCCCAAAGCAAACTCCAAAAGCCTCAAAGAACTATTTCATCTTGCATATGTTTTGAATGGGGAGACAACCATATAGAGCAAAACCAGGCCCTCAAAACCAAATTAACTTGCTTGAATATGCGTTAAAAATGACAATCTTCCATTAACAGGTGTTTGGAAATCTTCAATCACAAAACAATCTAATGAAACACGCCAAACATGCAAATATGGGTGCAAGATCTACAACTTTGCAAAAAACGCACCCGAAACCTTTCAGATCCGAAAATAAACGAAGAAAATGGCTCGTCTTTACCTGTGCTCTGTCGATCAAGGGATGACGAAAGAAGAAGGAGAAGGGGACGCGAGGGAAGCAACAGGGAAGATCCTAGGGCAGAGGCGAGAAAAGGGTAAAAGGTAAAAATCTCGTGCGAAAGCGGGGGAGCAGGGTTAATGTCGCATCCCGTTTTCGCTCCGCTTCTGCGAATCTAATTGCCAAATTTGCAAACCAAATGATGAACTTTCGCGAATAACGAAAAACAAATGAAGAACTTTTGCGAATAATCGCGGCAAAGGCCCGCGCAGCGCCTAAAAATCCCTCCCAAACGGACCCTTAGAATGAGCAAAGGAAAGAGAAAGCTAGATTTTGATGATCAAAAGTTTGTCAATTACAAGGCGAACATTCGCTTCAATAGTCTACATACAACTAAAAAGTGATTTCGGATCGAGGATTTAAAAATCTGGGAGAAGTCGAGAGAGTAATCAATGATCAACAGTGGGAAAATTTTTGCTAATTTACTGCCGAGGCGAGTATCGGTGTAGTGATGGAGTTCTACGCCAATTTTAAGGAGACTTCTAAGGACTTTGTGTTTGTTCGTGGGAAAATTGTGGAGTTTACTCCGAAGAAGATTAATGAATTTTATCAGTTGGAAGATGTATATAGCTGCCAGTACAAATCATTCTCTACTACGAATGAGGCCTTGGATGAGGTTATTTCTTTTCTTACTAATGGAAGAGGAACTTGGAAGGTGAAGAATGGAGTTAAGGTAAACTTTCATCTTTCTATGTTAAATGTAGTATCTAAGGCCTGACATTATTTTATTTCTTGAAGAATGATTCCAAAAAATCATCATAGTGAGGTTTCAATGGATAGAGCCATCTTGAACTTCTGTATCCAGCAGATGAAAAGAATAGATGTAGGCTTTATTATTTATAAGAACACTATATCTATTGCTTTTGGAGTGACTACTGGAGGTTTAACACATCCTACCCTGATCTTCACACTATGTGAACTGACAGGAATTGATTAGAGACCAGTGGAGGAGAGGATTGAACCTCTAAAACCTATTGGGCCTTCCAATATAAAGACTTATGAATCTCATGTTGGATGAAGATCTTGAAGTAGGACTAGGGATATGCCTTCTACTCAGGTACTTCTAGTACCCCTACTATCCAAGAACTTATGGAGCAAATGATGATCCAAGTGGGAGATATTTTGAGAATGGGTCATAGAATGAAAAATATGGAGGGCAGAAATGCTCACTTTAATGATTTGATAAGACAAAAGTTTGAATACAATGCTGCTAATGATGATGCAATGATCAAATTCATGAAGGGTGATCACTCAGTTCAGTTTCCTACTCACCGTATTTTTATTCCATATCAGCAGCATAATCTGGATGTGGATGATGAAGAAGAAGAAGA
>NW_018164546.1:80536-84457 GCF_001263595.1 Phalaenopsis equestris | reverse complement strand
AGTTATTAGTTTTTAGTACTTTGTTGGATGTATTTATAGTTAACTCTTTCTCAGCAAATTTTTATATGTATTATGTGTTATTTAATATTTTAAGTCTTGTAGCTTTTCATATTAGCACCTGCAATATTTCAAAGTTAAGTTTCAAATCAGAACATTCAATAGGTATGTCTTTTCTTTATGTATTAGATGTTTTCTTTAACCCTTAATTTTTCAGTTCTTCAATTAAAATCTTTTAAAATTTTAAGTTTGGGGGGGGAGAGAAATTCCTTTTTAAAGAAAAGAAACTTAATTTTATTTGTCCTCAATTATTTATATTTTTAAAATATTTTAAAAAATTTTAACATGACCTTTGATATTAGAGGGTAACTTTAGATAACTATATCTAAGTTTCTAAATATATAGTAAACTTAAGTAAAATTTTTAAATAATAAAGGTTAATTTTAGAGATTAAAGATTATTTTGTATGATAGCATAAGACTATGTTTCTCTTTTTTTAGTAAAAGGAATTTGTATTTTTGAAGTATTAAAAATCTTAGAGATTCATGTAAAAATAAAAGATTAAAACTTTATGAAAAATCTTTAAAGCTAATATAAATTTATAAAGTGAAGGAATGTGAAAAGTTTTTAACTTTAAGAAGGGAATAGTGAAGTTCAAAATCATTAAAGGCTATCCAGATATAGTAATCCTCACATGAAAAAAAAGGAAAAAGAAAAAAAGAAAAGAAAAGAAAAGAAAAAAGGATTGAAAATGATCCAAAAAAGAAAAAAAAAAGAAGAAAAGAAAAAAAATCTGAGGAGAAGCTTGAGGAGATGCCTAATTAAAAATTAGCTTCACTTGAATCAACTTAAAAAAGAAAGCTTGGCTACATTTTCTAAACTTATATTTCAGTATTAGCATATTTACTAATAAAGTTTCATGAAGTTCTTTTTCATATGGATATTCTAAGTGGCTTTAATATGAATAATTTACAATTTTCCTTGAAAAGAATAGAGAATCAAAAATCTTAGACTTGAGTACTAGATATTTTTATACCTTTAGTATTAACTGGAGTTATTTTGAATTTTTCTTAAGTGATGCTATTTTATCTAGTGAACTAAGATATGAAAATCTAGAAATTAAAATCTTTACCATAAGTCATATTTGTATTTAGTAAAGTAGTTACTTGAGGACAAGTAACATTTAAGTTTGGGAGATTTTGATACACCAAAAATATATATATTTTTAGACCCATATTTTTTACTCATTTTTGGTGATATTGCACTTTAATAGAAAATATTTTTTTATGTTTTATTGCAGTTTGTTGATTTTGAGGACTTGAAGCAAAATTGAAGTAAAAAGAATTGAATTTGGAGCAAAAATGAAGAAGTTAAAAATTTGTTCAGCTCCGATGGCGCCAAACTGGGCGCCGACGGCGCCATTTGACAGGACTTTGGATTTAATTACGGGCTTTTGGTGCCGACACCGCCAGATTGGGGGCCCACACCGCCAGAGTCGGTGGAAGCCCTATTTCTAGAAGATTCGACAAATTTTGATGTTTTTTGAAGAGTTTTTGGATGCACCTATTGGAGAACCGACCTAGGCTCTATGTAGGGCCAAAATTTGATCAGAAACCCCCCCTCACACTATTTCAAATTCTTCCAATCATTTCAATTTTCCTCTACGCACACCTACATTCCACGCCATTCCACACAATTAATTAGTTATTATTTTTATAGTTTTGAGTTTTTTTGGTGAGTTTAAGTGTGAATTTTTCTTTAAGAAGTGTTAGAGAGGAAGAGAAGTTAGAGATTTCTTCTTCTTACATTTCCTAGGAGAGGCTACAAAGGATTTGCTTTGAGAAAGAGTTTCAGATAAATGTTATTTGTTAATTATTATTATATGAACTTTCTTTTATATATGAAATTTGTGTTTTATTGTATCTTTCTCATGAAGTCTGAGTAGATTCCTCTATCTTTCTCCCTACTCTGAGATATAGTGAAATGAAGAGATAATGTGGATGCGCCAATGTTAAAATTTAAAATAAATTGTGATGGATTTTCAATTTCGCTCTTAATTTACTTTTTGATTTGACCAATTGAATTGTTAAAATATATTGTGAAACATATAATCCGGGAAATGGAGTATGAGTTATACAATAGAATGAGAATCATATTTAAGTCCATGAAAGAGTATTTTGTTCATGGAATTAAGTTCAAATAAATAGAGAAATATACTTTGTTGGGTGTAGAATTGGAGATTTCTAAGGTGACAGACTAAAAATCCCAAATTTGATCTTAGTGTTTAAAAACTAAAGTGAGATTTAGCCTTCAGAGGAAGGGAAGTGGGAGCTTTGGAGTGGGAGTCAGTATCCTCTTAGCCTAGCCACAAATTTAGGGATTAAACCTAAGATTAACCAATGATTTTCTATAGCACTGAATCAGGGTAGAGAATTAAAATTGCTACTATTTAGCACAATACATATCTAAAACATTTATCTCATCTCATTTGATCAAAAACTCATTGTAGTGGTAAAGATGCTTTTTCATATTAGAAAACTTCATCACATAAACATAGTTTAGTAGTTATTAATTTTAAACCCTGCTTTTAAATTTTGCTAATAGTAAATAATTTAGCTTTGATAGTATCTTAAATATTCAAAATTAGTGACAGTAATTTTGATTGATTTTTGTGAATTTTTTAGTTAATTTTTCATTTCAAATTTAATCCTTCTTCGTGGGATCGATATTTGGGACTTAAAAAGAAAGTCTTATATTATTGGATAACGATACGTATACTTGCGTAGAATCCCAACTTTAAGTGCTTAACGTTATTATTCATAAAATACCACATCGAGTTTTTTTTACGTCGTTGCAAAGCGGAGTCAATTTTATAAATTTTACACAACTATATTTTCCGGGATCAAATTTCTAGGTGGGGTAAATCCCATCACTAATCTTCTAGGAAAGTCAATAGGAAAGTCCTATGGCTAGATGCTAAGGTCTAATAGAAGAATTAAGACCTCACCAAAATGGGGTCAATAAATGGACCTCAAATAGGTGTGGTGTGCAGAGCAAGCACACCACACGTACTGGTGTTTACTGAAGTGCTAAACAGAACCCACAAAACTTTCTAAATAGACATACTTAGAACAAAACAAAGATCGAAATGGGTTTGATGTTGAATTTGAGTTGAGATTTCCACTTGAGAATTCCCATCTCAAGGGAAAGATTTGAGTTAAAAAATATGAAAATTATCGTTGGGGATTAGCAGGTATGTTTTCAATTTTTAGTTGTGAATTCAAGTTATTAAGCTACGGGGATTTGAGAAGGTACCCGAGGGCTTTAATGTAATGTTTTGAAGTTCATGCTTTGAATTTTGTTTTTTCATTCATCTTTTTGTTTGAGAGTCATGGTTTTTTTTTTTTTGAAATTCCAGGGGAATGGAGGTTATCAACAATTTTCTCATTGAGAATTTGGTAATTTGACAATTGATTTGATGGGAAAAATAGGTCAAGTAGGAAAACACAGGGACTCACATCTAACTTGAGAGCTAACGAAGGAATCAAAAGCCTTACCCTATTTAAGGTGGTTTGATACATATCCTTAGAATTTAAAAGAAGGATTAAGATGCCTTACTCCATTTAAGATGGTCTGATACATATCCTCAGAATTTGAAAGAAGGATTAGGATGTTGACCAAAGGAAAATATGTTGAGATTTTCATACCTTTTTTATATTATTTTTAATGATATTGCACTTTAAAGAAATGTATTTTTGATGTTTTGTTGCAGGAATGATGAATTAAGATCAATGGAGCAAAAAGATGCAAAAAAGAGCGAATTTGGAGCAAAAAGGACCAAAATGTGGAGAATTGCACTAGGGCGCCGACGACGCCATCGACGCCGCAGATGGCGAGCTTTTCCCGAGGCTACAAGGCATAAGG
>NW_018164546.1:59150-79768 GCF_001263595.1 Phalaenopsis equestris | reverse complement strand
GATTAGTCAATGTTCTTTATGCCTGAACCAAAGGGTAAAAAATAAGTATGCTCCTATTTGACACAATATAAATTAAACTAATTCATTTTATCCATTCATTATAATTTCTTGACAAGGAGAAGGATGCTTTCTTATATATTGAATATCACAATTAAACCCTACTTTCTATCATTAGTTATTTATTAGTTATCCAAATTATCTACTTATTTCAATTGTCTATTAGTGACAAATAAACAAATTGAATGCCGTCGTTGTAGTTGAAGTATTACTTTTTATTAAGCCTTAGTCTGTAGTATTATATTTCTCCCTGTGGGATCGATAACTAGAACTCCAATAGAGCCCTATATTACTTGAGTGATACGTATACTTGCATTGACAAATTAAACTTTGACATTATTGAATATTATATTTATACATCTTTATTAAATCAAACACATATATATAAAGTCGCAGTCAAGATTTTGACACCGTTGTCGGGGATTTAAATCTTCTAGTAGTGTCATCAAATTCTTGTAATTTTTTATTTACAAAAAGAAAGAGGTCGGTCAGATGCCTTACTCCATTTAAGGTGGTTTCTTACCTATCCTCAGAACTTGAAAGAAAGATTAGGATTCCTTACTCTATTTAAGGTGGTATGATACCTATCGTTGAAAATTGAAAAAAGGATTAGAAGGCCTTATGGTCTGATATCTATCCTTAGAATTTGAAAGAAGAATTATGATGTTTTACTCCATTTAAGGTGGTCTGGTACCTATCCTCGGAAATTGAAAGAAGGATTATGATGTCTTACTCTATTTAAGATGGTCGGATACCTATCCTCAAAATTTGATAGAAGGATTTGCTAAAATTTTATGGAATGGTGGAATTTCAGAAATTTGTGGCGGTCATTGGAGATTTGCGGGAATTATGGAAATTTATGGAATTTCATAACATTGAGAGAATTTGTGGTGTTGCGAGAATCGATGGAGTTTGCAAAGGTTTCCATAAATTTGTGGAATTATGGCATTTTGAGAATTTTATGAAAATAATGGAAATGATGTCGACGAGATACTAAAAGGAATTCAATTCAGTCCAGTCGAAGAAAGATGTGAAATTTGATTTGAATTTTTTTAATTAATTTTTTTTTATTTTCAGAAGTTCTCTTTGGTTTTGCAATTTTGTTAGTATTATTTTATGGTTATGTTTATGTATTTATTTTGTTTGTTTGCATCATTCTTTGTTCATTGATCATGGCGAAATTGAATCATAGTTCAGTCTGATGGCTTTAAATCAGTCTCACAAAGCGACAATATCAAAACATGCATATTTGCAATGAATTGTTAGAGCCAAAATAATCCTTGTTGATTTCTTCAACAATGGATACAATGGAATACGATCTGATGACACTATCCCGATGTATATCAAAACATAATGGTGATCTTCATCCGTAGACTACAACCCCTATACCTGTGCCTTTCTTTCTTCACACAGTTTGTTCCTTTAGTCACCTGGAGTTATGTAGAGACTAACCTAACCTCCTAACACATACTTTGAAAAAAAGTTCTTTTGCATACACTTAGAGGTGTGGTGTCTTATAACTCCAAAGGCTGCAACCTTTTCAAGTCTAGGCTAGGTTAGTATCCAAATGATGCTTTGTTGTCATCCATCTTTCTAAAGGTATTCGAAACTCTTCTTTGTGGGACTGCCAGGATGCAGTGCTTTGCTAAGTCCACTCTATTCCTTTTAGCACCAAAACTGACCCAACGGGGAGAGGAATCTCGACTGGTCCTCAAGATTCTCCTAGACCAACTATTCATAACTCGTTTCCAAATATGATGTTGCATTTGATAATGAAGGAGACTGTATAGTACAATCTGAGAAAATCATGTTAATCTATGTGGGTGGGATGCAATCCCCTGATACGCGTTGCAGCGGTGCCAAAATCTTGATGGCTTACATATCCTACTACAACGCTAAAATCTTGACACACCTTAATTCTAAGTGTAGGGGTCTCATGCAAGTGTACATATCATATTAGTAATATCGGATTTTGAGTCTGGAATATCGATCCCAAAGGGAGTAAGACAGTTAGACTTAAGAGAAGCTCTAGCCTACTAAAATTAGTCTTAGTCTGGGAGTAAAGTTGGTTTTAAGTTGTGCTAACTAGTTCTACAAAATTACAAACTACAACTGAAGGTTTAGTCCTACAGAAATCCTATTAAACATATATTTGAATTGGTGACAATCAGGATTTAAAACTACCCTCCATTGTAATGGTATGAGTAGTGTGCAGGAAAATGACTACTTTAAATTGTAATTGGGGCTAGTGACAAATATGAGCAAATTTTTTCCTCACCCTCTCCCAAGAGCAGAAAGAAATTTGATTAAATTGGTTTTAATTTTTTAAACCCCAATTTGAACACATCAAACATTATTTTCTAATCTATTTGCATCCTTGTAGTTAAAATTTGCTTCATACCCTATAGTTCAATGTGAATATTATAATCGTTCTTCCATAGGTCTCCCGAGTCATTATGGATCACTTATGGATCACAACATATCAACATATTTTAACTAATCACTTGGTCAAAATGAAAAGTAAATGAAGCTTTGAAGAATGCTCATCATATTAAAGATTAAAACCAATTTTGAAAACATTATACAATTCCTACACAACTAATATAATCATTATAAGAGGAAGGAGAAAAGACTACTAAAAAAACATGGAGAAAACACCACAAAACATCTTTAACACAAAGCACATCCACTGGGTAATCGTGTTTTACAACAGTAAAATAAAAGAAATGCACAATACTTAGGTTCTTCCTCTTTATAATGCTTTGAGAATGCTCTCCTAGGATCTCCCAGAACCTTGCTGATGTATTGAATACGTTTCTCACAATACACCTCTCAAATCTCACCAAAATATTTAAGTAAAATCCCTAATTCTCACCTACGACAAACCCTACTGATCTCTCCTTCTTCTCCATGAAATTTCTCCTCTAATTATCCCAAAAGAACTGCTTTTAATCTGTTAAATAACTCTCCACATCATGGGAAGAAACTACTAAAAACTACCCAACAGTTAATGACGCCTAGGCGCTACTAGACTAGCACCTAGGCTTCAGCCTCTTTGTCTGCTCAGTTGTACACTAATGCCTAGGCGCCCAAGTAATTGACCCCAAGGTGCTTGGTAGGAGCGCCTTGGCACCCAATGGCTGGTGCCTAAGCGCCAGTCCCTGGATCTCCAATTGCTCCATATCAACCTCGCTTCGCTCCATTTCTTCTCCACATTGTTCTACTTCTACTTCATGTTGTATCTGCACTAAAAACATAAAAGTAATCTTCTTTAAATTGCAATTTTGTTCATAATTTTTTGTAAAATATAAATGAAATTAAACATGCTTTTGTACACATCAAAATCCCTCAAACTTAAACAGTACTTGTACTCAAATAACACTAGAATTTTAAAATCAAATTTTTTAATTTGAGGATGTGGGTTTAATTAAAATTATTAACAACGTGACATCAAGAAAGCACATATTGTAAATTAAATTAATTCTAGCAAACAAGTCTAGCCCTAGGGCAAAAGTAAACATTTTATCTAACTAAGAAAAGTTGATTTTTTGTTCAACTTACAAAGTAGTTAATAAATGTTAACTAAAGTAGAATAGTGTAAAAAATAGAATTTAAACACCCCATTTTAAAAAAGTACAAACACAAATTTATTACACATAAGCTGAGGAATGTAATAATGCTTCAACTTTAAAAAGAATCTAGTGAAACAAATTTTTTATTATGATTCTCCTCAAGATTTTTCCCACTTAATATTTTTCTTTTAATCACTTTTTTTGTAGCTTTAAGATATATATATTTCAATCCTTAGCATTACTTTTAGATGGATTAATATATTTGGATAGAACTTTAATGATTTTTAATTCCGGTATTAACAACCTAAAGTGATGCCTACCACACTCCTTCACTTTAATATGTAATATTTGAAACTATGATTTGAATAGAAGCTTGATTCTTATGAAGTATATATCTAAGGATGCCTAGTCAAACAATTTTATAACTCTTTGCAAATAGAAATAGTGAAACCAATTTTCTACATGTTAAACTATAAGTTAACTCTACATCAGTCTAGCCACATTTACATAGAATTTAAAATAAATATACTATATTTTTTCTTTTATTAAAATTGCAATAAATTCAAATTACAGCACATACCTCAATTCTTTTTAAAACATAACAATTTAATTGTATGTTATTGAGGAGAAATAAAGTTAAACTTTAAAAAGTTTTTCTCCCCCCACCCCAACTTAATTTTTAATATATTAAGCAATGTAAAACATGAATATAAGTAGGGAGAAAAGAGTGCATATATACTTTCAGCCACATTTGTATATCAACAAAATTAACAAATATAAGTGGGACATAACAAGTATGCAATAACAGGTAAGAAGAAAACAAATGAAATTACACCACAAGGATTTCAAGATATTCCAACAGGAGGCTAAAAATAAAGGTCCACAACAACAATTATAAACTAATTTCTTTTGTTTTGATTTATTTTATTTTGATTTATTTTGTTTGAAAGTGTTTGATAAGTTTTTCTAGATGTACTAGGCATATGCCACCTCAGAGGAAATCACACCTTGCCTAGATAACAATCAGAACATTTTAAGGCAAAGTTCTAAATACTAAAGAGTTTTCAGGTTTAAAAAGTTCTTTGTATATGTTTGAAACTTGATTTGAATTTTGCTTGTTTGTTACTTGAAATTTTGTTTGATTGTTTGATTTTTATTTTATTTTGATTTATGTTTTGTGAGTTTTCCAGTTATATCAGACATGTGACACTCTGAAGGAAATTACATTTTTCCTAATAACAACCATAACAAAGAAGTTTTTTTTTTGTTTTCAATTTTATTATAAATTTGTTCTTTTATGTTTTACTTGTTTGTTTTATTTTAGTTTTGATTGTTTATTCTATCTTTCTTATTTTATTTTATTTTGTTCATTTTTTTGCTTTGACTTAATTTGATTTATGTTTTAATTTTTATAGTTGTATTAGTATGGAACACCCTAGAGGAAATTATATCTTGCCTAACAACAACTTAGGAATCGGCTTTCAGACAAGTTTGATGTCGGTGTCCCTAGAAACTCAAAAAATGGGAGCATGACTATCTGACAGTTATTGTTGCTTTTGTTATTTTTGTCATTGCTTGATCAATTGAGATCATGTATGATTTGAGGATTGAAATTAGATTGATTATTTTCAAGAATGTTGTTAGTAGAAATAGATAGAACATAGTTGAATTGAGACTCTTAGTATGATACGACTCCATATGATGCTAAATATTCCTTATTTGCAATATGAACTCTATAAATAAAGTCCTACCCCCTCTTGAGAGAAAACTAGACCTTGAACCACAAAGAGGCTAGAACTTGGAAGAGGGAGTTGAGCTCTTGAGTTCTACATCGAAGATCCAATGAATGCTGCTCACTCTTACAGTCCCTGATCGTCGTCGACTACCTCTTGTCGTCCGCCGTCTACTACATCGTCTAACACTTGCTCTTTTCGATGAAGCCTCTTGTGGAATCACAATGTGCACTGCGACATATCAGCAAAACTTCCAAACAATAAAGTGTATGAAAGAACAGTATATTGTTCTGAACACTGTGCAACGACACACCTCAAAGACAAGATATTGAAGTCTTAACAACTGCAACATATATTGTATATTAAGAAACTGCATATTTCTCTCCCACATGTGGGAAAAAAAATATGTGCATATAATCATCAATTCATCTTGTACATTTTATTTAACCAACAAATGAAACACAAACTAAAGAAACCAAATATGACCTGTTGAACAATTTTTTTGGACAGCTTTTGCTCGGACCCATAGATTTCATTGCAGGGAGTGCTATTTACGAACGCCATACGTATGACCCCGAATAATCTTTCAATAACTCAGTTATTGAGGGTTATTAAGAGGTTATTGAGGGTATTAACCCCAATAACATCTCAATAACCTTCCAATAGTCTATCAATACATTCTGCGTTTCAGCGCTCATCTTCGAGGGTTTTGTGAGGTTATTGAGAGTATGAACCTCAACAACAACGACATAACCTTCCAATACATTCACAGAAACCTTCATACACACACAATTCTGCATGCATATAAGGTAATAAATAATTTTTCATTACAAGCCATAGATGGCCACTCTAAAAGTAGGAAATGATTTTGTTTTGGTTGAGAGAATCTCATCCGACGGTCCAGATCTCCACTAAGTGATCTTGTTCGCCTCTTCCAAGTTCAGATCAACACGCCTTCTGGTCTCATGAGAAATTAGCTCAGCTAGGGTTCCATCCCTTTCTCGCGCTCTCCCTTCTACGTACCAATCTGTGGCCGCTCTCAGGCGATTACTCTCTCCCTTACCATAATCACCGGAAGAACCGAATCTCTGGTGTTTGCAGAGCGCGGCAGTTTGATCTTTTCTAGGTTTCCGCTTTCTTTTCTTCCGCTTTGTAAGATTGAGCTCTAGTTTTTTACTAACTGCGTTCCTCACCAGGGGTTTGGTTATCGTAGTAAATGAGCAATGGATCCGTTTGATCCATGCATGAGAAACCTTGGGTTTTTGTGAGAGTTTGAGCTTAGCAGTTAAGGAAATGAGAAGCGAGGAAGATTCAGGCTCTGTGCCCATCGTCGGTGGCAGGAAGGCGTTCTGGAGATCGGCGTCTTGGTCGTCTTCTCGGACTGCGTCCGTTCCTGATGATGTTGCAAGTGGCGACGCATCAGAGAACGCTTCTTCCAATGGTCAGTTTCGACGCTTCCCGCCTACTCCTCTCACGCCTAGATCTAATAGCAGTAAGGCTCGTTCCTGCCTTCCTCCCCTCCAACCCCTCTCTATAGCTCGCCGGAGTTTGGACGAGTGGCCAAAGGCCAGCTCCGATGACGTTGGGGAGTGCCTCCAGCCGCCTACGCCGAGTGGTAGAGCAGAACCCAGCCGACCCGGGGAAGGTCTGAAGGTGGACTTATCATCGCTGCGGTCTCAGGTTAAAAAAGATCAGATTGCGTTCTTTGATAAGGAGTGCTCCAAGGTGGCGGATCATATCTACCTTGGTGGAGATTACGTGGCTAGGAACAGAGAGATCCTTCGCGAGAATGGTATCACCCATGTTCTCAACTGCGTTGGATTTGTTTGTGCGGAGTATTTCAAAGCTCATCTCGTGTACAAGACACTCTGGTTGCAGGATAGCCCGACCGAAGATATTACCAGTATACTGTACGATGTGTTTGATTACTTTGAGGATGTTCGGGAGCAGGGCGGCAGGGTGTTGGTTCATTGCTGTCAAGGAGTATCCCGATCAACCTCGTTGGTGATAGCCTATCTCATGTGGAGGGAAGGTCAGAGTTTTGATGATGCCTTTCAGTTTGTGAAAGCTGCGAGGGGTATTGCCAATCCAAACATGGGTTTTGCATGCCAGCTGCTGCAGTGCCAGAAGAGGGTCCATGCAATTCCATTAAGCCCTAATTCAGGGCTTAGGATGTACAGGATGGCACCACACTCACCTTATGATGCTCTGCACCTTGTTCCTAAGATGCTTAATGATCCATCTTCTGCTGCTTTGGATTCTAGAGGGGCGTTCATTCTCCATGTAGTGTGCACAATCTTTGTGTGGATTGGTAAAAACTGTGATCTGGTAATTGAGAAGGATGCTAAAGCTGCTGCGTTTCAGGTTGTAAGATATGAGAAGGTGCCTGGGCCTATTATTACAGTTGAAGAAGGTGAGGAGCCTGCAGATTTTTGGGATGCATTTTCTAACCCAAGAGCTGGCTTAGACAATGCCACAAATGTTGAAAAGGAAGAGGTTGAGTCTGGAAGAAAACCTATTGTGGGTAAGAGGAGAGTCGAGGCATATGATGTTGACTTTGATCTTTTCTATCAAGCTATCACTGGAGGTGTTGTTCCTCCTTTTCCATCGTCTGGGCCAGGGCAAGAAACCCATCTTCCAGCAAGAGAAAGCAATTGGAGTATACTGAGACGCAAGTTTCTTTCTCGTACAATGTTTAAAGTCTTTTCAAATTCTGCACTCATCCAAGAGGTAGATCCACATGTTAATCGAGTTCAGATTTTGAATGCAGAGTCTTCAACTTCTCCAACTTATTTGTCTCCTAATTCATTTTCATCTGATTCAAGTGGTAGTTCAAAGTCTAGTTCTGAATCTCCAACAATCTCTCCTTCAACATCTTCTTCACCCATGCTTACACCATCACCAGCTTCACGTAGTTTGCCTAAGCCAGTCATTCTACCATCTAAATCTTCACAGCATGACCCTGAGCAGCCGAGGACGAATCTGCAGGCAACACAGTCACCTTCAAGGGACTTTTCACGCTCCATTGCTGAAAGAAGGGGTAGCTTTTCACTTTTAAAATTGCCAACACTGAATAAGGATGCCTCATTATCATCCAGAAAGGTTATTGGCGCTTCACCTACTTATCTTGAGAGTACACAGAAAATCTTTGACAATCAAGCTTCTAAACCTACTCCAATAGGTGATGATGCATGCTCTAAAGATATGGTGGTCGAACCTCCAGTTTTGAAAAATCTAGGTGAATTTAATGGTAGAGGTTTAAGAGACCATGCTGATCTTGATGATGACCACCTCTCAGGAGATGATAACCTGAGATCTGGCTCTATAGATCTGCTTGATAGTTTTCAAGAATCTGGACATTCTTTTCGAGCATTAATTTTTCGCTGGCCCAACTTTGAAAAGATGACTGCATTTAGTAGAGAGAATCTTCATCCCCAAGAAGTTTTAATTTTCCTTCTTCCGGCTACTAGCAAAGACAGTTTGCCATTTAGGAAGGTGTGCTTGTGGATAGGAAGCAGCTTCAAACAGGTTAATGGAGAAAATCAGTTCGGAAGTGGTGAAAATATAAAGGAAGTCAATCAGATAAACTGGAACGAAGTTGGACGTAATTTTCTTGCTTTCATGGAGCTCCCCATCGACCTTCCAATAAAGGTTTGTTTTTTTTTAATACTTGTGTATTAGCATGCTTTGCTTGTTTTATCGTGCTACACTTTTATTTAATGTTAAGGCTCAGATAATGCTTCTGCAAATAATTTAGCTATTATATTTAGAGGAATTGTACTGTGGAAAAACGATACTTATCGTACTCTTTGTTGCAAGCACTTCTTGCAAGGGGCTATATGACTCATGCTATGAGCATTTTGAATGCTGAATTTTGAGAAGTATTAAAGTGTAGGCTAACAATTTAAGCATTGCAATTTACTTTTTTTTTCATTTTATTTAAGGATGCTTCAAACTACTTGTATGCTTATTTGCCTCTTAGTTAGATAATTATTGAAACAAGTACACATAGAGCCATTTGCATAAGTAGTGATAATATCTAGAACATAAACATTCTCTTATAATGAACTTGAATTCCATGAGAAAATTTCATGAAAATGAAAGTATGGGCTAATTAAATCAATAAAATATGATGAGATAGATGAACTTTGATTTCTTCCGGCATACTTTGCCTAAGAGAATTTAAAACGATTGAAAAAGTGGGCATTATATGCTATTAGACTAGTGGTTTTAGATCATCTTACAAGCACCAGTGGCTTAAACTTTTGCAATTATGTCAGATATAATGTATATATAAAATCTTATTCATATTGGTGTTAAGCCCGACTGTGCTGTCTAAACTTTATCATTTAATTTTTAATATGGATTACTATATCTATATGTTTTGTGATAGTCGTTATTCCATACAAATGGCTCAATTTATGAAATGCCAATGGATTTGAAACATCAAACAAATTAAGGATATGAATAGGTTTGCAGTATCTCGCAATTATATCCAAAAGTGAGATCCACATCTATGGGTTTGAAGTTGGTTAGAAATCCCACAAAATATATTAAAGTTTATTTTCAAGTCTGTGTTTCCTCTCTTTAATCATATATATCTCTATCCATTCATAATACATGATTCTCTCTTTATCCCTTCATCTCTCTCATTATTGTTATCTTAGATGAGCTATCTTCTATATCATGCTCAGTTATTCTTTATGGAACTTTGTAAATGTAAAATTAAATCAAATCTATCTAACATAATTGTGTCTTAATAGATGCTTCCATTTTTACGTAGGTTTAAGACGTCATGCAATTATATCCGAAAGTGAGATGCATTGATAATACTTGTTTCTCTCTTTCTCCTTTTATATCTTTCTTGTTATTTTTATTTTATTTAAGCTGTTCTCTAAATCATGCTTGACTATCTTTTATGGAACATTGCAAATCTAATTGCAAATTAAATGTCTAATATTATTTTATCTTAACTTATTTTGTGATTGTTGGAGATTTCGATGGATTTTTTGTAGGATTTAAGATAAATTTATCAAATGTTTTTTTTGGAGGTGCTAATTTTTTATTTTGGGGATTCATCGGATTTTGCAATTCTTGTGGGTAGCAAGATTGTTGAGATTGGACTTTTTTTGCTGCTGCTTGATATATTTTTTTTCTCTTCTATCTCCCTGCAACTTCCTCTTTTCTCCTCTTGAGCTTCAGGGTTTATCATTGGCATATCCACTTGGTTTGTTGGTTTCATTCCCCCTTCTCGTGTTGGACGTGGGTGGGATTCTCCCTTCTTATCCTCTTGTCGAAATCCCATTTGCTTAGATTAATATGTCTACATTTGTCAGCCATAGATCTGTAGCCGAGGCGAACTTGCCTCATTTACCATTGCTGCTTGTGACCTGTTTAATTGGGAATCATGTTACTTTTTTGTGATTTTACAGATTTGCTGAAGCTTTAAAATGCGCCAATGCATCAATTCTATTCATATAAATCCTAAAACTTCAAATAGACAGTCAAACGAATTACTAATATTTAGGCAGTTTTGATAGATACCATGCCAAAATTTTTTTGAATTCAAGTCTTTCAATTTAAATTTTTGGTAGTAATAATGTATCTCAGTCCAAAGTGTATTTTGTGCTGGATTACTCCCACTTATAATTTGCCTTATCCTAACTAATTATCATGTCTTTATGGATTCTTCTTCAAAATTATTTCATATTTTTGACTTTTCAAATGTCCTTTTCCAGAACTTCTAGTCTTTTATCCTTTTTTTTTTTTGTTTTTTCCTCATCCATTTCATAATAATTCCATCTCCTGAGTTATTTGTACCTTTTCACACACTCAATTATGCATTTTTTTTTTGTTTTTGTTGATGCAGTTCTTTTTTTTATTTTATTTTATCTAGTTTTCTCATATGCAGCCTCAATTGTTGCAGTTTTATTTCAATGATTCTTGCAATCAACTATTACTTAATTTTCCTTGCTATTGATCACAACAATATGCATGTTCCCTTGGTCTTAGGTTCAATGGAGCTGAGATTGATAATTCAAATCCAATGAGAGTATTAAAAAATATCAATTCACTATATTATTTGAATGAAAAGAATTAACTCATATGGTCATAATTGATCCACATCTTTTTGAAGTGAGGAGAAAAAATTGTCACTTTTTTGGCACCAGGCGTCAATACTTGGGATAAAATGATGATGACGATTTTGTTTTGGAACTTCACGATCGTTAAAATAGGTGATAATTGCATGTTTCATTCATGCAATAAAGGAAATATGAGATACAATGAATCATGCATACTCAAAAGCTTGTAATACAAGCCTAATCTATGTGATCAAAATTAATATCTTGGTTACAAAACATAGATGATGATTCGTTAAAAAATATTCCAATCTACTGTATGGCCTTTGAAAAGAGATGGATTATTATGAATGCACCCAAAAGAATACGATAATTATGTAACTCTCTTTAGAAGATTTGTTGGAAAAGACGAAATTTATGATTTTCTTGCTAGATTAAATTTTGAGTTTGATATGCTAAGGATACAAATTCTAGGAGAGGAGGCGATATCTAACCCAAACAACAATAGGAAAAGTAAATATTATTACTGAAAGCAAATATGAGATTACAACCAAACAAATTGAAATGAGAAATGTTAACAGATATGACAAACTACTCAAGGGGTCCGTTCTTGGAATGGTGGTAGTCAGCTAGGTGGATTGGGAAGGGTGGTAGGTGGCTGGAATGGTTGGAGAGTGGCAGTTGCAGCTAGTGGGGGTTTTCAGAGGGCTGTTTTGGGTCTAATTATTAGGTGCGGAGGGCACACGCAGAGCTGCGCGCGCCCTCCGATCACAGCCGCACATCGCGGCTGTATGACAGTGCTTCGCGCCCGCAGAGCTGCCCGCGCCCCAGGACAGTGGGCCCTCTGCCAGCTGCGATGTGCGGCTGTGATCGGAGGGCGCACGCAGCTCTGCGTGCGCCCTCCGCACCTAATAATCGCTTCTGTTTTGGGGACAACAGTCAGTGTAGGGTGGCAGGGAGAGCCCAAAGATCAACATTTTGGTTGTTCCAGTTTGATGGCAGCTAGGGTAAAGGGGATTGCGACAAGGCCAACAAGATGGAGGACTGGTATGGTGATGGCGGCAGGTATGGAAGATTGGAACTGCAACGAAAGTGAACGGGGAGGGTTGGAACGACAATGGCAGCGAGTATGGAGGACTGGAACAACAGCGGCAGCGAAAAGGAAGGTTGGAACAATGATTGAAGCGATGATGGATGGCTGAAATGGTGATGAGCAATGCGGTGGACTGTTGGACAACAAAAGGAGGGATGTCCTGTGTGGCACAATGAGGAAAATGACTGGACGGGAAGGAAACTATAGGAAAACAACAAAGGGAGGCTGTTTCGGGCGACCAAGAGTGATGTGTGGAGGATGCGAAAGGGAGTAGGGAAGATAATCATCACATTGGGAGCAAGTTACAACCGGAGAACCACACGACCCTTGGATATAGCCCATGAAGGTAAATAAGAGACGCCGACAACTGTCCCGATATAAAACACACAAAAGTTGAACTTGACCTGTCAGGAATACAAATATATAATAAGATGATAACTAGAAATGGCCCAAGAAAACCGGCTGACTCTCGGAAGGGAGAAAACCTAGTCATGTTAAGTTCAGGCAAAGCAGTCAAGTTGTGCGTGAACTCTAGCATGCGAGACACGATCCCGCTTCCGCCTGCAGATGAACTGCACTAGTGCGGGAAATGCTTCCGCGTCAGGAGCATTTTGTATTCTTTAAATTAAGTTATTGCTATCATTTGAATAGAAGGTAGACGAGGAGTTATTATTCAAATAGTCACGTGTAAGGCTTAGTTTTAATGGCAAAGGCTAAACATTCTGATTAAAAATTCTTGTCTCGAGGAGTTGAAGTAGCCACTTCCAATAAAGATGGTAAAAATATTTTTATACAATACAAATATGGCAAATACTGCGTATCATACAAAAGAAAAATGTTGGAAGTTTTATGAAAAACTATTATGCAAAAGCGGGGCAATAAAAAAAGGAATATGCAAAAGAGTAGAGACTTGCATTTATAACATATTTGAAAGAATGTAACATTAGAGAATCACCTATTATATTCCACAAAGAATCAATAGAAAAGTTGTTAGTATCATTAGAAAAGGCTTTTATGGCAGCTATTAGTTTTCTTGCTCAATATTTTCCTATTTTTGCTATTGAAGTTTAAAAAATGCCCAATTTTAAGTTTGTATTATTGATTCAAGATTCATAGATCATACAACTAACTCTTCACATAAATTTATTTCATATATTACTTGTCTTGGCAACAAAAAATAGCTATTATTATTGTATCCTTGATGATTGTTACTAGCCAATTAGATATTTTTATATACAAATTCCTCCTGCTTAAAAATGTCATCCTTGTGCCTAAACTATTCGCCAACTTATTATCATATCCAAAAGGTAATTACATGTTCAAATATAGTGTTATATTTTGTCTTGCACATTGTGAATTTCATGAATGGGGCAAAAGAATGATTGGGGTTGCAGAAGAAAAAAATTGTTTTATTATTTTCCCATGACCAAGGAAACTCGATATTACTTGTATTATATTTTCTTTATATAATCTTCAAATCATTAAATATAGGATATGACTTCAACGCCAAAAGTCTTGTCCAACATACTTTTATTATTGTTAAAATTATGTTTCTTTTACTTTTAGAAAATATTAATATTTAAGAGTTTCATCATGATATTTTTCTGTTAGCTAAATATACTTATACCAATTTTTAAATTTTTAACATAAGAACCAAAAGATTTTTTTTCTTCATTAAGAAGCTCGTTGTTCGCGAACAGCTCGTGTTCGGCTCGTTAAGAAGCTCGTGTTCGGTTTGTTCGCTAAGTTAACGAGCCGAACACGAATAAATATTTGTTCGTTCGTGTTCGGCTCGTTTTGGCTTTATTAAATTTAATCTTAAGTTATATATATATATATATATATATATGATGAACAATATTTTAAAGATTTAATTAACTACAAGGCTACAAAGATTTATAATCAATTAAAAGTATTAATTAAGAAAATAGAATAAAAAATATTAAATTAGATTCAAATGATGGTTTAAATCTTGCTCCAATCCTTAAACATCTTATGGCTACGTGATTAGGGTTGTCTAAACGACTTTTTGTTCATGAACGAATCGCGTTTGGTTCGCTGAGCCGAACACGAACACACTTTTTGAGCTCGAAATATAAATGAGCCGAACACGATCTAAGCTTGGGCTCGCTTGTGTTCGGCTCCTTTACTCCCCTACATAGTGACATCTAGAGATTATCTATTGCATCTAAAATTTTTGGGTTTTGATGGTTTGTGCTCTTTATTGATGGTTGCACTCGTGTATCATGTATCTTTCCATCAGAAGATCAAAGTAATGTAAGTATCATTTTTCTTACTTTTTGAATATAATAACAAAATACTTCGGTGTTTATTAAAAGCGTCAGATCTAAAATACCAAAAACACTTTTAACATTCCTCTCCTCATACTTCTTTGAAATTGAACCATACGTGATCTTTTTTGTGTGTATACTTCCCAACAAAATATTTTGGTTGAATGAAATAATGACAAAGTTCTTGCTAGCACAAGAGCTATCAACAACAACAACAACAACAACAAAACATTTATCACATTAAGTGGGGTCGGCTATACAAAACCTTTTTCTCCATTGCGTCCTATTTAGTGTCATATTTTAATTTAATTCTAATAAATTAAGATCATTTTTTATGCTATATGCCCACGTCATCCTAGGGTCTACCTCTACCTTTCTTGACATAAGTCGAATCTTAAACATCTACTCTTCTAATTGGATCATCGGATGGTCGACGCTAATGTGACCAAACCATCTAAGATGATTCTCTCTAATTTTGTGTAGAGCTACACCAACCCTATTAAGGATATAATCATTTCACATTATGTCTCAGTTTGTCTATAAGTGTAAAGCACTCATCCAACTAAGCATTCTCATCTCAACAAAACTTAGTTTTATGTTTCTCTTTTAAAGGCCAACAGTCAATGCCATAGAGCATTGTAGGTCTCACCACCATCCTATAAAATTTTCCTTTCAGTCTAAGCGGTACTTTTCTATCACACAATAGGCCCGAAGCATTCCTCCACTTCAACCAACCAACTTGAATTCTACAAATAACATCCCCATCAATATCACCGTCACTTTGAACAATAGACCTGAGATATCTAAAGCGTTCATACCTTTTAATAATTTGATCACCATAGTTACATTTCTATCACTAGAGCTACTGCTACTAAAATTACATTCCATTTCTTCAATTTTTGTTCTATACAAACGAAGGCCTTTAGACTCCAGGGTAGACCTCCATATCTCAAGTTTTTCTTGAGCCTTTTCTCTCTTCTTATGCATGAGAAGGATATAAGTCATTCCGAATTTATCTTTAGAACCTATATCTAAACCTACTTGAGGAGCATAAGCACGTATTATATCAAAAATTTTAGTATCAACAATAATCTTGAGGGCTATAATTTTATCTCTGGCTCTATTAATTTTTACGACATTAACTTTCAAACTCTTATCTATAATTACACTTATCCCATTTCTAGTGCGATTCTTACCAGAATACCAAAGTTTAAAACTCAAGTTATCAATCTTCTTAGCCTTTTTTCTAACTCATTTAGTTTCATTAACACAAGATATTTATCTTTCTATGAATCATAATATCAATTATTTTCATTAATTTAGCAGTAAGAGTACCTATATTCCAAAATTCTATCATAATATTAGTTTTATGGACTAACTTCTTTACCTGCATTTGTCCGTAAAGTGAAAACCCTTCCTTATTTGACACTACATTCGGACGTTGGTATAGCAGCTTTTGCACACTTTTTACTGTATTCAAACCATACAGCGCGTCGCTTCCAGGGGACACCCTAGCACTTACACAATGTCCAAAAGGATTCATGTCATGATTTTTTCAACAAGTTTTAGCTGGTTCTCGACTACCTAACGCAACTCTTCATTTTTCACATTCGGGCTTGAGACCAACAATGTCTGCTTTAATCGTTACCGACCATATATCAATTACCTGGAAGGGTTCTTTGGTTCAAGTGTCTTTCACAAGTCTCAGTCAAATTTTTTTTCCACTCAATTCTTATGTATTTACATATAATACCTAAACTTCAATTTTATATATATGATACCTTGCCAATGCATGAAAAGGTGTATTTCAATTTTTAAAAGTTAAAATGCTTGTGTTTTTTATGTGATTTGAAAATTTTGGGCGGTATAAATGTAAAAAGTAGAGTTGAGATGCTAGGTAAATACGGAAGAATTGATTGGTATGTATGTAAATTCCTTTAATATCTTTGAAGGGAAGTTAGTGAAGCATATAAAAATATAGCAGCAATCTTGCGCACTAGCGGCTGGTTGTTAATAAGGTGGGGAGCTTCAGAAAACATAGCAACAACATTTCAAGCTAGCCTGCACAAAAAACACAGGCGAATAAGACTTGTGCTGAAATATGGAATCATAAACATTTTAATTAGGAAATTTTACGATGACAGAATTGCACCAACTTCCAATTTGAGCAGCAAACCATAACCAACCAAGAGAATTAGTATGTATAAAAAATTTAAAAAAAACAGAACAAGAGAATTAGTATTTAAAATGTTAGAGAGCACGTTCCGTTTTCATGTACATCAAAATAACTAGAAAAGTAGAGAACTCTGAAAAAAAAAAAACTATCAATATAACTTTAAAACTAAGTATGGCAATGTCTTTACCTCAATTCTCATTTCCTTTACTTTTAATGACTATAGATGGTATAGATTTTCATCCATTGTCAATAATCAGTTTAAATTTTATGTATATGGGAGCATACGAATGGAAACTTGGAATCTTTTTTAAACTTTATTAAACGTTTCATTTGATGCATAAATGTATTTTCATAGCAATAGATGTGTTTAGGCTTTATAATTATGATTGTTTGTAGATATAAACTACTTCTATCGTGTTTATATTGAAAATCTAGATCTACAAAATTAAGCATGTGCATGACATTAGAGGTTGTTGCCCATTGTACAGTTATTAGGACTATTCTCCACTATTTTTTTACTTTGGGAAATTTTCATACATGGCACACAATTCTTATGTATTTACATTCACACCTAAATTTTCATATTTACATACATAGCTCTTTGGCGCTTTATACATATGCATGAAAATGTGTAATTCACCTTTAAGATGTGCAACATGTAAATACATGAGAATTGTGTGCTATGCATGTAAATGCCCTTTTTCTTTTTGCTGTACCATTGTTTTTCTATTTAGTATTTTAAACATTCCCTATTTCACTTAAATGAGAAGCACAATTTTACTCTTAATGTTTTGTGTCAGCAGGTTTTTGAGGAACAGGATCCAGAAAAATTTTTAGAAATGATGAATACCACTTGGAATCTGTATTAGCAAACTTAACCAATTTGAGCTTTACTGAACGGCATTTATGCTGTAGAGTTTGATCGGATAGTGTAGATCAGCGAAGCGTGAAGAGGTACTAAAGTATGCTTTTATTTACATTCTGTATTCTGATCATCTTACAATGCATTGAGACCCTGTGTGCTAATTTGTTCCTTGTTCTTTTGTTCTTCTCCTGTGGCAGGAGGAATATGCACAGTGGCTGTTTTAGTTTTTTGGCATGTACAGTGCCCACTTCCCTGTAAGCGCAATTTATTGGGAAGAAAAAAAAAAAAAACTGTAAATCTTTAGATAGCTTCTGTAAATTGCCTTGGGACTGCTTACTTAGTCCTTTTATCCAGTTAATGAACTGATATTCATTACTAATGCATCTGATATTTCTCATTTTGCTGTGTTTTTTTGTGGCATTTACATGCATATCATCCAGTTCCTATGTAATTACATATGTAACTCCTAAACTTCGCATTTTGCATATATATACAACCCAAAAATTTCAAATCACGTCAAAGTGAAATGCATCTTTTCATGTATAGGTAAGCATATATGTAAAAGTTTAGATGTTAGATGTGCAAAAACATAGAAATTGAGTGGTATGTATGTAAACCATCCCCTTTTTTTATTAGAATTTTTCTGACTTGAATGGGGGACTGATTTAGAAATGTGCACTTATGAGATCTGAACTTTGAATTGAGAACCTTTAGGAAGTTCTGGAAGGTTCCATGATCCATGTTTTTAAGATTTGGCACATCTGAAACTTAGTTCTACTCTCTAATTTTCTTGTCTAAAGCACCATCTTCCAAACAGTGTAGCCAGTTGGTAAGGAATTGTTCCGTTGCTCAATCGCAGTTTTCTGGTCAATCGAAGTTATTCTGTAGAAGAGGGGACATTTACATCCATGCCTCCCAATTCCTATGTATTTACACATCCAACACCTATACTTCTTTTTTACATTTATACACCTAAATCTTTCGCATGACATTAAAAATATCATATTTTAACTTTTAAAAATGGAATACAGCTTTTCTTGTATAGGCAAAGGTGACAAGCGTTAGACATGCATATAATTAGTATTTGCGTGGTGTGTATGTAAATCTCTTCTGAGATTAATGTATTTTTGCACAATTTATATTTAAATTGGGTTTATGCATTAAGTAAGATGGCAGGTTTGTAAACATTTAGGTTTAGGTGTTAGATATGGTAATACATGAATTGGGTCATGTATGTAAATCTTCCAATACATAGGAATCGGAGTGATATACGTGTAAATCACCCAATGCCTGCATTTACATATCTAAAGCCTAAACTTTCCTTTTTAAACAGTTGTACCGATAATTCTTAAAAAGTGCAGTACACTTTCTCACCTTATTTTTATTTTTATTTTTGGGTAAATTGTTTTTGGAGTTGGGTATTTATTTAAGAAGTTACCAGTCAGTTATGGCATAAACAACTGATATCAAGCCAATTTTTGTATGGATCAATTTGGGAGTATTTAGGCTGTTAAGAAGTTTTCCTGTTGCTCCTTAGAATTTTGGAGTTTAACTGGATTCTTAGAGCTATTTATTATTATTATTATTATTATATAAACTTGTTCATAAATTAGCAGCCCATAAGTTTAACCCAAGCATTTTTTAGGTAGGTTTTATTTTATTTTATTCATGTGTTAATATGAAATAAAACTTTTTTTTTAATGTTAAAATATGTTGTTTTTTATTGTATATTAAAAAAGTTGAACTGTGGTAGTAGTTGGGGTGCTGGCGACGGCCGGTGAGGTGATGGCAGAGGTGGTTGTCGACGGGATGGTGGTGGCAAGTGGCAGTTGTGATCGTCAATGACAATAGTTGTTGGCTTTAGAAGAGGCGATGGTCGTTGGTGATTATGTTAGTGGTAGTCGTTGGTTATGAAGGTCCCGCCCATCCAAAAATTTGAGTTATGTTTTGAAAATAAAATTAATGCCAAATAAACATTTCATAAATTGTTATGGTGCACCTAATGCTTTATGATAAAATCTTGTTGGACATGCATAAAGTGTGTGATTTTGGGCCTAATTTTTCTGTGAGGATTTCTGACGTAGCTCTATGTGCCGCGGAGGTTATTCCTGAGTTATTTTTAAGTTATTTTTGAGTTATTTTCAATAATTCTGAAATAATCCAGAAATAACCCAAAAATAAAGACCGCGTGTTATTTCTGGGTTATTTTAAGATTATTGAAAATAACATGAAAATAACTCAGGAATAACTTCCACCGCACGTAGAGTTACGTCAGAAGTCCAGACAGAAAATGCGCTCGATTTTGGACAAGCTACTATAATGCATTGATATGGACGATATGAATTGAACAAGACACGGATATGGAAAGTATTTTATGGGGCAGGAAGATGATAATATAATATTATGTATTAAGTTTTAAAAATATACTAATTCTATAAATAAAATGAATCTAAAATGAATTCATATAATGATAATTTATGTTGTTTATATATATAAGTTTAATTAAAAGAATGGCTACCTGATATTATATTTTGTTAGTTTTTAATTAAAATTATAGATGATATATCTATGATACATGTTGAATTTTGATTTGTTTGAAGATTAACAAGAAACAAAATTGAGGAAGATTAACGAGAAATATTGAAATAGATAAATGATCACTAGATTATCATTTTTGTACAATATTTGCGGATCGGTTCCCTTTCCTATTATGGAAAAATTATTACGTCAGGGGTCTTGCTGTGGAGCGGC
>NW_018164546.1:56659-59130 GCF_001263595.1 Phalaenopsis equestris | reverse complement strand
GATACAGTGAAGGTCCGTCGCCCGGACTTAGCTCGGCATCCGGACGACAGTCGTAATAATCTCTCCTTATTATGACCCCCTAGCTCATACGTTACAAACGTGCCGAATAATATAGCCACGGCCTCTTGGATCCCAACGGATATCTGTTATACGTTTATCATCTTCTTTTCACGTGAATCTATAATATTCGTATAACGGCTTGCATTGATATTTGGAGATAAAGAAACATTGCACAGAACAAAGATATAAAGAAGTTAATAAAGTTGTACAGAACAGAGCAAATAAAATTCACAAAAAAAATTTAAAATTTAGAAGGAGAAACTTCACCTATGATAATATATGAAATTAATATGTTAATTTTAAAATTAAAATATATTCTTTGTAATACTTAATAAATAACTTGAATCTTCTAATAAATAAGATAATAATAATAATTGATGGGGCCGTCAATAAATTTTGTCATTTGACATGAATCTCAAAGTAATTTGAGTAAGAAATATTTCAAATACAAATTCATGATTATCCAAGCTCCAATTTCTTCAAATTGAACATCTTGGCAAGAAGAACCAAACAACTGTAAAATTAGTTTAATATGTATACAATCAAACCAAGAACAAGATGCTAAAGCACAATTTAAGATTTTGAATCGTCAGTTGAATGATCAAATAAACTCTAAATTGGACATACTTATAGTCGAATCGAGCTTCTTGACAAGAGAAATCCACCAATGTTCAAGGTACAAATTCATAAGTTCACTCATTCTAAGGTTCTTAAAAACCCACCAATGATCAAGGTAGGTCAACATTGACCGTTCGATTAGGTAGTTAGGGAAGTTATACTCCAAAATATAAAAATGCACTGCCCTAAAAAGCTATAAATATGCCCCCCTCTCTTCAATTGGAAGGGAGGAGAATAATAGACGGAGATGTGAAATTTTAGTCTGTTATGAAAAAAAGACCCAACAAGTAATCACTAGCTTTTGTTGTTGCCAAACACCGTTGACCGTCGGCTTTCGTTGCCTTTGGTTATCGTCGACCATTGCTCGCTGTCACCACCTATAAGACCACTGGCCGCTGACAAACACTGCTTAAAAACATTATAGCCAGACTACAGTTTTTTATGATTTCCTAACACTTTTATTTTTTGAGCTATATAAAGACAAGTGTAGTTTGCAGTGTATGATTGTAGCTCCATTCTCTTTATCATGAGAGAAGGGTGTATCTAAGTACTTACAAATATATAGTAGAATACTTGAATTAGGTGAGGTCCTTTCTTTCTTCCCTCTCTAAGTTTTTCCTAGTGAAAATTTTGGTGTCTTCCTGCAATATATTTTTTTATAGGTGTGTTAAGGTTTTGTACAACACTAAGATGATCAATCACTACTTTATTTCCTTAAATTTTCCAACACAACATTTTGGCATCATATGTGGGAAACATAATTCCATTTATAGAAGTTTGCACTTCTTCAATAGCTAACAAATGCAATAAAAGAGCTTCTATCTCTAATCCTCACCATTCCGATGCAAAATCTTGAAATTCAGGTGCCAAGCCTTAGCTTCATTTCCCAACATTATACATCATTTGGCTAAAGAACCTCATTTGCATTACTTGAAGAACGTGCACGAAGAATAAAGCAATCTTAATTGAGATCCTCTGACCTTTACGTGAGGCTTGACAACTGATGGTAGTGCAAATTGAAGGGGCATAGTCAAAATCTTCCAATTAGAGTACACAATTAGCACCCTATCCACACGTTGAATTTCCTCCTTAAGAAGCTAACCTCTTAAACAATGCTAGCTCTACACTTCCATCCAATGTAGCCAAAATTAACGGTAAACCTCCAACACATTTGGAAAACTTAGCTCGATATCATGTAATCTGTGATGAGTTATAATGTCTAGTGCAAGAAGAGCTTTTTATAAGGGCTAGAAGTTATTTCTTAACTTGGTGTAATTCTCAAGAGTCTCCTCCTTTTGTTGAGATTGTCTTTCAACACCCTATTCTAACACGGCTTCAAACTTTTCAAAAATTGATTCTAATGATTGGACATTTAACCCATGTAAACATGTTGATCATTGTAGAATCATCATGCACATATCAAAAGCTTTTAACATGATCCTTTGTCAAGTTTTTCCTACTATTTTTAAAGGCTTGTTAAATTATTTGTTGAACAATTCATCTCAATTCGAAGGATTTTGAAATTCTTCTTTCACATCTTTTGGACTTGTCTGATTAAAAGAGAGTCATTAAATGATTAATTAATGATATTTTTAATTCCAACTCGTCAAATTCGAAAGTAGATCCATAATTGGCAAGAGATGACTTTTTTGAGGGTTCGCTTCTATTTATATTTAATGTTAAGAAAAATTTGCTCATATGCTGACCTCATCCATCGTGTTGAAGCGCAAATTAAAGTTGATGAAATCATTAGTGCACAAAAAAAAATAATTTGAATTGCTTGTAGGGAAGCA
>NW_018164546.1:44885-56559 GCF_001263595.1 Phalaenopsis equestris | reverse complement strand
AGTACCTTTGAGGTACCTAAGTAGCCGCATTAGATATTGGTAGTGAAGTGTGTTAGGATTGTGCAAATGTTGACTGAGAAAGTTAATGGTAAAAGTGATGTTGGAGCGAGTGTAGTGAGGTAATGAAGTGATCCTATGAGTTTTCTATACTACTGTAGGTCAAGTAGAAGAGTAAATGCGCCTGCATTATGATGAGGATGTGTAGGAAGAGGAGTAAGAACTGGTTGGAGTGAAGCATCCTAGTGGTGGTGAGTAAATCTGAAAGGTAGTTGGTTTGATGCATGAGGTATTTAGTAGATGTAGGCTGAATTTGTAAGCCAAGTAAATAAGAAATGTGAGATAGTTGTTTTAAATTAAATTGATTGATAAGAATATGCATTAAGGAGATGATCACTAAGGAAAAATTTCAACAAATACCATAAGATAAATTCTTTTATTAGAATGATGATACATCAATAAAAAGGGTCAAATGTGGTTAATTTAAAGTTTTGTATATATAAGAATTGAGAGAAGGTGGAGTGCCATTGTTTGAATGGTTGTTTGAGCCCATAGATGGTTTTATGTAGTTTAAATACATGATGAGGGTATTGAGTTTCTGTAAAGTGAGGAGGTTGTTTCATGTAAGTAGTGTTTTTAAGTTTGTCATGAAGAAAGCCACTGGAGATATCTTGTTGCTGAATGTTCCATTTTTTTATGGGAACGAAGAGAGATAAGAATCTGAATGGTAGGAAATTTGGCAATAGGATTAAACATTGCTTGGCAGTTCATTACCTATTGTTGAGGGCAGCTTTATGCCATAATTTGAGCTTTGTATCTAACAATGGAATCATTAGTGTTATTTTTATTTTGAATGTCCACTTGCAACCTAAGATATGTTGATTGTGAGGAGAGGGTACAGGTGTACATGTTCCCTATTGTTGCAGGATCATGAATTTATCAGACATGGCTTATCTCTAGTGGGGTTGATTCATGGCCTGAGTGAATTTTGTGAGTTCATCATTGGTAGTGAGGTCTTGTAGATTAAAGAGATTTATGGGTTTGAGAGCCCAATTCTATTATTTGGTTGTTGTAAGATGTTGTTTTGGTGGTACAGGTGGAAGAGTTTTTGTATGAGTAGTCGTTGTGTGTGTTCTCAGTGGGTAAGCATTTTGTGTGTGTTGAGGTGGGGTGCCGGTGTGCATTTTGAGTCGAGATTATGGGGTTTTGTGGTGAATTACGAGTAGGTGCATTTTGTGTAGAGGTTGATTAGGGATAGATAATGGAGGTGGGTATCGAGGGTGAGGGAGATGTGTGTGTGATTGCTTGTTCTTTTGAGTAAGGTGTAGTTGCGTGTTGATAGGGAAAATAGTTCTCTATAAGAGAAACATGGTGAGAGATTACCTATTTTTGTGTGGTGATGTCATGACACTTATAACCGTTGTGATGATAGTTGTATCTCAAAAATATACAAGTGGGATTCTTTGGGTTGAGAGGACTAATGATTGTTGCCAGGGAAAACAAACACATCTAACGGTTTTAAGGTGTTAATATTCAGGTTTGATGAGATGTATGAATTGAAAATGTGATTTGTTTTGAGTAGTAATAGAGTATAACCGATTAATGAGATAGTTTACTATGAGAATTAATTCTTTCCAACAGTGTGGTGGAAGGTGTGCTATGTTGAGAAGTGTGCAAGATATTTCAACAATTTTGTGTTTAACAAAAAGAGTTTCTTGGTTTTGAAGTCATGTATGTAGAACCAATTAGCATTAAAGACAACTTGGCAATTGTTGTACTTGGTAAGTTTATTGAAAAAAATGAGATTATGGAAAAAATAAGATGCTCCTAAGAGAGGATAAAGATTTAACTTAGTGTCCTGCCCTTATTAGTGTGGGAGATTTCAATGGTTTGCCCTTTTCAGCTACAACCTTTTTGGTACCTTGAAATGACACTGGTAATTACATTTTTTTGATATGTGGGGTAATCTGGACTATGACGCCCGTGTCAAGAATATACTATGGAGCCTGAAATGCTGGTGCATGTGTGATTGGAGGCATATATTCAGCTTGGCTCTATGCCAACATTGAGCTACTGAGTGCCCTTTCTCGTAGCATATTTGACAAAAAATGGATGGTCTTTGCTTGACATTATTAAAATTTTGCTATATGGTGTTTGAAAAAGTCTTGTTCTAGGTTTTTAGATTGGTTTAAATTATATTACTCTTGTGCGTGAGAAGAGCAATCGGTTGAGACATCTTGGTTGCTTCATTAGCAAGATTGCACTCCTCACTTTATAAGAGGGAGCAAAAATGCTTCCAGAATGATTAGGTTCAGTCGAGTTTTGACGACAGCCTTGAACCCTTGGTAGCTAAGAGGTAGCCAATTTAATATGTACAGAATAATGTTTTCATTGTCGATCTTGGAGTTTGTAGCATTTGTGTTGTCAGCCGTTTTTTTGACAATGGTGAGGTATTGTGTTATATTACTTGTTCCCATGGATATATTGTGACGTTCATTCTTAAGTTGAATGACCTTTGCTTGGTAGCTAAGAGGTAGCCAATTTAATATGTACAGAATAATGTTTTCATTGTCGATCTTGGAGTTTGTCGCATTTGTGTTGTCAGCCGTATTTTTGACAATGGTAAGGTATTGTGTTATATTACTTGTTCCCATTGATATATTGTGAAGTTCATTCTTAAGTTGAATGACTTTTGATCTGTTATTTGATTGAAACCTTCTTTCTAAGGTAGTTCATATTTTAGCAGTGCTTTTGAGATGAATGATATATTGTATTATAGAGGAAGATATGGTTGAAAGAATATCTACTGCAAGATTTCTGTCAACAAGTTGCCAAAGAAAATATTATGCATTTTCTTCTTGTATGCCCATTTCATTCTGGCCGAATCTTGATGGTATGGGAGTTGTTGGATCTAAAAATGATTTGAAACTATTAAATATGAAGAGTTTTTGAATTTGTACCTTCCAAACCAGATATGCCTTGTATGACAGTGGCTGAATTGTTATGGTCGTGATGTGAGACATCCATAACTTGATAGATGTGGGGATATTTAGTTCTTTCATTCAGTTGAGAGAGCTGGACTGTTGATTGGTTTGGGGAAGCATTTTTGAGGAAGAATCCATGATTTACTTGATCCAAGGCTGATGTCGTTTCTACAAGAAGGAGGGGAACAGATAACTAATTGATGATGTCCTTGAGGATCTTCGGTGCCAATAGACTTAATGCTCTGATACCATGATGATCTTTTCACGATGGAAAAGAAACATAACAAATGGAGGAGAAAGAGAAGACAACAGAACAGATCATAGGATTTCACCGTAAAAGCTAAGTAATATTTTTTCATCTTGTTTTCAATAATTACATGACCACCACCGGAATTTACAATATGTTTAAACAACCACGATGCTAAACAGGTTTGATCATGTAAAAACAATTGACCAGAAGAGAATTTTCACTTCCAATCATAATTTAGCGTAAAACGCATCAAAGTGAAAATATACAAATTGCACTTAATTCATTTATTTAAATGCTTTCTAATTTAAAGTGGCAGAGACCCACTTCAAGTTCTAGATCAGCTCATTTAAACGCAACATCCCAAAAAACTCTGTTTCAGCAACGAAATGGAGATCAGACGGCCGCTCAAACAAGCTCTGAGGCCGAGAACAAGGCCGCGCCTTTGCGGTAAGATTTGTACTCGCCGTAGAAGTAGGAAGCCGTGCCCCAGAGGCAGAGAGCGACGGCGACGCCTTTCTCGCCGTCGAACTTCTCGTGGAAGAAGAAGACGGCGAGCAACTCGGTAATGGGGATGCAGATGGCGAGTATGACGCCGCCGAGCAGCGCCGTTGAGTACTTTATGGTGCCCACCATCCCTAAGAAGAAGCACTGCGTGATGATGGTGTTGAAGACGACGATTAAAATGTACTTGGTTTGGCCGAGGCCGTAGTTGTGGCTTTCACTCGACAGGGCCTGTAAATTAAGATATTTTTTAGTTGACATGAAAGATTTAGTTGGTATAATTGTAAGAAAAAAATGTCAGGTGTTAGATGTGTAAATGCATAGAATTTGAGTGGTACATGTAAATGCCACAAGTTTATAACTTATTTGTGTTGTATATGTTATCCTTTAGAGGCATTGGTTAGGGCTGGCGCTCCATAGTCAAATGGCCCCTTTAGCATTGGATAGAGACGGAGACGTCCAGTACTTAAGATAGAGCTGGGTTGGCACCAATTGAAAGGCATTATTTTGATGTACTTATATGCCCCGCCAGCTAGTGAATGAGTTCTATTTACAAATCTCTGGGGCCGAGCTTCTAGAGAGGTTCAACATCCCTACATTAAAGTCTTACAAGGGTCGGACTGATTCGGCGGAGCACATAGCCTACTTCAAGTCGACCTTGTGCTTATCAATCTATTTGTCATGCAACAATAGATACCACAGTGGCGTGTATATTTATGTGGAGTAGCTCTACAATTTATAATATGAAACAAATGTGAATTCCATTTAAAAGGAATTGTAACCTAACTCTTTCTTAAGAAATAACACCATTATTACCATTTCAATTTCTTCAATTAAGGCACAATGACGAAAGCAAATGTTTAAGCAAATACGTTAAGAAAATTAAGAAAAAAAGAAATTTTCAAGAAGTGTAGGCGACAATCGTTAACGAAGAAGAAGAAGTACAGTATAATCGATGATGATAAGATAATAATAATCATACCATATAAATTTTATGTTTTTACGTATATATCCTTAAAATTTTGATATTTACACTTATCATAACTTGGTTTCATAAGTCTGTACAAGCAGATATGTATTTCACTTGGAAACTACAGTAATGTTAATGTTTTTGATGTGATATTAAAATCTTGGGTGCTGTACATTTAAATATGAGCGTTTCTGTTAGATTTGTAAATACATAATAGTTTTATGGTATGCATTTAAAGACATTTAATAATAATAGTGAATTCGTTTAGATTTAATATATATATATATATATATATATTTGATTTTGGAGCCAAAACCTTTATCCTCTCTCTCTCTCACATATATATATATATATATATAGGTTTAAGATAAAAGAAAGGGATTAGTCATCATCCGGAGAAAAATCCAATTGTCAAAGCCTTGGCAGTCACCGGAAATTTGATGCAATCTTTAAAAAATGTTAAAATTTTAATACAGAATGTTCTTGTAAGTGCCTTTTATTTTATATCTAGTGATTTTTTTATAATATTATTGAAATAAATTATCTACTATTGGTATTTTTTGCCCAAATTGGATTATTCTAGTTTTTATTAGTCTAATGAGTATAAGCTTAAATAGCAACACAACTCATAAAGATGGGAGCTTATCTCTAGGACTTAAAGAAGTACGACGCACGCCACTGAGACCATGGTTATGATAGGGAGGAATGCCAACACCTATGCAGCTTGGTCGAGGAGTTGATCAGAGCTGGAAAATTGAAAGAGTTTGAAGATGTAGGGGCGAAGACCCGGAGACAAAGAAAAGCTTCAATGGAGGAAATTTCGGACGAGCTTGTCCAAACCCACACCATCTATATTGTTGGTATAGCTCCCACCATTTATAGAGGTGGAGGAGATTCATCCGGCCGGGCTAATATGAGAGGCTCCGATCGAGAGAACAATGTGTATTCACCATCACTCCACTAATGTAGATCATCCATTCAAGGAGAATCGTTATAAGGACGTCATCGTTGTCGCGACACTAAGTAGGAACCATCAGATCATTAGCATACTTATTAACATTGGAAACTCAATAAATATTCTATTTAAATTAGTGTTTGATAAGCTGAATCTTGGAAATGACTGGCTAACTACAATAGCAGACCCACTCTGCCTTACCTAGTGAGACGAAGGAAGTCTTGAGAACTATCAACCTAACAATTACCTGGGGGGAAAATGATAAACAATTCACAAATATGGAGGACTTCATAGTGTTTGACTCATTACCAACTTATAAAGTCATTTTCGACCGCCCTCTGCTCAACAACTTCAAAGCTATTATCTCTACATACCATGTAGCAGTAAAGATTTCAGTAAACAAAGAAGTGATCACTGCCTGAGGAAACCCAGAGCAATCTCACAAGATGATGTTCTCAGTTGTCAACTTAACAAAGCAAATCAGAGAGAAAGTTCAAGAGCTGTTGGAGGCTGGCTGTATACGAGAAGTCTAGTATCCAACATAGGTGTTGAATGTAGTCATGGTGCAAAAAGCAAATGGCAAGTGTAGGATATATGCGGACTTCAACAATCTGAACATTGCCTGCCTAAAGGACAACTACCCTCTACTTTGGATTAATGTATTACAATGTAATTCAAATTGAGCTTTAAAATGCTGGGGCTACATATCAACGAATGATTGATGTAATTATTTCTAAGCAAAAAAAGAAATATATTGAAGTGTATGTAAATGATGTGCTAGTTAAAAGCAAAACACTCAAACAAAATAAAAAGTAGTTAACATAAACTTTCAAAATGCTTAAAAAATTTACAATTACTCGCTAGCATCATACTGACGAATGATGCGCTAGTTAAAGGCATTGTCCTACCTTTTGGTTGATATGACCCGAAAAATGAATCCAGTTTCTCGCTATCATCAGTCATCCCGCGAATTCCCTTGAGTTTCTTGATCAGGGATCAAAAATTGATAATACCATAGAGCCTTATAATTTTCCCAAAGGACTCCCACGCCAAGGAATGAGTTATCTATCGGGTTATAGTGATTCACCCTCTACTCGATAGTCAGACCTCATTCTTTCGACAGGAGCTACTCATCTAAAGATCGATGATCAATAGCCATACTAGATGACAAAGCTAGCCTAGTTGATCACTTCAATCCCATCAACTCAATGCTAATCAAGTTCAGCCAACTAACTGTCTTGTATTAACGTAGCCAACCAAGCCGACCTTAATGAGACAAAGTCATGCTAGACCAGCTCGCCAAGTCATAAGAAGAGCAATTAGCTCACTCATATAAAATACCTAAAATATCCTGTAACGACCCCCATCAAAGAAAAGACAAAATTATAATATCACTATATTATACATTTTTTTCTTATAATTAGTGAGATCATTTTATGAGAAAAGAGTGATCGAAAAGTTGTTTTCTTGTTCATTAATGTGTACTCTCTCTCTCTCTCTCTCTATTTCCTTTCTTATGCTCTATTCTGTTGAAATGTGATTTACGGACACAATTAGCTTTAACATTAAACTTAAGCTTTAATATCTTTAAATATACTTTGCATCAATGTTATTCGTGCATCATAATACTTATCATCCGTTTCGTCATAGTTTTTTATTTATATAACTTTATAATAATTGAATTTATAAATATTTTTATGTATATATTTGACAGACCAATTTTAGTTTAGCCATCTCCACATGGTAGTCGATTGGCGGCATTCCGCTAGCTAACTCTCACCTCTCAAAAGAGGTTTTCGGGGTGATGGACAACCCAAGACTTAAATACTGCTTTTTCGGCCCAACAACTAGCCGATGTGAGACTTTTTGTCCGTGACATTCTCCTTCACCTAATCACCTGACGCCCTCAGATACCACTTGTCACTTTTCAAAAGAGCTCTTCAGTGTGGTGGGCAGCTCAGGACTTAAATATTATTTCGGTAATCTGCTCTGATACCACTTGTCACTTTTCAAAAGAGCTCTTCAGTGTGGTGGGCAGCTCAGGACTTAAATATTATTTTTTCTGCCCTACACCTAGCAGATGTGAGACTTTTTGTCTGTGACATGACACTCACATAATTACCAATCTCTGGTCAAAATACAAATTGTCGCACAACTGTAACTAATAGGTAATTATGCCTTACTATTTAATTATTCCTTCATATCTATATCCTAAATTGCATATGATCAACTCGTACTAACCTTAAAAGAATGACTGAAGCCTCGCATACAAACCACTAATTTCTATCTATTTACATATTTAGCACATTAATTTTAATTTTTACTTGCCCGTCAATTCATACAGATGAAGTTGTGCTTTACTTTTTTCATCAAGTGAAATGCATACTCTTTGGCTTAATCTGAAAGATTTTGGTGGTATAAATGTAAAGTAAAATTTAGCTGTTAAATTTGTAAATATAAAAGAGTGGGATGTGTTATACGAATAAATTAATTACTTTCTGACCGGACTAAAGAGTAAGGAAAGATCACCTGAAAATCCTTGCTGACCGCCATCCCGACGGCGCAGAAAGCAGTGGCGATGACCCCAATCACAAACTGTATCTCTATCACCAACGTATAACCAATCTTCATCTTAGACTTAGCGTACATAAGCTCCACCAATGGCAACATCAGCCCATACATTACCGCCGCGGCGAGCGTCATAACAAACCCCATATAGTACTTAGTATTCGATTCTCCTTCCGGTCGATCGCCATTAGCGTGCACGCCGAGCACCGCCGCACTAAACGTCAGTAAAGCCACCGCGTTTATTGACGAAGCCCTGAACTTTTGCTTAACGATGAAGTAGGCGAAGATGGCGGTGAAGGCGAGTTGGGTGGAGATGAGGAGGGAGGAAGTGGAGACGGGGAGGTAAGATACGCCGTAGGAGAAGAAAAAGTTGTCCATTCCGGTTAAGAGGCCGATGAAGGTGGAACATAGGAGGAGGAAAGGGGAGATGCGGAAGAACTGGCGGCGGGGAGAGCGGAAGAAGGAGAAGAGGAGGGGTATGAGGAGGAAAGGAAAGCCGGTGGATTGAAGGAAAGAGGTGAACCATTTATGGTTTCCACCGTGGAGGTAGTAGACCCGGAGGATGAGGGGGTTACCGCTGCCGCCGATGAGGAGGAGGAGGATGTTGAAGAAGAGAAGGAGGCGTTTGGATTTTATGGGTTTGGTTGGTTCGGTGAAAGTGGTGGTGGTGGTGGTGTTGGTGGAATGGATTGGAGATGGGTGGTGCTGTTGGATATCCATGGTCTCTTGGATAAAGAATTTTCTCTAAACCTTTTTTTGTTGTTGTTTTGGAGGATGGATTGTTAATGCTTAAGATGGCGTGGATATATATATGCAGATCTTGAATTAGTGTTATGACTTTGAAATTATAAAATAATTATATTTTAATTAGATATTTAGTAAGAATATTATCACTTAAGATTCTTATTATTTGTTCGGTGGGTTTAAAATTGGTAAGTCATCAATAAATTTCTATTTTCAGACGATTCTCGAGAACTTTTTGAGCAAGTAATATTCAAATTTCAATTAAAAATCATCTAAAACTTTTATTTCTTTTAATCTGACTGACTGACTCGATGAGGCTGACACAATGATATCAAGTTTGTCTAATCCAAGTTAAATCAAATGCAGTTCAAGTCGTTAAACCACTTTTGAGCTTCAGTGTATAATTAGCAAGTCCAACAGATTTTAATTTGACAGACTTATAGTTAAATTGAGCGTCTTGGCAAGACGAATCCAACAAGCTCAAGGTCACTCAATTGTGACATCATTAAGGCCTTCAGATGTCCATCAAACACCATCTGATCGAGGGAACTTCTCCAAATCGTCTCATGGAATGGTCCAGATTTCTTAGTTGCAAGGAAGTCTCTCACAGGCTTTATAAATAGAATCATACCCCCTCCTTAAGAGGGGACCTGGACCGAGAGTTGCATCAGAAGAAGTATTGAGAGAAGGAGCTAAAGCACATTATCGTTTATGCACTAAAGCTCCGACTAACGCTTCCCTCTTCTATAGCCACTAACCATTGTCGGCCACAGCTCATCAACTACCATCAATCAACACTTGCTCCTTGCAACAAAGCTTTTTACAGAATTACAACATGCATTACGACATTGCACCGTACGTTGTAGAACTACAACACACCTTGAAAACAGTGTAAAAACAAGTCTAGATGATGGTCTAATAAAAAACACCCAGAACAGAGCAGGAGGGTACCTCGAAGATTGCGCAAAAACGCACCACACATAGGTGACCCTTTATGAACGTTCCTAATAAAAAACACCCAGAACAGAGCAGGAGGGTACATCGAAGAGTGCGCCACACATAGGTGACCCTTTATGAACGTTCTCTCAGCACGTACAACTCTTGATTTCAGCTTCCGTCTATGGACATTGTCATGTCTCGTGCAGCTCCCAAATCGACCCATGAGGACTATAACGTCATGTCTACTCACCACCAGTCTTTATGACTAAATACAACTTAAGTGACTTCCAACTCCATAGCTTCCTAATACAACTTCTGTGGCCAATCAACACACCTGAAACAACCATTAGCGGCTCACATGGCTAACTAATACCATGACTTTCAACTGTGGCCTATACGATAAGTTGGTGCTACAATCACTGTTCATAATAGTCACAGTGGACTACTACCTCCATAACAATCGACCATGGCATTTTAAGTCTACTATCACTGAGAACTACATTTATTACAGTTAAAGTATGTTTATTATCGATGAATTATTATTGCACATTTACAATTATCACTTTTATAACTCCATTTTCCCTAAGTTAGGAGATGAGTGGATTTATGTACTAATCATTTATAGTTGATTATTTCAATTAGGCTAGACTGGATGGCTTTTTCCCCTTTTAGAGGGTTTCCACCTAAAAATCAAGGTGTCTCCTCTTGTTTATTTCTCATTTATTTATTTGTGTGTGCTGGATTTTTGTGTAATGCTAAAACGCTAAATTATTGCTCTATTGTCGCGAACCTTTTGACATGCTTTAATAATAAAGACGTTTTAAGTGATTTTGGGATTGTGCCTGAACAAAAGTGTTTGGCTTTGTTAAAAGATGGTTCACACGACAATTTTTTTTTTAATTTTTAGTGAACAATGAAATTAAGTTAGAAAATGAAAATAGAAGAAAAAAATGATAATGATATCCGCTTTTTTTCTTCTTTGTACTTTGTACATTTCTATAATTGCTGAGTGGGTAATATTTATGTAATATTTTTCTAATTTTATTTGCTAAAATGTGCAGGCATATGACTCTTCAACCAACTAGCTGGAGCCCGACATTCTGGTAAGCCTACCAATTTGGTTGGGAGTCAACAAGAGGCCGACCGGCCATCTATGGTCGGCCATCTCCTCAGGTAATCGGTCGGTCATCTTAGACCAACTATCCATGAATAATCTGCTGGCCATCCTTGGCAGACCATTCAGACTCGACTGCCTGCAACGCTCAAACTTAACATCTTCTAAACCACAAAGGTTATGGATTGACTAAATGACACCATCTGATAAATCAATGGGGCAAAGAATTGAAAAATATCAAAGGATGCCAATAGCGAGTATCAAATATGAAAATATCAAACTATCTTGTGGTCACCTCATCAAAGCAGGGTCATAAATGTAATTTCTATCTTAATATTCTATAAATAGAGGCTCTAATATTTGTAATGGGGCTTTTTGGCTCTAAAAATAAACCCATACTTTGAGGGAGCTCCTCCTCCTCCTCCCCCTCTCTCTCTCTCTCTCTCTCTCTTTCTCTTTCTCTCTCTATAATGGATTTTAGAGCCCGCCCATGACTCCCAAACTTTGAGTGTTAGATATGAAAACACAAGCATTCTGATATGCACGTAAATTTCTCTTTTAAAAATAGTTACCACAATTAAATACATTTGTATTTAAATTAAAATATTAACAAAACAAATATATATATATATATATATATATAAGTAATATC
>NW_018164546.1:40013-44875 GCF_001263595.1 Phalaenopsis equestris | reverse complement strand
TATATATATTTATAATGAAAATAATAAATAAAATTAAGTCTCCGAATTAATTAATAGTGAACCTTTTCTGACTCGAGGTTGCTTTCTATGAATTTATAATTTTACGGGCAGCTATGCAGTGGAATGTCAAATAGAAAAGATATTTTAAGAAAAATAAATCTTAAATCAATTAAATTTATTTTAAACCAATATAATATATAAACAATCAATTAAATTTTGAGTTATAATAAATTCAGTATTTATTCAATATCTTTAAGAATCATAACCTTTAATTCTTACTTTTTTGCAGAAGAAATTATGATATGCAAAGTGAAAATATATTCCCAATCAACCGAGATTTTTAACAGCAAAAATCTAATTTTAAACTAAATATACTAATTTTTCATCATATTTTTTTTGACGAACATTAATTAAATACTGTATACATCAATGGAGTTGCGCACTTTTCTTAAGCTGTCCATTCCGAGTTTACTCAATTAACTGTTTATTATGATTCTGAATGGGCGGGCTGCAAGATATTTTGAGTTTATAGAAATCTTGTGTTGCTATTTAACCTACGCCCACATGGCTGCTGATAAAAACTAGAATAATCCCAACTGCGCAAAAATATCAACAGTAGAGATTTATTTCAATTAAATTATAATAAAATCACTAGATATGAGATAAAACATATCTTGAATATGAGATTGTCGTGTAAATCACAACTAAAAAATAGAAAATAGAATATAGAAAGAGAGAAAATATGAGAGGGAGAGAGAACAATAGAGTTGAAATGAGATCGGATTAGTGTGAACGATTCATTAGCCGTTTAATATAGAAATGACCCCTTATTGATAAGCATAAGAGTATGATATTTACAATTAAGTGCTAGCCCCTAATTGAATAAGGATGTCACGTGATATGTTGGACATAAAAAAAGTACATGAATATATAAATAAATAAATGGGCTCTGGCTCGGTTGCCCTATCTTCGGTCGTCTAGGCTCGGTTTCCCTTTAGTTGATTAGATTATTTGGCTGATTTAACTGAGTCAAGGCAGAAGGTTAGTTCTCCTATGTTGGTCACCCGGTCTACCTTGCGGAGGATTGTCGGTCAGCTTGTCTGAGGATGTGCGATCGACTTTGGATAATGACATTCGGTCAGCTTTAGATGAGGAAATTTGTTGGGCTTGGTAAGGTCAATTGGCCGACCCATGAGGGTGTCTAGGCTGTCATACTTTGTGCGGCAATATCCTTTGGTTTGATTATTAGTTCTCGGACCCATAAGTGAGATTCTTATTACAAAGATGAGACCACGCTGTTAGGTAGAGGGCATGTTACCGTAATCCGACAGGTAGCCCACCCCTAACAGGAACGCCGCAAAGTGATTTATGTGGTTGTTGTGTTGGGAACTTGAGTAATCTTTGCGAGTCTTGAGGTTTTCTCTTAGATGACTCCTGATATTATTTTGGGGATTCTTGTAAGATGCCCTCTGTGCCCTATCTATAGAAGGCCACATACACGAAAAATCCATGGATTTCCATTAATAAAGCACAAATTATGAAATAAATGAATTTGTTTTTTTTTATTAAATTTTCTTGTTCTTATTACAACACTACTTTCAAGATGCAGGAGAATCAAAGAACTATATATATACACCCAAAAATAAGTGAGGATGAATCTTGAGAAGATCTTATAGACTAAAAATAAGCATGGTGAAAGATGACCCACAAGAGGTCAAGGATCACATCAACATGTGCCCAAGTTATCCAATGTCTAACCATAACCCCTCTGAAAAATGTGTACAAAGTCTACCAAACAAAAGCCCACTTAGACAAAGAACAAGACTTACCCAACCAAACAAAGGGATTAGGCTCCGTTTGGGAGGGCTTTTTAGGAGCTGTGCGGTCGTTTGACGCGATTATTCGCGAAAGTTTTTCGTTTGGTTCGTGACTTCGGAAATTAGATTCGCGGAAGCGGAGCGAAAGTGGGCAGCGACATTAACCCCTCGACCCCGCTTTCCCCCGAGATTTTTACCCTTTACCCTTTTCTCGCCTCTGCCCTAGGTTCATCCCCGCTGCTTCCCTCGCGTCCCCTTATCCTTCTTCTTTCGTCGTCCCTCGATTGACAGAGCTCAGGTAAAGACGAACCATTTTCTTCATGTATTTTCGGATCTGAGAGGAAGGATGTGCGTTTTTGCGGCTCCTGATGTTTTCTTCTCTTCATCTCTTTCATGTTTCTGCCATTTTTCTTTTTTCCTCCTTTCCTGTTGTGGATCTGTAGCTTAACGAAGAATGGTTTTAGCTAGATATTTTGGCACACGAAAAATTACTTCATTATAACTCTTGCCCAAATTGAACCCTTAGATTTGGGATCAATTTGGCATTGTCCATCGAAGTTGCAGATCTTGCACTCATATGCATGTTTGTCGTGTTTCATTAGATTGTTTTGTGGTTGAAGATTTACAAGCACCTATTAATGGAAGACTGTCATTTTTGCGGCTCCTGATGTGTTCTCCTCCTCATCTCTTTCCCGTTTATGTCATTTTTATTTTTTCATACTTTTCTGTTGTGGATCTGTAGCTTCACGAAGTTTGCTTTGGCTTGAAATTTTGGAAGACAAAAAATTCTTCATTTTTCTCTTACATGAAATTAGCCCTTACATTGGCATTGTCCTTCAAAGGTGCAGTTCTTGCACCCATACATGCATGTATGCTGTGTTTCATGACATTTTTTTGTGGTTGAAGATTTGCAAGCACCTGTTAATGGAATATTGCGGCTCCTGATGTTTTCTCCTCATCTCTTTCATGTTTCTGTCATTTTTATTTTTTCCTCCTTTTCTGTGGTGAATCTGTAGCTTCACGAAATTTGGTTTGCTAAACGATTTGGAAGGATCTGTAGCTTCCCGTTTAGTTTGTGGTTGAAGATTTACAACCACAAGATTTGCAACCGTTAATGGAAGCTTTGGAAATCACCTGTTAATGCAAGCACCTATTAACTTTTTATTTTTACTCTTACCCGAAATGAACCCTGTCTCATTACCAGTTTATGGAAGATTTGCAGCACCTGTTGGACATTTGGAAGTACAATTCAAAAAAAAAAATTCAAGCTTGTTTTCAGTTTGAGCATTAAATTGCTTTATTCCATAAAAAAATGATGAGGATTAATGATTTCAGTTTTCAATAAACTATTTGATCAATCTCTATTGCAGAGGTAAAGCCATGCTATCAGTTTGGTGAAACACTTTTTTCTTTTTATTTATAGATATGAAGAATTGGTGTGGCCTTAGAATGTATGATTGGAAGTATGGTAATCTCTTAGCATGAATGTTTAGTAGCCACCAATCTTGAAAATTAAATTGCATCCTAGATGGTTTAGGGAAAGGGAAGAATAATGTTTAGGTATTTTTTAAAGAGGTCTTTAAAGCTGAAATAGTTTCTCTGACGTTCTACAGTTGGAAACTAATTTCATTGTTTGATAGATCATAATTGAGTTGTAGAAAACATGTGTAATCCATCATGGCAGCACTTGGTAACTTGACATGGTCCTGTAAGCAATTGTTTTATTATTATTTTTATGTTATCTTTACACCTAACTTGTTTTGCATTGCTCCAGTACTTGGCAAGCTGGCATTGGTACTCGCAACATTTTTTTTTTTTGCTTCAGGTTACCTATTTATTGGATATGCTGTCGGTTTTTTCTATTATGTCAGATTCTTGTATGCAGCTGGTTTCGAAGGGCTGTGTGGGAGAGAGTAATGTATTATGCTTCTGGGAGGGAGTAATGTATGAATCATTATGGGAGTAATGTATTATGCTTCTATTATGCCAGATTCCTAGGATGGGATCCATCATGACAGCACTTGGTTTCTATATGTTGTTGGTTTTTTTATGCTTCTGGGAGGGAGTAATGTATGAATCAAAGCTTTGTATCTTCCTCTTTGGTGCTATAATAAAGTTGTTGGCCTCTTTTGCCGTGGATGTAGGTCATGTTGACCGAACCACGTTAAATTTTGTGTCTTTTTTTCATTTTTATGCTTCCTTAAATTTTTTGGTTTTATTGTATATGATGCAACACCCATGAATGATTCTAATGTTATAACTTCTAAATAATGCCATTTTTGTGTTTTATTTCTTTGCTTCCTGGGATGGGATCCATCATGGCAGCCCTTGGTTTTCTATATATGCTGCTGGTTTTTTTTATGCTTCGGGTAGGGAGTAATGTATGAATCAAAGCTTTGTATCTTCCTCTTTGGTGCTATAATAAAGTTGTTGGCCTCCTTTGCAGTGGATGTAGGTCATGTTGACCGAACCACATTAAATTTTGTGACCTTTTTTCAATTTTATGCTTCCTTAAATTTTTTGTTCTTATTGAAAATGATGCAACACCCATGAATGATTCTCATGTCTTAACTTCTAAATTATGTCATTGTTGTGTTTCATTTCTTTGCTTTATTGTAGTTTTAACATGGCTGATAAGGCTAAAGAACATGATTCACCAGCACTCTAGAAAAAATAAATCAAAATGTTGTTTTGCGACCTTTGTATAAAAGAAATAGAACTGGGCAATAGACCAACAACGTTTTTCAATAAAGAAGGTTGGCAAAATATCATTAAAAATTTTAAAGACTCCACGGGACGGGAGTACGACAGGCTACAAATGAAAAACAAATGAGATCAACTGAAAAAAAATTGGAAAATTCGGAAGGATTTAAAACGTGGTTCAACTGGTTTGGGTTGGGATCCGATAAAGCAAACCATTGATGCCTCGGAGGAGTGTTGGGCAGAAAGGTTCGCGGTTAGTAATTTTAATTTTTGATAATTTCCATAATATCTTTCTCTTTCAAGTTGTAGAACTGATTTGGGTTTTTTCTCCAGGTGGTGCCC
>NW_018164546.1:38552-39539 GCF_001263595.1 Phalaenopsis equestris | reverse complement strand
CGCAAGAAAATTTGAATGGAGTTTTTTAGTATTTACTATGTGTTTATTTGAACAGTTTATGAGAAGACATGGTTATTTGAACTGTTGTTGATTGCGACTTCAGTTTAATTTATTTTTTACATATTATCTTTATGAAAACTGCGAAAATATAATCTGTTGGTAAAAATTCCTTAGAAGTCCATAACTCTACAACCACCCACCAAAAGTTCTGAATGCTTGTGTTATTACTTGTCACATGTTAAATAATAGACTTCTTTTCATAGTGATGATTAGCTGTGATGATTAGCTTAATAATTTATTTTTCTTTGTCATAATATGTCCAGTATACATCATTATGGACCCAAACCAAGTACGTTGTAGAAGGAGAAACACAGCTATCAACTTACTCGTAGAGTACTACAACACATACATCGAACGTTCTCCCTGTTACACATCATCACATTTTGGAGACAAATGGGTTGCGGAAATGCTTGCAGGGCATCCCACAAGATTTCGCAACATGTTCCACATGACACAGGAGGTTTTTACAGATCTTTTAGTAGAACTCATTGGATCTCATGGCCTCCATGGGTCTATGAGGATGACTGACCGTGAGGTCTTGGCGATTACTCTTTATATATTATCACAGAACGAGTTAATGTGTAGTGCGATGGAATGCTTCCAGCACTCATCAGAGACCATTAGCAGGTACTTCTCAGTGGGTTTGAGTGCTTTGGTGAGCCTCGCCAAACAAGTCATAAAGCCAACGGATCCAATATTTTAACGAACTCCTACGGAGATTCACCACGATCGACGCTACATGTCATTCTTTAAGGTACACATTTAATTAATGAAAGCATGTTGATGCATGTTTAACATGAAAACATGACATTAATTAATGAATTACTAACGCTACATGTTTAGGATTGCATCGGTGCGATAGATGGAACACATGTTGATGCACATGTGTCAAATGATGAGAAAGTTGCATTTATCGGACGTAGTGGA
>NW_018164546.1:35899-37333 GCF_001263595.1 Phalaenopsis equestris | reverse complement strand
CAAAGTAATCAACTATGAGAATATATACTAAATACTTAAATTTACACCATAATTATAGTTAGTTTTATATATTCACATATATTAATCAATTTAATATATAAATATATAAATTTATGAACAGTTTTAACAAACAGGGATAATATGGTCATTTTTCCATAAAGAGTTACCCCACAGCTTATTTCACACAGCTGCACCAAACAGACTGCTAGCTTCCCCGCAGTAGCTTTCTGGGGCAGCGCAGCTACAGCTGAAAAGCTGAGAAGCAGCAGCTGCGCCAAACAGACCCTTAAGTCATCCACACTTCTCAAGAGCACATCAGTTTGATCAGGTGGTTTAGAGGGAGGTTCTTTGGTGAGCGGCAAAAAGTCTTCATTGGATGTGCTAAAGGGGGCCTTCAAACGGAGTTACCCCAAGTGCTGTATCAGAAGTTAGTTTGACAGGTGTTCATTTTAGCCAATAAGGTTGAGGACTTGCTTGTAAAATAGCTTTTATTTGCATAAAATAAGATTTTTTATTAGTTTGAATTAAATTTTATTTGATTTTACATAATTTTTGGAACTTGTGTCGATTTCATGGGTTTTTCAGAATCAAGATGTTGTTTTGGGCGACATTTGAAAGCTTGTTAGCAGCCAAAGATTTTTCTCTTTTTTTTTTTTTGCATTTGACTCTTTGAAAAAAAAATATTATATTTAGAGTATGGAGTCCCGAAGAAAATATTACATCCAGACGCAATTTACATATGAAGTTCAATAGTGGGGCGTCACATGTCAAGTGGGCCCACCGCAATACACTGAGATTGGTCAGTGTTAAAATTACCGAATGTAGCAGAGACCAGTAGATCACCTCATTTGCCCGACCAGTCGATCTGCTGGTCACATCGTCGGGTGGACCTAACAACGGAAAAGTGCAAGACACACGAAAAAGTGTCAAATATAAGAAAATGTGCAAATAAAGATAATAATAACTTGTAACTCCCAAGGATAACATTAATCGTTAACTCCCAGAGGTATAATAACGGGTAACTCTATGGAACAATAACAACTGGTAACTTTCATGAACATAATAACTTGCAAATCCAATGACAATAATATAATTTTCTAGATACTCCTATTGATCTATAAAAAAAGTTGACCTTTTTATTGTAAAGAGGAGACCATTTTGGTTTTCCAGCAATTAAGGCATTACCTCCCTTTTCTTGTAACAATTTCGTTCAATATATAAAAATGAGTCCGAGAGTTTGGTATGATTGAAATAATTGCATTAGTATAAGTTGTATATTATAAAAAGGTCCTTTCCCATTAATGGAAGAAGCGATTCATATAATAGAACTAATCTGAACTATGGAAGGTAGTAAATTTCTCTTTTAAAAATAGTTACCACAATTTAATACATTTCAACTTAAATTAAAATATTAATAAAACATATATATATATA
>NW_018164546.1:21006-35692 GCF_001263595.1 Phalaenopsis equestris | reverse complement strand
ATATATAATGAAAATAATAAATAAAATTAAGTCTGCGAATTAATTAATAGTGAACGATTTCTGACTCGAAGTTGCTTTCTATGAGTTTATAATTTTATGGGCAGCTATCCAGTAGAAGGTCAAATTGAAAAGATATTTTATTTTTAAATAAAATAAATCTTAAATTAATTAAATTTATTTTAAACTAATATAATATGTAGACAATCAATTAAAATTTGAATTATAATAAATTCACTATTTATTTAATATCTGTAAGAATCATAACCTTTAATTCTTACTTTAATGCGGAAGAAATTAAGATATGCAAAGTGAATATATGCAATCTACAAATTTTAAACTAAATATACAAATTTTTTTATCATTTTTTTTTTTTGACGAACATTAATTAAATACTGCAATACATCAATAGAGTGGTTCAATTAACTGTTTATTATGATTCTGAATGGGCAGGCTGCAAGTTATTTTTGAGTTTTAAAAAAATCATGTGTTGATGTTTAACCTACGCCCATCAGGCTGATAAAAACTAGAATAATCCCAATTGCGCAAAAATATCAACAATAGATAATTTATTTCAATTAAATTATAATAAAATCTCAAGATATGAAATAAAGCATATATTGAATATGAGATTGTCCTGTAAAACACGACTAAACAATAGAATGTAGAACATAGAAAGAGAGAGAGAATGATAGAGTTGAAATGAGATTGGATTAACTTGAGCAATTCATTAGTCTTTTACTGTAGAAATGACCCCCTATTTGGAGGCATAGCGGTATTAAATGTACAATTATCAGCTTGCCCCTATTTGAATAGGAATGTCACGGGGTATTTTGGTCATAAGGAAATGCATGAATAATTTTGCTCGGCTGCCCTATCATTTTGTCGTTTAGTCTCAATTTCCCTTGAGTCGGCTAGATTTGTCTGATTGATTTAGCTGAGACAGGGCAGAAGGTCGGTTCTTCTTTGCTAGTCACTCTGTCTACTCTATGGAGGACTGTCAGTCGGCTTGGCTGAGGGTCTTCGATTGATTTTGGATAAAGACATTCGGTCGGCTTTAGATGAGGACATTCAACAGCTTGGTAAGGTCAGTCAGCCGACCCATGAGAGTATATACATTGTCGGACTTTGTTTGGAAATATCCTTTAGCTTGACTATTAGTAGTTGGACCGTTAAGTGGGATTCTTATTGCCAAGATGAGAATAGGTTGTTAGGCAGAGGGCATATTATCGTAATCCGACAGGTGGCCCGCCCCTTTAACAGGAAAGCCACAGAATAATTTATGTGGGTGCTGTGTTGGGCACTTGAGTAATCCTGGTGTGTCTTGAGATATTCTCTAAAGATTACTCGTGATATTATTTTGGGGATTTTGGCAGGTCCCTTTGTTTGGTTAAGTAAGTCATGTTCTTTGCCTCAATGGGCTTTTGTTTGGTAGACTTTGTACACATTTTTCGGAGGGGTCATGGTTAGACATTGGATAACTTGACTCATGTTGATGTGGCCCTTGACCTCTTGTGGACCATCTTTCACCATGTTTATTTTTCAGTCCATAAGATCTTCTCAAGATTCGTACTCATTTATTATGGGTGTAAATATTTAGTTCTTTGATTTTTGTGCTTCATGAAAGTAGTGTTGCAATAAGAACAAAAAAAAATTTAATAGAAAAAAAAAATTCATTTATGTCAAAAGTTGTGCTTTATTAATGAAACTCTATGAATTTGCCGTGTTTGTGGCCTTTTATAAAAAAGGCACAGAGGCATCTTAGTCATCCACACTTCTTAAGAGCCCATCAGTTTGATCATGTGCTTTACCATGGGTTCGACGAATGCTGCAGCGATTCGGGATGATTACGTTCTTGGCAAGAGGTTGGAAACTGAGCTTTCGTGTCCGCGCCTTTCCCCCGTCGGAAAGATTTGTACTCACCGTAGAAGTAGGAAGCCGTGCCCCAGAGGGAGAGAGCGAAGGCGACGCCTTTCTGGCCGTCGAACTTCTCGTGGAAGAAGAAGACGGCGAGCAACTCGGTAATGGGGATGCAGATGGCAAGTATGACGCCGCCGAGCAGCGCCGTTGAGTACTTTATGGTGCCCACCATCCCTAAGAAGAAGCACTGTGTGACGATGGTGTTGAAGACGATGATTAAATTGTACTTGGTTTCGCCGAGGCCATAATTGTGCCTTTCTCTGGAGAGGGCCTGTAAATGTATTACAGATTCAAAAGATTGCATCAAAGTATTATTTTTGAAAAGTTTAAGATTTTGGTGATATAATTATGGAAATTAGTAAAAAATAAATTTTTATTTACATATTTATATAAATATCATGCTCCTGACCTATACATGAAAAATTTAACAGCTATACATTACAGAGGTATATTTCACTTTTGATAATATATTGCATTTAAATAACCGAATGAGAAATAATCCAATTTTCAACATATACAAAAAATAAATCCAAATTTCAACATATACAAAAAATAAATCCAATTTTCAACATATACAAAAAATAAATCCAATTTTCAACATATACAAAAAATAAATCCAATTTTCAACATATACAAAAAATAAATCCAATTTTCAACATATACAAAAAATAAATCCATTTTTCAACATGTGCAATAAAATCTGGACATTTGCATTGTGGGGTGCAATGCAAAATCATGCATGACTTCAGCATCACTTCGTTGTTTATAGGAAGTTTTGCGTATAGCTACAGTTGATTATGTACGATAAGTCATCTTCCCTTGCAATTATTATTCTGATCCATCGAAATAGCCAGCAATTTATGTATATAAATTATTCTAGTTAAATTTTCCTGGGTCCGACAAAGGCTAGAGGAACTCGAAGGGCTCATAAGTATCTGTATCTGAGTTGACACTCAGGAAATTTGAACTAGCCGAGCAAATCAAATATTCCCCTTCGAGAAATCAAAGAATACCCTCCCGGGCGAGCAGATCCAATACAACTTTCCGAGGCGAGTAGAATCAACATCTCTCTCCGGGTGAGAAAATCAACGACTCTTCTCCAGGGCAAGCAAATCAATGTTTCTCCCCCCCAGGAGCGAGCAAATCAATTAAGACCAACATTCATCACTAAGCCGCTAACGTAAGAAAATAGCCTATAAAAGTAAAATGCTAAATGAAGATCAAAAACAACAAAAAGTCTTACTCTACTTACATATTGGCGAATTTTACAAAACATTTTTATGTATTTTCTTAAAAACAAAAGGAACAAAATAACACTACTGACTGAGTGACAGATGAAGACAATATGATCGACAAAAGGTCACCTCAACTAGTGGAAGGTTAGATAGCTAACCGATAACGCTAATAAAAAATCGACACAAGAGAGGTAGAGCACTTCGGGGCCGATGAAAACAGAGAACTAAGAGACATTGAAATCAAAGGAGTATGGTCATTGCATTTGTTTTTTTGACTTTTAAAGTCTTTCATTCTTATTGCAGTTTCACTTCCAAGAAGCAAGAGACATGGGTGCATTTATGTATGTCCACCACCTCATTCGCCCTCCCCCCCCTGTCGATCGGCTGGCCACATCGCCGGGTGGATCCAACAATAGAAAGGTGCAAAACATACGAAAAGGTGCCAAATATATAAAAATATGTCAATAAAGACAACAACTCATAAGGATAATAATAATCGGTAACTCTTTGGGGTATAATAACAGACAACTCTCTAGAACAACAATATTTGATAACTCCAAAAAACATAATAACTTGTAACTCCAAGAGTAATGATGTAATTTTCTAGACATGTCTTATATCTATAAATAAGAGGATTCTTTTTCATGTAACGAAAAGAAGACTATTTTGGCTTTCCGGCTATTTAGTTATTACCCTACCCATCTCCTGTAACAACTTCATTCAATATATAAAATGGATCTAAGAGCTTGGGGAACACCCCCATTTTGCCCCGCTAAGGGCAATTGTTGTGCCTAAATTATTCTAGTTAAATTTTCCTGGGTCCGACAAAGGCTAGAGGAACTCGAAGGGCTCATAAGTATCTGTATCTGAGTTGACACTCAGGAAATTTGAACTAGCCGAGCAAATCAAATATTCCCCTTCGAGAAATCAAAGAATACCCTCCCGGGCGAGCAGATCCAATACAACTTTCCGAGGCGAGTAGAATCAACATCTCTCTCCGGGTGAGAAAATCAACGACTCTTCTCCAGGGCAAGCAAATCAATGTTTCTCCCCCCCAGGAGCGAGCAAATCAATTAAGACCAACATTCATCACTAAGCCGCTAACGTAAGAAAATAGCCTATAAAAGTAAAATGCTAAATGAAGATCAAAAACAACAAAAAGTCTTACTCTACTTACATATTGGCGAATTTTACAAAACATTTTTATGTATTTTCTTAAAAACAAAAGGAACAAAATAACACTACTGACTGAGTGACAGATGAAGACAATATGATCGACAAAAGGTCACCTCAACTAGTGGAAGGTTAGATAGCTAACCGATAACGCTAATAAAAAATCGACACAAGAGAGGTAGAGCACTTCGGGGCCGATGAAAACAGAGAACTAAGAGACATTGAAATCAAAGGAGTATGGTCATTGCATTTGTTTTTTTGACTTTTAAAGTCTTTCATTCTTATTGCAGTTTCACTTCCAAGAAGCAAGAGACATGAGTGCATTTATGTATGTCCAAAAAATATCGAAGGTAGTAGAAACCGGTCGACCACCTCATTCGACCTCCCACCCCTATCGATCGGCTGGCCACATCGCCGGATGGATGCAACAATAGAAAGGTGCAAAACATACGAAAATGTGCCAAATATATAAAAATATGCCAATAAAGACAACAACTCATAAGGATAATAATAATCGGTAACTCTTAGGGGTATAATAACAGATAACTCTCTAGAACAACAATATTTGATAACTCCAAAGAACATAATAACAGTTAAAAGAGTAATGATGTAATTTTCTAGACATGTCTTATATCTATAAATAAGAGAATTCTTTTTCATGTAACGAAAAGAAGGTTTTTTTGGCTTTCCAACTATTTTGTTATTACTCAACTCATCTCTTGTAACAACTTTATTCAATATATAAAATGGATCTGAGAGCTTGAGGAACACCCTCATTTTGCCCCGCCAAGGGCAATTGTTGTGCCTCTCTCTCTCTCTCTCTCTCTCTCTCTCTCGCTCTCTCGCTCTCGCTCTCTCGCTTCTTTCCTCTCCCTCAGTCCCCAGGCTTTATGCCTTGGGCTTGATCTAAAGGAAAAAATTAAATTCAACAATATTTCATTTAGAAAATTAACAACACATGTATACTTTTTTATATTTGAATTAATATTATGAATTTTATTATTATTATTGCGAGCTGAAATATTTACGATAATTAAGAGAATTTTTATTTTAATGCTAAAGGGTAAACCCCCAAATGCACAAATAAATTAATATGAAATCATAATAGAACAATAATTTATTGAGTAAATACCAGGGAAGGAAGGAACTTATAAGATTTGGTATGATTGCCATAATTGCTTTAGTATAAGTTGTATATTATAAAAGGTCCTTTCCCATTAATCGAAGAAGCGATTCATATAACAGAACAAATCTGAACTATGGAAGGCAGCTTCCATGATGAAACCGGGAGCCATGGGCAACTTGAGTGTTATCAAGCAATGGTGAATGACTGTTTCAACCTCTATCTATAAAAAGAGAAGACTAAACACAAAAGTTAAATGACAAACATCTGGTGTCAGTAATTAATAGAATGAGAAAATCATCGATTGAGAATATTAGATATCAATGATCGACAATGATTTCAATAATTGCATTCCTTAAAAAAATAAAGACCAATAATCAATATGGGTGACATCAAATACAATAATTGCATTCCTTAAAAAAATAAAGACCAATATGGGTGACATCAAATCTAGGTAGTTGATAAATGCAATATGACTATCAATTAGTGATGTTAGATGTTGGTTGATGGTTAGTAGCGTATCTTATTTTTCTCTTTTTAAGTGGAGAGATTGATGGCTAATGTGGTGCATATCAAATGTATCATGGATGTCAAGTATTGGCAGGAGTTAGATAACAATTTATTGTAATGTTATATATTAGATGAAAATTGGTGGTATGCTTAATTATTATTTTCAAAAGTAGTGATTTTTGTAAGCCTTAAATGAAAACAAACTAACTATTATAACTTTATTTGTTGTTTTCACAATAAAAGATTACGGAAACTAAACACCATAAGTGGTAACATATTTTGAGTTTTTGGTGGATGATATATAATGATTGATTAGCTAGGGACATTGGACGTCAAACGACAATCAATGATTTGCTTGATCAGTTTTGTTATAAGAAGTAGAGGAGACTCCCAACAAAAAAAGTTAGTTTTGAATGTTAATAATTGATCAATGTCAAGCATTAGTCAATAGCGAGAGCCACAAAACCAACATTAACTAATAGTGGAGATAATGTTAGGCAATAATGGGTATCATTTTTTGTTGATGACTTGATTCAGATGATGACTACTAAAGCTGTGAAATTTTTCAAATTTGAAAATACTATCAAAGTTCTCTCTTGATCCTCTTGAATATATAGAATTAGGGTACATTTAAAAATTTTGTCGGAGATATTAAGATCATTTCCATGAAAAATCAAGACACTTTAAATGATAGGAATTGATTCATTTTGATTATTTCATTTTCTTCAACATATCAATGCCCTATTGAACTAAAATTGAGTGATTTTAGGATCATTGAGTTTTTTTGTCATTGTGCTTATTTTCTACTTCAAATGGCCCTGTGAAAATTGCAAGTAGATTTCTATATGATTTATTTAGCTTTATTGCTTAAATCATAATGTTCTTGATACTATTGAAATTGTCTCATCAAAATACTCTTTTTTTTATAATAAAAGAACTTAAGCCCAACTATATATAACAATGTTCAAAGCGCTTTACACTCAACCAACCAAACTTGGGGGTGCATACATTTTAGCAGACATGGCTAGGGTGCACTCATTTTGACTATAAATTGAAGTTTTGATGATCATAAGTTAAAATTCTAAACTTTTTATGTAAATATTTCAGAATTGTGATTTCCTGTAAATTAAAAATATTGTAGCACTTTATTACTACAAAAGGAATTAAATTTTGCGAGGCTCATTGAACTAATATTGTTATAAAAGAAGGCCTTCTAAGTAATGCATTAAATTGCATCCAAAAAATGAAGTGTTCGAAAAAAAATCTTAATTTTAAAATGTTAATTTGGTAAAATTTAGCTTATCTAACTTGAGAGTGATAATCTCACTAAGAAATTAAGAAAGATGTACACATACACCACTTAATTCTTATGTATTTACATATTTAATACCTAAATTTCAATTATCACATGCTGACTGCCTTATCTATGCATGAAAATGTATATTTTATTACTTAAGAAAAGAGAATTGATATTCATGCAGCTATAAAGGTAGGACTAAACTTGGAAACACGACAAATGTTTATATATTTTGTGATTTTTAAGACATTTTGGTGCTTTCATTTATTTTTCTTCTTAGAACTTTGATCTATATACTATTTAAAAATTTTAAGATTTTATACCTTACCATGTAATTTAACTCTGCATCGAGAATGTGTTAGCATTGATTCTGTGAATATCCAACGGCCCGAAAGAGAGTAAGTACGACAAAGAAGGGCTTACTGACACGAGACTGAGAAGCCCACTTATCTGATTAAATACAACAATCCGAGCTAAGAGTAAAGGCTGACCGAGTCTAGAGCATGACAAAAAAATTATTCAGAGTTCGAACCGATCAAACTAAAGCAAGACAAATAAGCACACGAGCAAACCACCATCGAAAAATTGAGTGAAGGCATCGACCTGCCTCTTGGTTGATCTGACTCAAAAAATGAGTCCAGTTTCTTGACATCATCAATAGTCCAATGGAGCCCCTTCCAAAGATTCCTCATCAGGGATTGGGAATTGGAAAAACAATAGAGCCTCATAATCATCTCGAAGGAATACCACATCCTGGAATGAGCTATATCGCTTTATGGTAATTCACCCTCTGCTCGATAGCGTCACATCATTTTGCCGACAGGAATTCCTTATCCAGAGATCGAGGGTCAATAGACAAACTAGATCTACCACTCAATAAGGCCTAGCCGATCAAATCAGCCCCTCTAACTCAAAGCTAATCAAGTACAGTCAACCGGCTGCATCGATTCAACCTAGCCAACCAAGCCAAAGTCATGCTAGTCCAATCATTTAATTCATAAGGAAGCCAAGAGATAAGTTCACATATGTAAAGTATCTAGAATAACATGTAACTCCCTCTATAAAAGCAGGGGCATAAATTTAATATCACTACATTTTACCCTCTTCCATATAAATATGGATATCGTTTTATGAGAAAGGCTAATCAACAAGATATTTTATTGTTTATTATTGCACACCTTTTTCTCTATTTATTTATTTAACTCTTTCTTGCCTTTCTTACACTATATTCCCTTGAGATGTGATTCATGGAGAGATTCATATTCTATATTCTATAATGTGCAGTGAGTATGAATCATGACATAAATGAGAAGACGAACAACACATGATGAAAAAACTCATAATAGAGATTTTGGTAATATGGAGTGCATTAGAGAGTTCGTGAGTCAAAAAAATCACGAGTTGAAGGATCAAATTTTGGAAGCTATCTGAGTGGCATTGGTTCAGGGAAGGGAGCAACATCTCCTTAGAGGAGGGTCCATGCTCAACACCAAAAGGATTTCTTTAGCTTTGTATAAAGAAGGAGACTCTTAGAAATTAAACAGTACTTGGTCGACACTGAACAAATGACATCAGTTCAGACGTATTGAAGCATCTCGTTAGTCACAGAGTGCATTCTCTCGACAAACCTTTGAGGTCAAACCTTTAGAGAGTTTGAAGTTCCCCACAATAGAGTCCTGTAAGGGTCGAATTGATCCGACTAACCACATAGCTTCTTTCGAGCTGATTTTATGCTTACTAAGGATTACTAATACACTAAAGTGTCATCTTTTATTTACCACGTTGAGTGAATCAATCCTCAGATGGTTCAATACGTTGCCTTTGGGAGTGATCACTTTGTTCATAGACATCAAGCGAATGTTTGTGGCATAGTTGACTAGCACCCAATAGTTATGGAAGAATTTGTAACCTCTCTTACAGGTCGGACAATGACATAATGACAGCCTCCGCTCATTCATTAAATTGTTCCGAAAGAGATATTAGAAGTGCAAGATTTGGAACCCGCTATTAGCCAATAGCCATAGGGCTGAAGGAAGAATGCTTATGGTACACTTTGGTCTTCATGTGTAATTCATGAACAAATTCGGATTATACATTAACCTTGAACTTTAATATCTTTAATCATACTTTGCATCAATATTATTTATGCATCATAATACTATATCATCTGTTTTATCATAATTTTTTTGTTTTATAACTTCATAATAATTCAATCTATAAATATTTTTATATGCATATTTGACGGACCAATTCCGTTGGCCAACTCTCACATAATTATCAATATCTTGTCGAAATACAATATAAATAAATTGACCGTTCACTCTTAAAATAATGGGATCAACTTGATAACTAGAGAAGGGTAAGGAAAGAACACCTGAAAATCCTTGCTGATCGTCATCCCGACGACGCAGAAAGCCGTGGCGGCGACCCCAATCACAAACTGTATCTCTATCACCAACGTATAACCAATCTTCTTCTTAGACTTAACGTACATGAGCTCCACCAATGACAATATCAACCCATCCAGCACTGCCGCGGAGAGGGTCATAACAAACCCCATATAGTACTTGGCATTCGACTCTCCTTCCGGTCGATCGCCATTCGCGTGCACGCCGAGAACCACTGCACTGAACGTCAGTAAGGCCACCGCGTTTATTGACGAAGCCCTGAACTTTTGCTTAACGATGAGGAAGGCGAAGATGGCGGTGAAGGCGAGTTGGGTGGAGATGAGAAGAGAAGAAGTGGAGACAGGGAGGTAAGATATGCCGTAGGAGAAGAAGAAGTTGTCCATTCCGGTTAAGAGGCCGATGAAAGTAGAACATAGGAGGAGGAAAGGGGAGATGAGGAAGAAGTGGCGGCGGGGAGAGCGGAGGAAGGAGAATAGGAGGGGGAGGAGGAGGAAAGGAAAGCCGGTGACTTGGAGGAAAGAGGTGAACCATTTGCGGTTTCCACCGTGGAGGTAGTAGACGCGGAGGATGAGGGGGTTGCCGCTGCCTCCGATGAGGAGGAGGATGATGTTGAAGAAGAGGAGGAGGCGTTTGGATTTTATGGGTTTGGTTGGTTCGGTGGTGGTGGTGGAGGAATGGAGTGGAGCTGGGTGGTGGTGTTCGATATCCATGGTCTCTTGGATAAAGTATTTTCTCTTATGACTTTTTTTGTTGGATGGATGGTTAAGGCTTAAGACGGCGCGGATATAATTGCAGATCTTGAATTAGTCTTATGATTTTGAAATCATAAAATAATTATATTTTGATTAGATATTTAGTAAGAATATTATCACCTAAAATTTTTATTGTTTGTTTTGTGGGTTTATGATTGATACGTCATAATGATAAGACTAATTCAAGAATACTTATCGTTTTGTGGGTTTATGATTGATATTATCACCTAATTTTCTATTCTCCCACACGATTTGCTTGAATTTTTTGAGTAAGAAGTATTCAAATTTTAATTAAAAATCATCTAAACCTTTGATTTCAACATAGTTATAAACAAATTGACTGACTCAATGAGACGGTCCTAATGATGTCAAAGTTGGTTCAATCCAAGTTAAATCAAACTCAGATCAAGCAATTAAATCACTTTTAAAAGCTTTCATTGCATAATCAGAAGGTTGAACAGATTTCAAATCTCACAAGCATATAGTCATATTGAGCTTCTCGACAAGAAGAATCTAATAAACTCAAGATCACTCAATTTTGATATCATTAAGACTGTCAAATATCCACCGAACGTCATCTAATCGATGGAACCTCACTGAATCATTCTATGGAGTAATCCAAATTTCTTCTTTATTTGGAGAATGGCCTCTCCTAGACTTGATAAATAGATCCCTTCCCCCTCATTTAGAGGTGAGCTGAACTGAGAGTTCTGTTATATATGGGTTTAAGCAAGCCCCTGAACAATGACGTACTACTCTTACCACATTTCTTCAACAACTAAACTTCAACATTATCACAATTGATTCCTCTATCTATTGCTACCATAAAAACATCATTCATATATTTATCTAGATACATGTGAATGATCTTTTACTACCTGGCAATGACCCCCAAGCAATTGATATCATTCTCCAAAATTTACACAACAAATTCAAGGTGAAAACTCTAGGACTTATTTCAAAATTTTTTAGTACAAATGTTGTCCACACTTCACACGATCTAGACCTAAATCAATCTACATATGCTCAACAAGTAATATTTTTGGCATGACAAGTTATAAATATGTTCAAAATTCAACAGACATACAGAAATCTCCCAAGCACTCTGATTAAACCAGCTTAATGATCCCTCTTTTTATTGCAAACTTATTGATTCCTTGCACTATCTCACTCTCACAAGGCCTAATATCACATGCAGTCAATCAAGCTAGTCAAACAATGCATCACCCAACTCAATAAAGCTTTCAATAGTTAAAATGCCTCATTCGCTACATACAAGGAACCACTAATTTTTGTCTACCAACCATCAAAGGGAATCTTGAAATCAATGCATTTTTTATGTCAATTGGGCTGGAGATCCTATTGATAAAAAATCTACAACATATTTTGTATATTCCTTGGATCTACACTTATCTCTTAGTTTGCTAAAAATTAAGTTACCATTATTAGGTCTACAACCGAACTCGAATATAGAGCCCAACTGCGATAGAGATAAAATGGTTCAGAGGATTACTTCAAGACTTTCACATTACTCTAAAGTCTCCTACTACTCTCTATTGTGACAACACCTTTACAATAGCTCTTGCCATGTCACTACTTCAATGATCTATTTATGAAATCTCTTCTCAAATGCAGGTTCAAGTGTCTTTGCAACAAACTGACCATCTTCAACAAAGAATAACTATTTGAATGAGGATGTTAAGTGTTACTCTCGAGCATCTAGAACTTCCTTACCTTTACTCCTTACTGGTTCAAGCTTACTGTTGTCAGCTTTTTTAGCTTGGTCGATTATGTTCTTTTATTATTTGTCATGTAATTTAATATGCCATGAATTGTAGTGATACAATATTATTACTTCTAATGTACATCTCTCTATTACATGATCTAAACCAAAAATTAATAACCCATATTAAAATCATAAAAAAATTATGTTAATTAACCATTCATTATTGCAATTGTAATAAAAAATTATATAAAAAAAATCACAAATATCTCAAAATTTGCTAGGTTTATAATAATAGTTTTATTTTTGTAATGGTTATCAACTATCTACAAAATCATGTATTTTTTCTCTTGATACTCTTTTTCTGCCTATTGTAGAAATTATTCAAATAACTTTTTAAATGTTTTTTAATATATAAATCATTTTTAATATTCTCTCAATCAAGATTAATTCCTCTAATTTTTAATGAACACCCCCAAGCTCATAAATATTATTTATTAAAAGTGAAATCTTCACTTCTTCTAAGCATAAGTATTTCTTTCGTACAGTATATCATCATGAAAATGATTATTATAATACTAAGATAAAAGAGTTATAATATAGTTTAATCATCACCTATAATCACTTCATCATTACACAAATCATGAGTTAATCAACTAAATTGATTCAAATGTGACTCAATTGACGAATCTTTTTTGCATGTGCAATTAGTGTGACTATGTATCAAATAAAATTTAATAGTGTCTTATGTAAAAAAATATTAATGACTCCAACACGAGCTATAATTTTTTTGTTGATCGTCTCCTCTAAGAATTTTTATTAACATCATATCTGCTAAACACAATTGAATTGTTATTAGTGTCTTTTCACCTATCTTTTCTACTTATTTTAGTTCATTATCACTGAACTTTCAAAGCCCAATGAGTCCCTTTACAATGCATTACATTTACTTATCAATTATGAATCTAATATATTTATACTTCTTAGTCCTAAACTCCATGAATAACAATCTAAAAATGAATTATAAAACAAAATTATTGTAACAAGAGTACTTTTAAAAATGAAACAAAAGTTTCATTGGGGTGGGGATCAAAGTGCTATAAAATAAAGTATGAAGAACTAGATGATTCATTTTCATCCAATTTTGCATCATTAAGCGATGAGTGATCCTTCAACTAACTAAAAACTCATTGATGTGGCACATAAATCAGGATCACTCTTCAAATTATCGTCAATTTTTTATGTTACACATAATTTTTTAATTATTTCAAGCTTGCATATCATCAAGTGATTATCATCTGCATAGTCTTACTTTAGCTATATAATCATTTTGTATAAAGTCATTAAAAAGATCTAAAATATAAGTAATTAATTCTAAACAAGGGCTTAATGTTTGTGATCAATTTTATTATTTTATTTTTTAAAAATATATCTATTTTTTAGTATGTTTTTTACATATTTTTATTTTTTGTTTCTAAAACTAAATTAACATGTATTTGAAAATACTCAAATCAATTTTTAAGAATTTGAAGCATTTTTAAAAACAACTACAGACCATTCGAATATGCCGAATGCATTTTGTTTAAAATCAAAATATATTTCAAACCGTCCTTAAATAAAGACCTTCATACATATTCTAAGAGCATCATCCACATAGTTATAGCAAGGAAGTATAAAATTCAACCCAAATTTATCATTCCATGATAATTTTTGTCTCCACTTTGTATATAAGGAATTAATCCTAATTAAGAATAAGTCCTTAACTAAGTAAATATTAACAAATATTAGTTATTGTTGATAAATTTTTATTGTTGTCATCAAACCAACATTCAAAATGTAGGGTCATAATTGTTTTGTTATTGATTTATGGTCTTATGCACCAACATTGACCACGTTATGTAAAAAGTCTTTAATTATAAAATTTTAGAGAGTGTACAGTAAAGAACTGGTTTTTTTCTAAAAATGACTGAGAACCTTTACTGTAAAAATGACCCCTCTGCTTATAGGCAAGGAAGCATGGAATGTACAATTACATGCTTACCCATCATTTATGGGGGCGTTACAGGGTATTTTATGTATAAAAAATAAAAGAGTCTATAACTCAGCTACCGTAGTACTCGGTTTACTGAGGTTAGTAGTCATTGGATCGAGAAAGACAGTTTGGCTGATTATATTAAATTGGGGCAACCAGTCGGCTTTGATGGTCATTCTATCGTTTGGACATCGCTTAGTCAACTTGAGTTAACCGGCCTTGATGTCAACCGTTGACCCCTGGATGAGAAACTCTTGTTTTGGGATGACACAGCTTGTCGGCTAAATGGTGAATCACCATAATCCGATAAATAGGCTAGCACCTTTAACAATGCATTTATGTGGGGTGGTTAATGGGTATTTTGTGATGAAAACTACGATTGTCAAAGCAGCTCGTTGTTCGTGAACAGTTCATATTTGACTCATTAAGAAGTTTGTGTTCAATTTGTTTGCTAAGCAAACGAGCCGAACATGGACAAAGATTTATTCGTTCGTGTTTGGCTCGAAATAATATATA
>NW_018164546.1:0-20842 GCF_001263595.1 Phalaenopsis equestris | reverse complement strand
AAAAAATAAAAAAAAAAAAAAAAAAAAAAAAAAAAAAACTCTCTTTATAAAACTAACATGTATACTATCGACAAGAATTGATTTCTTAGAGAACCACTAGAGGGAAAACCATGTTTTTTTTTCAAGTGGTGATCAATGATTTTAATACAAATATCATAAAATTCATCTAAAGATTTGGGTGGTACACATATAAATATGAATATTTAGGTGTTCGATATAAGAAATGCATGGTATGTGTGTAAATGCCTCAAAATCTTAATTATGCTTTAATATTTGAATCTATCACTAATACATATGTTGGATGGAAGAGAGTGCAAGTAGTGCCAAGAAGCATATCATTTGACAATCAATGAAAAGAGGAAAAAATTGTCATGTTCAACAATTGAGCAAAGAGAATACTATTGAAATTTATCTAGGATAAAATCTTAATTTGCCTCTTAAACATTAATGGAAAAGAAAAAAAAAATCATCTTATCTAAAGGAAAAAATAAACTCATTAACGAAGCTCAAGAATAATGATCAGAAGCAAGCTAGCAATATAATAATCAATATTACAAAGTATAACATATTAAAAAGTATAAAATCTTTTTTCTTATAGAGAAGAGAGATTTTGATTCTATAAAATATTAATTACATGACAACACAATCAACCTTTAACTAAGGAAACTCCTTATAATAATTACAAAGTCTATTCTTATTCCATGCCCAAGTTTCCATTTTCCTCAACTCATAAGACTTAAATAAAGTTTGATAGCTCAAGCCTTGAAAGCTAAATAAGATAAACTTTACTGCTGATCATAAATAGGATGCTTTTGTAATGGTCCAAGAAGTCCCCCAACATTGAATGAAAATGCGACAAACATGAAACACCATCTGTAACAAAAGGGCATCCTTGTCTTGGCTGCAATACTCTTAGAAGTGTTGAATTGGTGTTACAGTACTTATTAAAATTCAAGTCAAAATATTTCACAAAAATCTCTCTTTATGAAATCGACATGTATATAAGTGATTTGACTTATATATATATATATATATTAAAAAAAGAATGACCAAAGACTATCATACAGGTCTGCAACCACCCCTAATATGCCTAAAAATTCGGGTACCACCTTCTTAAGGCCAACTGTGATAGAAGGGATTCGAACTTCCGACCTGAGGGGTCTTATACCATGGATGCCGGGAATTCACTGTTAACATTATTATATCTTTCAAAGTGAAATACATATTTGCTTGTACAGGTTCATGAAACAAAGTTATGATAAGTGCAAATATCAAAAAAATTTTGTTGTATATGTAAAAAGATAAAAAGTATATCCTATGATGTAAATTTATTTTATTATTAAGATTATCAATTATGCTCTATCGTCTTCTTCGTGAACGTTTGTGATACCCTTTTTGAAAATTTCTTTATTTTTACATTTATTTTTTAACTTATTTGTTTAAACGTTTCTTTTAGGGTCCGTTTGGGGCAGCTTATGTGTTTCAGGATAAACTGTTTATTCTGAAACACGGCCCGCGGGTCAGCCGCGGGGTCGACACGCGGTCTGCATTTAGTATAAAAATCAAAACGCAGTTTCGAATAAGCTGGCGAAGCTGCTCAAACAGACCCTTAGACATTGTGCCTTTTGTGGAGCTACTCCGCATAAATATGCACGCCACTGTCGTATCTCTTGTCTCCACATAAATATACACGCCATTGTCGTATCTCTTGTGGTGTGATAAATAGATTGATAATACAAACGCCTATATTCTTTGTTGAATCTTTTATTAGTGTTATCTTCCGTTAATTTCTTATATTGAAAGATATTCACTCAAGCCACTCAATTTTCATGAATTTACATATCAATCACCTGAACTTCAAGTAGCGAAAAAAATTTTATGTCCTGACTCCAGACGTAGCTCTATATGCGGACTCCCAGTAATATACTGTCAGGTGTATTATATCGAAACACCTAATACATATTAAAGTGAAACCGCTAACTCTGCAATAATCCTGAAATAATCATGAAATAACCCCGAAATATATATTTTGTGAAATTAACCTCCGTGATGTTATTTCGGGATTATTGAAGTGGAACCACGGAGGTTATTTCAATGTAATTTCAATAACCCTGAAATAACCGACACAGTTTCACTTAAATAACCCCGAAATAACATCTGAGATGTAGCACACGTGGTGTCATATTATTGGAGTCCGCACGTAGAGCTACGTCAGTAGTCCAGACAGAAAATTTTTCCAAGTTTTATGTATATATATGTTACCTTCTTTATGCATTAAGAGATGTATTTAACTTTATATTTTGTATGTGATATGCAAGATTTGGGCAGTATAAATGTAAAAACTAAAGTTCCTGCGTTAGGTATGTAAGTATATAAAAATGGGATGGGATATATGTAAATGCCCCTTAGATATTGTCTTGTTAGACTCTGCATATTAATTTTCTTTTTCAAGAATTACTTGCTTCTCTAGTCTTGCACAGAAACTATCATTTTGCTCTGTTTCAGCATCCAACGTTAAAACTAATCACATCATTCCATGAGATATTCACCTTTTTTAATTTATAGAATTTAATTCTGGATTTAAGTAATTAAAAATTTAGCAAAATTAGCTTTAAGAGGCAAATTATTAATAATTAATATTTTGACGGCCACCTTCTCATTAAGCTGGCCCGTGTATGGTTCTAAATCATGTCAAATAGTTTCAAGTGGGGCTGTAAATCAACCAATGCAATTGATGAATAATTAGAACTTGATTTCATTATTATTCGATCAATTTTGTTCAAATTAATAAATAAATAAGCTCGATTATTTTTTAAAAGCTTGGAGTCTAAGGGAATCAAATTTTAACATAGTCCAACTCACTTATTACTGTTGGTAAATAAAGTGGTTCTTTGTTCAACAAATAACTTGTAAAATGCTCTATAGTTGTAGGACCACTTTTCAGTGGCTGACCAACCTACCGACCACCACCCTCCATTGTACGATTGATCGACCACACCCCCTGCAGTGGCTACAATAACCTTTCTTTTGTCGATGCGTTAATCACAGGCTTTTTTAGTAACTGACGGTCAATGTCGTCGGTATTAATGTTAATAATCTACGGAGCTGAAGTCGTTTGTAAGACCTCATAAATAATCTTTTATACCGCCGAAATCACTACGACCCCGAAGCTACTGTAATCCCAATCCTTCTCGCACTCTCCCTCTCTCCCATGCCCTAACCCTCTCCTCCCCTCTCCTGACGACTCCAGTGCCCTGGTGACCGCAGCTCCGCCAACCCCAGCTCTGACAAATCCTGCTCCAACGACTCACCCGCTCTGACACTCAAAGGTATGGTTATGAGAAAGGTAATGCTTAGACTGAAAGGATATTATTAGTAGAATTCAATTTTATTGCTTGAAGTGAAGGAATGCTTTGGGTCTATTGTGTGAAAGAAAGGTAATGCTTAGACTGAAAGGAAATTTTATAAGATGGTGGTGAGACCTTCAGTGCTCTATGCACAGAATGTTGTATGTTGTCCTTTAAAAGAACCTTTAAAAGAAAAGCATAAAATTAAGTGTTGTCGAGATGAGAATGCTTAGGTGGATGAGTGGCTTTACACTTAGAGATAAAATGTGAAATAAATATGTTCGTGAAAGGGTTAGTGTATGTGGTGGAAAAAAATTAGAGAGAGTCGTCTTAGATGATTTGGTTACACTAAATGTCAACCATCTGATGATCTGATTAGGAGAGTAGATATTTTAGATTCTATTTCTGTTAAGAAAGGCAGAGGTAGACCTAAAAAGACTTAGGCATATTGTATAAAACATGATCTTAATTTATTAAAATTAAGTGAAAATATGACACTCAATAGGACGCAATGGAGAAAAAGTATTCTTGTAGCCAACCCCACTTAGTGGGTTAAAGGCTTGTTTTTGGTGGTGGTGAGACCTGCAATGCTCTATGATGTTGGACTTTCAAAGAGAAGAATAAAATTAAGTGATGTCGAGATGAGATGCTTAGGTAGATGAGTGGCTTTACACTTAGAGACAAACTGAGAAATGTGTATATACATGAAAGGGTTAGTGTAGCACATGTGATGGATAAAATTACGGAGAATTGTCTTAGATGGTTTGGTCACATTAAATGTCGACCATCTGATGAGCTAGTGATGAGAGAGATGTTTTAGATTCAAATTATGTTAAGAAATGAAGAGGTAGACTGCCTACAAAGACTTGGGCATATTGTATAAAAAATGATCTTAATTTATTGAAATTTAATGAAATTATGACTCTCAAAAGGATGCAACGGAGAAAAAGAATTCATGTAACCAACCACTTAGTGGGATAAAGGCTTGTTATTGTTACTGTCGTATAGAAGCTGAAGCTTGTGGGATTTAGTAAATTCTATTAAAACCACCAAACACGTATATGGATTTATTAGGGTTTACTTATTAATACATCAAACAAGTTTCAGGATTTAACACCTTCAAGGTTTCATAAATTCGGTATTAGTAAATTCTAATAAAGCCACCAAACACTTTTTTATGGATTTATTAGGATTTATTTATTAATATATCAAACTGTTTTCAGGATTTAACACCTTCAAGATTTCATAAATTCGGTTTAAAAGGATATACATGATTTACTCAATCCCATTCAAACTAAATCGTCCTTGCAACCAAACAATCCGTAGAGAGGATTTATGTAGGATTTAAGCTAAATCCCACCAAACAAGTTTAAATAAAGTCCTACTTTTGGTTGTATGATATATCAAAAAGGTAAATAATCGCTCACAATGTAATTCTCTATGTTAGTATAGCAAGGAATGTTCGGTTCAGAAATGACAAGTACTTGTTCATTGGGAGAGTTCTCATTTTATCATTAAGAAAGTCAAAAGGATTATCTTTCCTACTTGGTTGGCCCTCGTTGATTCCTCTTAATTATAAGAATTTTTTTTATAATATGATGATTTTAATGATCTTAGAATCAGGTGATCTTAAGCAAATTAGATATCTCTCATCGAAATGCTCAATTTAGGTGGTTTACTAAATTGATCCAGGCTTAATTTAGAATGTTCGGTTCAGAAATGACAAGTACTTGTTCATTGGGAGAGTTCTCGTTTTATCATTAAGAAAGTCAAAAGAATTATCTTTCCTACTCGGTTGGCCCTCGTTGATTCCTCTTAGTTATAAGAATTTTTTTTATAATATGATGGTTTTAATGATCTTAGAATCAGGTGATCTTAAGCGAATTAGATATCTCTCATCGAAATGTTCACTTTAGGTCGTTTAATGAATTGATCCAGGCTTAATTTGACTCAAATTGAATCAATTTAAGTATCATCAGGTTCACCCCATCAAGCAGTTTAGTTGGACTGTAAGATTGCTAAAATCAAGGTTTTAAATAATTTTTTAATTTGAATCAGAGTTTTTCTGGCGAAGAAAATGCTTTAAGATGCGTTCCAAAAAATGAAATTAATCGATGCCGCATCAACACTATCATTAGATTCTAATTGTCAAAAACACTTCTTAAAATACAATGAACCGTGAGCTCCATATGGAACCTCAAATGATACCTTAGCGCAAAACTCATCAAAGTTCAGAAACATCAATTATTCAGAGATTATTTAGACTCCTTCTAACTCAACGTGGCAGTCTGAAACTGAGGCCGTCGAACTTCTCGTCGAAGAAGAAGACGGCGAGCACCTCGGTGATGGGAGTGCAGATGGCGAGCAAGACGCCGCCGAGCAATGCCGATGAGTAGTTTATTGTGCCGACCAATCCTAAAAAGAAGCACTGTGTCAAGATGGTGGTGAAGACGACGATTACATAGTACTTGGTTTGGCCGAGGCCATAGTTGTGGCTTTCTCTCGGGAGCTCCTGTAAACGTATTGTAGAATATTCAATAAATTGATAAAATGAAAATTGATAGTTTTGTTATATTAAAAAAATGTATTTACATATATACCACAAAAGTTTTATATTTTTTTACATATCTAATATTTAAACTTTCATATTAACATACATAGTACAAAGGTTTTATATTTTGTTACATATCTAATATTTAAACTTCAATATTTATATGTATAGTTCAAATTTTTTTTAATATTACATAAAAAATATTATAATTATTTAATTTTAAAGAAAAAGTACACCATTTCATATATATATATGACACCTAAGAGTTTATAATTGTAAACAACAAAGTTTACATGTTAAATATGTAAATACATAAAATTTTGTGGTATGTATGTAAGTTTCCTATGTTTGCTTACTTTAGTCAAAAGTCATATAAGTTTGGAAAGATTTGATGTTCCAAATATTTTAAAAAATTATGTAATGGGATTAATTTTTAATATAGATTGCAGTTTAAATAATCAGATAATTTTTTATTAAAATGTAGAATTTTGGTCCTGCTGATGTACAATTAAATAACGTTGACAGCTTATTCAGATTGGCAGGTATATTATAAATGAGATTCTTAAAGTACATTTGATATGTAATCCGTGTCATAATGTTTGACTACAGGCCTAGTATTATGTCAGAATTTATAGGAAGATTTACATATATACCACTCGCTTCCTATGTATTTTAATATTACATAATTAACACCTAAACTTTTATATACATATATACCATCTTACCTATACATGAAAAAGATATATTTTGTTTTTTTTTAAATTAAAACGATAATATTTTTATGTGATATGAAATATTTACGTGATATAAATCTAAAAATTACAAATTAAGGTGTTAGATTTTTTATGTGATATGAAATATTTAGGTGATATAAATCTTAAAATTACAAATTAAGGTGTTAGATATGTAATTACAAGTTTGTAGCTTATTTGGGTGGTATATGTCGTCCTTTGTGGAATTTTTATAGATATTAATTCTAGAAGACAAATATGCAAATATCACCTTATTATATATTGCATTTACATAATTGAATCCGTAAAAATTCTTTATTTGCGAGAAATAAAGAATTGAATCCGTAAAAATTCTTTATTTGATTATGTAAGACAAGTCAACTTCCCTTGCACTGAATCCGTAAAAATTCTTTATTTGCGAGAAATAAACCCAACTTCAGTTGATTATGTAAGACAAGTCAACTTCCCTTGCACTTTTATAAATAAAAAAAAAAAAACTTTGACACAATATTTTGAATTAAATAAAAAAATAAATGCTATTTTAGTTTCTTTTGATCAACAATTATTATGTTATGTGATGAAGTAAATTTTTAGGGTATATGATTGAAGTAGAGAAGAAAGGAAACTATGGTATTTGAAATGATTGAAATAAATCCTTTAGAATAAGTTGTATATCACTAAAAGGACCCTTCCGATTAATTGAAGAAGGGATTCATCTAGTAGAACAATTATGAACTTTGGAAGGTAGCTTCCATGATGAAACTAGGAATCATCGTCAACTCGAGTTGTTATCAAGCGATAATAAGTTGCAACTATTCTCTTAATGGAAAAATTATTCCATCAGGACGCCAGACGTAAAATTTGCGCCTGGAGCCCAGTGGGCATGTGCCACGTGGCAAGTAGGCCCCACCCTCTTAAAATTTACCCAACCAGCTATTACAGTGGGGTCCACCTGCTACGTGGCAAGTGCTCCCTCATGGAATCATCTCACAAAAGTTAAATGACAAATAATTTGTGTCATTAATTAACAAAAACGAAGAACAATTGATTGGCAATATTAGATGTCAGTGGTGGACAATGACCACATTAATATCTTTTCTTATAAAATTAAAGGCTAATAACCAACGAGTGACATCAAATATTAGGTGTTGATAAATGCAATTGGACTACCGATTAAAGATGTTAGAAGTTGCTTGATGCTTAGTGGCACAATTTATTTTTCCTTTTATAAGTGGAGATATTGATGGCTAAAAAGGTGCATACACATGTCAATGATTAATGGATGCCAAATGTTGGTGGGAGTTGGATGACAATTAATTGTGATACTATATATTAGGTGACAATCAGTGGCATGTTTATAGAATTAGGGTATATTGATAAATTTTTTAAGAGATATTATGACGACTTCCCAAAAAAACCAAGACACTTTGAATGAATGGAATGGATTCCATTTGATTATTTTATATTTTTTTTCAACATATCAACACTCAATTGAACTAAAATTGAGTGAATTCAGGTTCATCAACATATTGTGTCATTATGTTCAATTTTTTTACTTCAAATGTCTTGTTAATTAGATTTCTACATGATTTATTTAGGCATATTTCTTACTTTATAATATTTTTAGTACTATTGGATCTATCTCATCAAAATACCATTTTTTTAGAAGGTTATGTTGATACCCATGGAAAAATATATGTTAATACTATTGCTTGCTCAAGCAAAATTCTTCTAAAATCAAAATACTTAATTCCTATGTTATAAATGAAGCCTTTATTGATTAATGCACTACATTGAATTCTAAAATTGATGTGTTCAAGCAACAAAATCAGGTCAACCAGGTCAACTCATTTTTTTTTGCATCATAACAAGACAAATTTTATAATAAAAATTTTCCTCTTTAAGGGGCAATTTGGTCCTAAACTATCAAGTAGCCCAAGATATAATCTTAATTTTTAAATGATAATTTGGTCAGATCTAGCTTATCTAACTTAAAAATGCTAATCTCACTTAAAAAATAAAGAATAATTTACATACATGCCCTTTATTAATTCCTGTGTTCTTGCATATTTAATACCTAAATTTCAATTATTACTTGCCTACAATCTTCTCTATGCATGAGAATATGTATTTCGTTTTTAAGGAGCTAAATTTATTATATTTGTTATGTGATATAAATAATTTGGATGGTATGAATGTAAATTGTAAAATTTAAAATCTAAAATTGGTTGCTAGATATGTAAATACATAAAAATTGGGGCGGTATTTTTATATTGAAAAACTGAAGGATTTACACTTAGCAGTCGATTCTTATGTATTTACAAATCTGAACTTATATATATATATATATATATATATATATACCACAATCTATTTGCATAAAAAGTTGTATTTCCAGTTTTAAAGGTAAGAAAATTGTTGCTTTTGAAGTGATATGAAAGATTGTGATTGTAAAAATTGTAAAAAAGTAAAATTTAGGTGTTAAATAAGAACATACATAGTAATTGAATGGCATGTGCATACCTAAATGGCCCCACGGAAATTTTAAGCGAGCACTCTAACAGGCCCCGCACATGTTGGTACTAGTATCAAAATAATCAACGATTGAATCATAGGTTGACTAATTAATTAAGCATGTGCCGACTGATTAATTAAGCATGTGCCGACTGATTAATTAAGCAATTACCCACTAATTAATGATCTTTAGACGGCTAATAAACTGGCTAAACTTCTTATAAAAGAAGAAAAAATTTAGATCGGGGATTGAAAGAAGTGTAATAATACCACCCAATTCTTATGTATTTACATATCTTACACCGAAACTTTCTTTTTATACTTATACCACCAAAAATTTTTACATCAAATAAAATATATCACCATTTTTTACTTTTAAAAGTAAGACATCTTTTCATATATGAATAGAAGATGGCATTTTTATGTAAAAATAGATGTTTAGGGCTTTTAGTTAGACACAGACACACACACACACGTGTGTGTGCAAATAAATAGAAATTAAATGGTATGTATGTAAATCTCCCTAAAAATTTTTATGTGTGTGCAAATAAATAGAAATTAAATGGTATGTATGTAAATCTCCCTAAAAATTTTTAAGGGACGAAAATGATATAAAGAGGCCAAGGTCTCGAAACATATGAAATTTTTAATCTTAAGGGAATATTTTAGAGGCCATTGAGCTATTACTCAAGAAAAAAAAATTGATATTCATACAGCTATAAAGCTAGGACTAAACTTGAAAACACGGCAATAGCTTATATATTTTGTGATTTTTATGAATTTTTGTGCCTTCTTTTATTTTTCTTCCTAGAATTAATTTGATATATATATATATACTCTTTAGAAATTCTAAAATTTTATACCTTAATATGTAATTTAACTTTAATCTTCAAGTATTTAAATCTATAAATATTTTTATATGTATATTTGTAGAATTTAGTTTAGCCAGTTCCACCAAGTGGCCGACAAAAATTGATGTATCAAACTTGAAAGTAAGATGGTTTTAGAATTAAAATAAAATACAGTTTAAATAAACTGGACCAAAGAGTAGGGAGAGATTACCTGAAAATCCTTGTTGATCATCATCCCGACGGCGGAGAAAGTGGTTGCGACGAGCCCAATCACAAGCTGTATCTCCATCACCATCGTATAACCGATATTCGTCTTAGACTTAACGTACATGAGCTCCACCAATGGCATCACCAGCCCATACAACACCGCCGCGGCGAGCGTCATAACAAACCCAAGATAGTACTTGGAATTCGATTCTCCTTCCGGTCGATCGCCATTGGAGTGCACGCCGAGCACCACCGCACTAAACGTCAGTAAAGCCACGGCGTTTATTGACGAAGCCCTGAACTTTTGCTTAACGATGAAGAAGGCGAAGACGGCGGTGAAGGCGAGTTGGGTGGAGACGAGGAGAGTGGAAGTGGAGACGGGGAGGTAAGATATGCCGTAGGAGTAGAATAAGTTGTCGATTCCGGTTAAGAGGCCGATGAAGGCGGAACATAGGAGGAGGAAAGGGGAGATGAGGAAGAAGCGGGGGCGGGGAGAGCGGAGGAAGGAGATGAGAAGGGGGAGGAGGAGGAAAGGGAAGCCGGCGGTTTGGAGGAAAGAGGTGAACCATTTGCGGGTTCCGCCGTGGAGGAAGTAGGCGCGAATGATGAGGGGGCTGCCGCTGCCGCCGATGAGGAGGAGGAGGACGTTGAAGAGGAGGATGAGGAGGCGTTTGGGTTTTATGGATTTGGTCGGTTCGTCGGAGGTTGTGGCGGCGGCGGAGTGGACTGGAGGTGCGTGGTGCTGTTCGATCTCCATGATCTCTTGGATGGAATATTTTCATGCTTCATTTTTGGGGGTTTTGTAAGCTTGAGAGTGGCATGGATATTCACATATTTATTTTTTTTCTTATGACTTTAAAATCATAAAATAATCATATTTTAATTAGAGTATTCTCACTTTAAACCTTTTGACGAATTTACATACATAACACTCAAAATTTCGAAAATAGCATCCTCACTACTTCAATTTTAAAATTTACAAAACAGCCAACCTGAAAAGATTGGTCGTCTTCGTTGATATGTGGAACGATAAAATTTTCATATTCGGAGCCGTTATGATGGAAACATGAGAGAAGGGACGCGAGAAAAAAAATATGAGAAGGAACAAGCAAAATAGAAAACTAGAAATTTACATAGAAAAAGAAAAAATCCTTCGGAATCAAGTGAAGTGAAGAAAATTGCAAGAGGGGTAAAAGGCGAGCAAAGCACTCACTAATGCTCGCTCGTGCAATACATTTATTTTTTCAAGTCAAAAGAAAATAATATAAGAGTCCGTTTGGGGCAGCTTATAAATGGGTGCTGCGTTTTCAAAACGCCGCCGAACCGTTTGGTTCGCGCGTTTCATCAGCTTATCCGAAACTGCGTTTGGGTTTTTACACTAAACGCAGGCCGCGCGTTTCAAGACAAGCATAGCTTTTGCTTATCCTGAAATGCACACACCGCCCCAAACGGACCCTAAATCTCAACCTTTTTGCTGTAATACGAGCATGCTCTTTCATAAAAAAAGGGGTTGGAAAGAAAATGCAGAAGGACAGGCAGATCACAGCTACGGGCGGACCGATCTGTCACGGGATGGCTGACGGAATTTTTGGTGGTTGAATTGTAAATTTTAAAACTTAAATATTGAGGATGTTATATTTGAAGTTTGGATGGTATGTATGCAAAACCCCCAAACTTTTATTATTCGCTTTTTGGGTTTATAATAAATACAGAGTTTTTAGTGGTGTGCAAATTGCGACGCAGCAAAATATGTATGTATATATGATATATATATATAGATATATATATAGATATATATATATATAGATATAGATATATATCATCTCTGCATTTCGTACCTTTCTTTAATTGCTTATGTGATGTTTTTCTTAGTCCAACTGCTCTGATTGCTCGGTGCAAAACAACTGCTCGGGGGTTTAGTGGCTGGTCGGCATCGCATGCAAAAGGCGTGCAATAAAAAGGATTAATAATTAGATAGATATTTACACAAGTAAAAGCGTGTGATGCAGATGAAAGCTCATATTTATAAATAAATTTTGAAAATTGCTTCATTATCACTCAACTTCCTAAGTGGCTTAGAATTAATTAACTTGACTTGAGGGTACATTGTTCGAATTAATTTGACTGGACCAAGTTTGATATGTCATCATAATTTGATTGGAACAAGTTTGGTTAGGCGTAAATCTTGATGTGATATTTAAATAAAAAAATGTTCGAATTAAATTTGAGCTCATTAGAATTCTATTTAAAAAAGAAAATTATTTGAATAGAATATCATCGACAATAAAATGCATTGGTTAGAGTTTAAATGATAGAAGAATAAGCATGAATGATAAGGTTGTAAACATCATAATATCATTTGAAAGGTCATACAATCTCCAAATCATACGAGTTTATTGCTAAAACAGCCATATAAAAGAAAAAAATTCAAGACTCAGAATCATTCAATTCCAATGTCATTAAGATGCTTAAATGTCTGAAGAATAGGTTATGACAAAAAAAGAATTAACATGGGCCGTTGGATAATATTTGAGAATTTTCACTTGGACAATCAAAATCTTATCAAATAAATTATAATTAAATTATGTTAGTCGATGTTAGTTAGTGTCACATGTGAACCTTCAATATTAAAATTAAATTACTCAACTGTCCAGTAGGCTCTATGTTATAACTCAACTTACAAGTGACAGACTTTTTCAAAAATTAGCACATAAAAGGACATTCCTTTGGATGTCTCTTGTAAGCTTTTCTATAGACTCATAAAACATCATGTAGCCTGAGGGACTAATCCTTTATGCTCAAATTAATAGGTTTTTCTAAAATTCTCTAGATTTCCCTATCAGACACTTCTGCTAATCCGATAGATAAGGAATACAAATCTTATAATTTATTTCATATTTAGCAACTACTGTCACAATTCTTTTATTATAGAAATGAATTCCCTCATCAGTGATTATAAGCTCTGATTGATCCAAACTTAAGACAAAAACATTTTTTTCTTAAAAATCCTTGAACACTTTATTAATAACATTTGGGTAAATTAATTGTTATAATCTATCTAGAGATACAGTCTACGGCTAGCATTATTAAATTATTAGCTAAGACATAGAAGGTTCCATGAAATATATTCTCCAAACATAAAAAAAAATTTCTACTTTTAAAATAAAGTTTGAGGGCATCTCATCATTTCTTCAAATATTACCTCCACACTAACTCCTATCACATTTCTTAATATAAATATTAATAAACTCAAATAAGATAGGTTGGTAAAATTCAAATTCTAAAATCTTAAAGGCTGTTTTAAATCCTCCAAAATGTCCATCTTAATTCAGAATCATTGCAGACTTTAATAATCTCATCTACCTCTTATAGGAGGACACACCTCCTTATAATTTGATCATTACACTTTTTAAACATGTAGAGTTCGTCCAAAAATTAAAATCCGACATCAAAAATGAGTTTCTTCTTTTGGTTGTATGATATATCAAAAGGTATATAACCACTAACAATTTAGCTCACTATGCTAGTATACAAATGATTGTTATATTCAAAAATGACAAGTACTTATTCTTCGAAAAAGTTCTCATTATATCATTAAGGAAGTCTGAAGAATTATCCAACATAAATTAAAACAAGTGGTATGCTGCCTAAGTTTCAGTGTTTTTCCTACATGAATAGCCCATGTTTTTAATGACTTTAGAATCAGATTATCATAAGCTCGTTAGATTTCTCTCATCAAAACACTCGATTTTCAAATAGTTACTTCAAATTTAAATTTCATTTAACCATCCAATTAACTACTAAAGCCTCCAAAAATAGTTTAACGACTTGATTCAGGCTTGATTTGATTCAAATTAAATCAATTTTGATATCATTGCGTCTGTCACATCAAGAAGTTCGGTTTAACTATAAGATTGTTGAAATCAAGATTTTAGATACTTTTTTATTTAGATCAAAATATTTCTCGCTAAAAAATAGTTCGAAATCCAAGCCAAAAAAAGTTAATTGATGACCGATTATCACTATTATTACTTTTTAAAAATCAAGTACACCCTTTTTTTTCATACGTAGATTTAATAACCGTACCAATGTACGTAAATATGGAAGTTTAATAGGGTTAGATATGTAAATACACAGGAACAGTGTACCACGCATGGAAGAAAAAATTCACCAGAGTACCACCAGTAAAAACAATTGACCAAAAGAAAACTCTCATTTCATTTGACAATTTCGGATAAAACCCATCAGCGTCCAAACCGATCGCACTTAACTCAATTACTCAAATGCCCTCTAATTCATTGCGGAGTCTGAGACAGAGACTGGAAGCTTAGATTCCCTGGCCGCGCCTTTGCTCCGTCGGTAAGATTTGTACTCGCCGTAGAGGTAGGAAGCCGTGCCCCACAGGCAGAGAGCAACGGCGACGCCTTTGTCGCCGTCGAACTTCTCGTCGAAGAAGAAGACGGCGAGCACCTCCGTAATGGGGATGCAGATGGCGAGCATAACGCCGCCGAGCAACGCCGATGAGTAGTTTATGGTGCCAACCAACCCTAAGAAGAAGCACTGTGACAAGACGGCGATGAAGACGACGACTAAATAGTACTTGGTTTGGCCGAGCCCATAGTTGTGGCTTTCTGGACGACTAAATAGTACTTGGTTTGGCCGAGCCCATAATTGGGGCACTCTCTCGAGAGGGCCTGTAAATGTATTGTACATTCGATAAATTGTTAAAAAATGTAATTTAATAATTTTGAGAATTTTAAGATTTTGGTGATAAAACAATGGAAATGTCTTCAAAAAGGTAAATTTGTAAAAAGAATAAAGACTCAGTTCTGACAGAGTTTAGTGTCCTCCAACTCAACGACTTTTAGAAAAAATATTACATCAAAATTCATAATGCATTCAGAATCCAATGGTACGGCGCCACATATCAAGAGGGTTTCATCATTTTCAACACTGACCAATATCAGTTTATTACGGTAAGACTCACTTGACACATGACACCCCACCATTAGACTTCGATGTAATATTTTCTCACGATTTTTATAGAACATGCTAAGACGTAGCAAACGTGTTATAATAAAAAAATGACATTTACAAACATACTACACAAGTTTCATATTTATGTTATGACACCAAATGATTTATAAGTGTTAATATAGAAGTTTATCTGTTAAACATGTAAATATATAAAAATTATGAGGTTTGTATGTAAATTTGATATGTTTGTATACTTTAGTCTAAAGTCGTATAAGTTAGGAGGGATTTAATGTGTCAAATATTTTTAAAATTATCTAAAGAGACAAATTTTTATTATAAATTGCATTTTATATAATGAGATAATTTTTTTTTTAATTTAGAATTTTTGCCCTGCTGATGTATAATTAAATAACGTATAGAGCTTATTCAAATTGGCAGGTATGTTATAAATGAGATTCTTTTAAAGTGCATTTGATATGTAATATGTGAGTCGTAATCTTTGACTACAAAGTCATGATGAATATACAGGAAGTTTATAGGAAGAGTTACATAGATACCACTCACTTTTTATGTATTTACATATTTAACACCTAAACTTTTTAACTTTATATTAATATGTACCACCATACCTATATGAAAAAGATGTATTCCATTTTTTTAAAAGCTAAAATGATGCTATTTTTATATGATATGAAATATTTAGGTGGTATAAATGTAAAAATTAATTTTTAGGTGTTAGATATGTAAATAAATAGGATTTGGGTTTTATATGTACATGCCCAAGTTGATAATATGAGGAATTTTTCTAGTTGTTTCATTAATTCTGGAAAACTTATATACCAATACCACTATATAATATATTGTATTTACATAATTGAATGCGTAAGAATCCTTTCTTTGCAAGAAAATAAACCCAATTTTTAATATATATACAAAAATTGTAGACATTGGGTGCATTGTGGGGTGGGTGCAAAGTCTAATCATGCATGACTTCAGCTTCTTTTCCTTGCTTATAAATATTTTGACTTATAGCTTCAGTTGATTATGTAAGATAAGTCACCTTCCCTTACAATTATTATAAATGACAAAAACACTTGACACAATAGTTTGAATTAAGGAAAAAGGTATATATGCCATTTTTTTTTTAATCTTGACAAACAACTGACATAATTGATGCCATTAATTAACATAATCGAAGAACAGTCTAATGGGAATGTTAGATATTAGTGATGACAGTGACATCATTAATCACTTTCTCGGTAAAAATAAAAACTAAAATCAATAAGGGTGACATCAAACATTGGTACGTAGTTGATAAATGTAATATGATTATTGATCATGGATGTTAGATGTTGGTTAATGGTTATTGTATCAAAATTTTCTTTTTATAAGTGGAGAGATTGATGGCTAAGAAGATGCAAATCAAATGTCAGTGATTAATGGATGCCAAATATTGATAGGAGTTGGATGACTATTAATTGTAATGTTGTGTATTAGGTGACAATTGGTGGTATACTTGAATATTGTTTTCTAAAAAGGTGATCTATATAAGCATTATGTAACAACTAATTAATAATATCAAATGTCAAACTATTATAAAAAATTTATTTGTCGCTTACGCAATAAGAGAGCACGGAAGTTAAATAACATAAGTGGTTAACATATGTTGAATATTGATGGATGATATATAATGATTGTTTGACTAGGGACATTGGGCATCAAATGACAATCAATGATCTGATTGATCAATTTTGTTCTAAGAATGGAAACCCGCAATGAAGAAAGCTAGCTTTGAACGTTACTAATTGATCAATGTCAAACCGTAGTCAATAGTTGGTGTCAACAAAGTCGGCATTGACTAACAATAAGAGATAATATTAGGCAATAACGAATGTTATTTTTTTATTGTTGACTTGATTGGCCAAGTGATGACTCTTAGAGCTGTGGGATTTTCAAATTTCTAAATCCTATCTATCAATGTACTCTCTTGTATCTCCTCTTGAATGTATAGAATCAAGCTATATTTATATTTAAGGGGGCAATTTGGTCCTAAACTATGAAGTAGCTAATGAGATAATCTTAATTTTAAAATAATAATTTAGTCAGATCTAGGTTATATAACTTAAAAATGCTAATCTTACTTAGTTAAGAAAAATTTACATGCATAACACTTATGTCCAATGTAATTAAATATTTAAAACAAAAATTTCAATTATTACATGCTTACCACCTTATCTATGCAAGAAAATGTATATTTCAGTTTCTAAGAGATAAAATTGTGATTTTTTTTTATGTGATATGAATAATTTGGGTGGTATAAATGTAAATTATAAAATTAGGTGTTAGATATGTAAATACATAGAAATTGGGTGGTATGTCTACAATGAAAACTAGAAGATTTTCATACTGAACACTCAATTCCCTTGCATTTACATGTCTAACGTAACACCTGAACTTCAATTTACACACATACACACCACATTAGTATTTTCGACGTGATATGAATGATTCATGTTGTATAAATGTAATAAAAAAAATTAGATTCTAAATATGTAAATACAAAATAATTGAGTGGCATGTATGTAAATGGCCCACGAAAATTTTGAAGGGAGTAGTCTTAACAGAACTTCAGGCCCCACACATGTTAGTAATTGGTACTAGTATCAAAATAGTCAATTTGACTTATTAATCAGGCATGTGCCTGCTAATTAATTAAGCAAGTGCCATCTAATTAATGAGCTTTATACAGCTCATAAGCCTGCTAAATTTATGATAACAGAAGGAAAAATTAAGAACCGTAATCGAAAGAATTGCAATAATGCCATCCAATACGTATGTATTTACATATAAATCATCTAAATTTTATTTTTTGTTAAAATGTACCACTAGTTTAATTTGTAAAAAGTGAAACATCTTTAGATATAAGATGGCATATTTATGTAAAATTTGCTGTGTACGGTTTAGATATATATGTAAATAGAAAGGAATTAAGTGGTATCTATGTAAATCTTCCAAAAAAGTTTTTAAGGTATAGAAAATAATATAAAGAGGTCAAGGTCTACAAATATTATGAAATTTTTAATTTTAAGGGAATATTTTAGAAACTTTTGAGGAAAAATTATTATTTATTACTCAAGAAAACAAAAATGATACATACAGCTAAAACGTATGGAAGCTAAGACTGTGAAAGCGATTCGTTGCTTGCAATCAGTTCGTGTTCGGCTCGTTAAAAAAACTCGAGCTTAATTCATTCTCTAAGCATACGAGTCAAACACAAATAATTTTTTTTCGCATGATATATAATTGAGACGAACACCAACAAAGAATTGTTCGTTCTTGTTCAACACCTTTTGGCTTGAAATAATTATATATATATATCGTATTTGATGAGTAGTATTTTTAATAACACGAGTCAAACAGAAGCTGAGCCCGGGCTCGCTCGCGTTCGACACGCTTACACCCTTAATAGATGCACGGCAATAATTTTTTTATATTTTATGATTTTTACGACGCATTCATGCTTTCTTCTATTTTTCTTCTTAACATTCTGACCAATATAATATTTAATAATTTTAAAATTTTATACCTTGGTAACTTTAAACACACTTTGCATTAATATTATTTATGCATCATAATACTAAATTATCCATTTTGTCATAATTATTTATTTTTATAACTTTATATTTATTAAATCTCGAAATATTTTTATTTGTATATTAGAGGCGGACCAATTTATGTGAATTTTAGTTTAGCAAGTTCAACGTAGTGGCCGACAGCCAACGCGCAGATGATTATCAGTATCTCTGGTCAAAATACAATTTGTGTCGTAGAAATGTGGAAAATATGTAGCTTTGGCTTATTACGTAATTATACCTTCACATCTATATTCTAAATTTGCATATGATCAATTCATACCAGCCTTAAAAAAAATGAAGGAAGCTTCACATGCATGCCACTTAATTTCAATATATTTACATATTGAACACCCTAACTTTAATTTTTAATTACATGTCAGTTCATGTACATGAATTGTATTTTACTTTTTTTAAAGTTAAAATGGATATTTTTTTGGCTTCATATAAAATTTAGTTGTTAGAAATGTAAATGTATAAGAATTGGGTGTTATCTATGTGAATGTGCCAATAATTAAAGTATCATATTCGAAAATAAGATGATTTTAGGATTAAAACAAAATACTATCTAAGTAAATTGATCAATTTCTGTTTAAAATTATGGAGGTGGGCATGTAAACTGGACTAAAGGGCAAGGAGAGATCACCTGAAAATCCTTGTTGATCGCCATCCCGACGGTACAGAAAGCGGTGCGACGGTGCAGAAAGCGGTGGCGACGAGCCCAATCACAAGCTGTATCTCCATCACCAAAGTATAACCGATCTTCATCTTAGACTTAATGTACATGAGCTCTACCAATGGCAAGACCAGCCCATACAGAACCGCCGCGGCGAGCGTCATAGCAAACCCCATATAGTACTTGGAATTCGATTCCCCTTCCGGTCGATCGCCATTAGCGTGCACGCCGAGCACCACCGCACTAACTGTCAGCAATGCCACCGCATTTATTGATGAAGCCCCGAACTTTTGCTTAACGATGAAGTAGGCGAAGACGGCGGTGAAGGCGAGTTGGGTGGAGATGAGTAGAGAGGAAGTGGAGACGGGGAGGTAAGATATACCGTAGGAGTAGAACAAGTTGTCGATTCCGGTTAAGAGGCCGATGAAGGCGGAACATAGGAGGAGGAAAGGGGAGATGAGGAAGAAGTGGCGGCGGGGCGAGCGGAGGAAGGAGAAGAGGAGGGGGAGGAGGAGGAAAGGGAAGCCGGCGGTTTGGAGGAAAGAGGTGAACCATTTGCGGTTTCCGCCGTGGAGGAAGTAGACGCGGATGATGAGGGGGCTGCCGCTGCCTCCTATGAGGAGGACGAGGATGTTGAAGAGGAGGATGAGGAGGTGTTTGGGTTTTACGGATTTGGTTGGTTCAGGGGCGGCGGCGGCGGAGGTGGTGGAGGGGATAGTGGTGGTGGCGGTAGTTGTGGTGGGGTTAGTGGTGGTGGAGTGGACTTGAGGTGGGTGTTGTTGTTCGATCTCCATGATCTCTTGGAGAAAGTATTTTCTCTTAATTTTTTTTTTGGTGTTTTTTGGGAGGATGGATGGTTAATGATTGATTTTTGTGGGGTTTTGTAAACTTAAAATGGCGTGGATAATCAGATATTGAGTTTATTTTATGATTTTAAAATGATAAGCAATCATATTAAAATAGTTCCCTTACTTAAAAATTTCTATAGGAATTCACATGCATAACATCCTCAATGCCTCAGCTCTAAACTTTTCAATTCAACCACTTAAAATATTTATCCCTATGGAAACATCCGCACCGTGACAGATCGGTTGCCTCTGTTGATCGCCCGAATTGCTGCCACACGCCGGTCATCAATATTGCTGGCAAATTTCAACATTTTTAAGATCAGAATAGTTCTGATGGAAAGAGGAGAGAAAGGACGCGAGAAAAAAAAAAATGAAATGAACTTGCAAAATTAAAAAAATATATATATAATTTAATTAAGAGAAGAAAGAAAAGATTCTTCGAAATCAAGTGTAAATTATTGGAAGAGATAGGGTAAGGCAAGCAAAACATTAACTAATGCTCACACGT
>NW_018164545.1:425941-440299 GCF_001263595.1 Phalaenopsis equestris | reverse complement strand
ACCCGAAACCCTCGCGATAAAGTCGCGACTAGAGCCAGATGTTGGTGTACGAAGATCGCCGAAACTCCCGTATATATCCCGCTGCGTACAACATCAAAGGTTATTCTGAGACATAGATGAATTATATCCGGATTATATTGAAGCTTTCAAGAGTATAACCAGATATAACCCATTGTAGCCTCAATAACCACTGATTAGCGGAGAGCTGAGTAAGATGTAGGCAAATATTTGCCCCCCTCCTGCCCGCAAACCTCGCTTACCTCGCTCCACCCTCTCCGGTGTACGCAAATTTTTTCCCTCCTCCTCACCTACCCGAAACCCTCGCGATAAAGTCGCGACTAGAGCGGCGTACGAAGATAGCCGAAACTCCCCCGTATATATCCCCTTCCATTCCGCTCCATACCCGCTAGCCCTAGTCTTTATCTTTCTTCATCCCAACAAGCTTCTCTCGCTTCAGCTTCTCTAAATCCCGTAAATCCTCGTTCCAACGGGATTTACTAAATCTGGTTTTAGGCAAAACGAAGGAGAAACGGGTTCAAGATCCCGTGGGATTCAAAGTTTTCTTTGGCTGGATATAGGTTAAATTCTGCTTAAATTCTGCTTAAATCCTGCTACTAAGAGTTGCTCGCTGCCATGTGGAGAAGCGCCGTGACGAGGAGTCTCATTCTCCTTCCCTCTCGCAGTGCAAACCGCAACCCTAGTCTTACCCCAGTGTCCTGCTTTGCACGTCATTCCATTGCGCCCTTTCTTGCTTCTTCCTACTTCAGTGATAGCTCTGTAGGGCTTGAGAGTTGTCTACCCCAATTTTCCCGACTCCATTCCGCGGCAGGTCCCTGGAAGCCGGAGTTCGGAAAGCTTTCCATCCGAAGGAGAGTACCTATAGGCTCCGCCGCAGCCACCGCTGATCCCGCTGCTGAGGCGGAGGTGGTGCTGGGATCTTGGGGGTATGCTCCGGCGTTACTATTCCAGAAGGTCAGGGGCATCTCTGAGGTTGTCAATCACTATGGTCGATGCTACTGGGAGCTCTCCAAAGCACGTCTCAGGTATCGGATATTTGTCTAAAATTTTAGGGATTTTTTTTTTCAATAACTATAACGGTTGGTTTCAAATTTGTCTAATGTAATAGGAGAACTTTATTAGTAATTTGGAACAATCCTATTGAAGAGAGAGAATCCCTAGAAACCTGAAAAACTAGTAGATCCATGTTAGAACAAACACGCTGGCTTAGGCTCTGTTTGTCGCACTGCGCTGCCCCAGGAAGCTGCTGCGGGGAAACTGACTGTCTGTTTGTTGCAGCTAGAGCTATAAATGAGCCCAGCTTGAGCGAGCTCAGGCTTGGCTCGTGTTCGGCTCGTTCGAAATAGCTCGTGTTCGAAAGCGGCTCGTGTTCGAAATCAGCTCGTGAACAGTGCGTTCGTGTTCGACTCGATTAAAATATTCGTGTTCGTGTTCAACTCGTGTTCGGCTCGAAATTGGCTCTTTAAACTTAAATTGAGAAAAATAGATGTAAAGTGTGAGATTCGAATCTAGATCAAATATATACAAAAGAATGTATTAACCACATTGCCACATGAGGTGTTATGATTTAAACTTAGACATAAATACAAATAATATGTTATTATATGAATAATATATGTAATATATTGTTATATAAATAGTTATATAATTTTTTTTTATTTCGAGCTAAAACGAGCCAAACACGAGCAAACGAGGAGCTATTCGTGTTCGGCTCGTTTATAATTCGAGCTTTAAAATTTTGTTCGTGTTAAGGGCGAGATCATTGAGGAAAGATTCCCTTTGGTGAAATTTTTGGTGAACTCTTTAGCAAATTCTCTTGACGGAGAGTTCATTTTGAGTGGATGAATAGCATTAGTAAAACTTCAAATTCTTGGTGAGTTATTCTAAATGATTCTAATAGAATGTTCTTTTGGACAACGTAATGCTTTCAACAAATTAGTTCAAATGCCTTACAACTTGTTGAACTTGATTCATGATGGTGATATGACTTGATTAACGTGAACTAGATGACTTGGTTGTACATTAGCTCACTGATTCTCTTTTCTATTTTTAGAAGCCAAGAAGAACATGAGAATGAAGCTTTCAAAATTGAATTTGGCTCTTGATGAGTTGGCATATTGATTGTCATTGTTTACCAGAATTTAACTACTTTTCTCCTACACACGTAGATGTCACTGAAAGCTTATAAATATTTTCCTGGAGTTAATTTCAAAGTTTTTTGTGTCTCTTCTTTTTCTTTTCTCCTCTATGCTTATATTAATATTTGGTTTTGTTGAGATTAAAAGATTTGAAAATGACAATCCTGAGAACTTTTCTCGCCTATAGTTCATTTCAAATTTATTTACTATGAAACATGAAAATGAAAAGCCTTGCAAGAGTACTTGGAAGTCATGCTGCAGTCGCAATTGGCTTATCTTGAAAAAAGGAAGATTGAACCTTTTGGTATGACTAATGAAGTTGTGGATTAAGTGATCTTGGTCAATCTAGAGACGATTACCTTCCAAGCATTTTTTGAGAAAAAAATTGTTGAAGAGACATTTTTCTACCACCTCTATTGAAGGTGAGAAAGAAACCGATTATTTTAATATCATCACCAAGCTTACTGTGAGTGAACTCATATGGCTGGAATAGAATTACAATATTCTTTTAAAGGGACTTTGAGTGCACAATTACACAGTCCAAAACTATCATGGCTTTCTAAATTAAATTATTATATTTATGAGCCTCAAGCTAGAGATTGTCTAGAGAAGTCACCAATGCTTGACCTTTCTATGGATGGCCCCAGTTCAAAAGATCCTCTTGCTTTTCATGTTACTTCTAGAAGAGGTTCTTCTTAGGAGGTTTGAGCTACTCTTGAAATTATGAAAAAGATGAACAAATTTGGTTCTGAAATACTAACTCCCATGGTTTTTATTACGATTGATGAGTGAGGTTGAGCCACTTCTGAGCGAAGTTCTAAGATGAGAAACTTTGCCTAAGTTTCTCTTAGAAAAGAAGTTGGGGTAACGATCTTGGGGTTGTAGTTTGACATTCTTGTTGCTGAGATTATATCTTTAATGAATACAGTAACTTAATATGCTAAACCAAAGAAATCTAAATTTATTATATAATGACCATACCTTTCTAATGAATTTTCCCATAAGATGCACCTGAAAACTGGCATTAACAACTTAAAAATTGAAGATATTTTGATATGAAAATATAGAATCTTCTTATTCAATTTAGTTTCTTGCTGGAGGCAAACCTATTCTTTGCCACTTGATTCAATGCCACACTGGTTCATTAGAGATAATTTTTTATCATGTGTCATGCTTCCTTTTTATTGCTGGAACTTCTAAAGATGAAGTTAAGACATGCCAACTTCTTTAAGTTGGCATATTGATTGTTGACTTTTTGGCGTACCTTCATGAAGAAAAAATAATTTTATGAGAAGCTTGCTCGTCTTAATTCTTCTTCTTTTTGTATTTTCTTTTTGTTGTTTGCTTGGTTGTAAGATATGTTTCTTTTCATATGACATTGTGTTTGTGATAAAAAATAATGTCTAGAGTTTAGTTCTCATTCTATGTATGTTGGTTTAATACTCAGTCATATTTTATGAAAAATAATCCTTTTTTTTTTAATATGTCACTTATTCTTCCCATAATGATGAGATGGATCTTTTTAATCATTACAAATAATTTTTAACATTTTGATTTGTGAGCTGTGGCAGCAGCTTGATCAACGAATATTGCCAAATTACTGTTTGATACTTCAAATTTTTTTCATGATTTTGGTCCTTCATGTTGAAGTTTTTTATTCTTAAATTCCATCTTCCTGTGCCTTCTTTACTCTTGTTTCTGTTTCTTGATTTAAGATGGATGGTTTGTAAATTAAGAGCCTTGAGGCTTTTTCGAATATCGAGTTCAAATCAGCCTCCTACATAACAAATAAGATAGTGGAAGCTTCTAAGACAAACTAACTTGCCAATTCACTTAGTAATGAAAAGCTATATTTTTATCACTACCATTTCCATCTTGCCTTGTATTTCCCTTTTACCATGACGTCATCAACGTCCTTAAATTTAAGGATTTGATTCCTCCTTATGTCATGTCGAGCTTATTTGCGAGAATACTTTTTTTTTTTTAATTTCGAAGAGAAGGTGAAATAAAGTATAAATTAATTTCCATATATGTCCTTCCTAAAGACCCTCAAAATTTGTTGCATTTTATTCTCTTCAATGCCTTTGCAGATAAATTGTCTAGAGATCATGGTGAAAGATTAGAAGATTAAATATTTTTGTGTTAAATCAGTTGAGAGTTGGCTAAGCAAAGACTATGCAAATTCATGAATTACAAAATCGCATCTCCTTTTTCTCCAATGGTCAAGTATGAGTAATTCATGGATATGAACAATAAAGGTTTTGACTATCACTTTTATATTGCCTATGTGAGAATAAGGCAAGCTCTTTTGTTTCATTTATTATGTTCTCATTTCCAAGTACTGAACTCTCATCAAAAGTTTTTCTTCCAGTACTTCTCTGTGTGCATGTTGCCTGTAATTGGCCTTATGCCGTCCTTATTTGTAATTGGCCTTGTTCTGTACTTCCAATTAATAAAATATGTAGTTTTCTTTTTCTTTATCATAAAAAAAAATTATTTTGATGATGTAGCATGACAACATTTTTAAATCGAGGATGATAATAGTGATGTGAAGTGTCCTCTTAGGAAACATTGGGGTGTTGTTTCTACGTTCCTTTGCTATATCATTGAAAAATGCAGCTGGTATGAGAATTTCCTGAACGTAATCTCTTATAGTGTGACTCACCCTGATGACTTTATTTTGGCATTTGATCTCGTTCTTCTCTTCCTCTTGATGGTAGCCCCTAACCTTCTTGTTACCACATAGCTTTTCTCCTTTCACCTGAAAGATGATTTGAGGTGCTGCTGCATCATTTTCTCCTGGCTCTCACCTCTTGAGAATCTCATAATTATTTTCTTCAGCTTGCTCTTCATCAACTTGTGCTAATTTTTTTCAAATGCCTTGGCAGGGGACAGCATCTTTCATTAGCTTCTCTTTTCTATAAATTTGGGGGAAATGATGATTTTTAATGACTTTAGCTTTCCTTTCTAGCTGCCGATGGTTTTCATCGCTTGGTTTTGTTTCATTTCTTGTCCTACTGGCCATGTTCAGCTTTCACACTGCTTCTTTTGTCTGTTGTTTACTCTGCTTGGTCTTCTTGTCTCTAAAAATTTATAGACAATCTCACAGTAACTGCAGTGGCTTTACTTTCATTTCTGGCTAATTTATTGTCAGCCTGGATAATGTGAATAGAGACCATACTTGGATCTAGAAATAACTAATTGATTATCTAGTTTATATATTTACAAGTCAAGTCTTATAAGTAGCTTCACATGCTCTCCATTCATTATTCGTCTTCAATATTTTAAGCATACTGATGTTATTTCTTTGGCTATATTAGCAACTATAACCGCGGTTTGTCATTTGAATTTTCTGATTGTGAACCATGTGTTGTTTGTATGCTTGCCATTAGTTACATCCACTTAATTGAATGCGCACCTCATTGCAATTACTCCTTTGTTGCACATTTACAACATTATCACAGAGAAGTAATGTTACCGGCTGTTGTGGCAGTTTGTTGTGATTAGTCTATTCATTGAGATTAATAGAACTTTTTGTAAATTATGAATTTTACTTTATATTTGGAATCTATTTGATAGTTAGATAACTTAGTTGGTGATTTGAAAATAAGCATTCTCAGGAGTTTTCAGTGCAAAGCCAGCTTGTATTGAGCAATTCATTATGTAAGAGTGGGTGCAATGCTATTCATTACACGTGCTTTTATAAACATCCTACCTTTCCAATATATTTTGTGCTGAACCTCCCCTCACTATCACTAGATTAGCATGCTTTTGGCTGTCCTGGAGTTAAAGAATGTCATTTATATATTCTTTTTCAAGTTTTCAGGTTTTGCTTGAAACTGATCATAATGGAAACTGAAAAACCTACATTTTCTGTTTGTATTTTAAGACAACCTTCAATATGTTATTGATAATGTTTTCTATGTATCCTTCAAAGCATCTTGAACTACATCAATCAGGAATATCAATTTACATCTTTCGAGTTTTATATGATAGTTGATTTGTTGTTGCATCATAGTTGTTTTTAATCTATTTTATGACTTTAGGATGACTGCTACAGAGATTGCACCATATTATACAAAATTTCAGTTCTCTTTTCACATTATTGTAATTTGAAGTGTAACTTCATAATATTGCTATGATAAATTGTGGTTATTAATAGGAGCAATAGAGAGCTTGCTTCTTTTACACTGCAGCTTGGCCAAGTTACCGCATTTGTAGGCACATGATCACCTTCATGTTACTTTATTTTTTTTCTCTATATTCATCAATTTTTTTCAATAGTAGTTGAATAAAGTAGTGAATCTTCCTTTTAAAACTTTAGTGTTTTTCTTTCACTATTTTTCTTTCAATAGTATATGACTGTTGGATGCTATTTTATATTTCTCTTCAGCATGCTTGTGGTTGCAACTTCTGGAGCAGGTTATGTTCTGGGAAGTGGACATGTTATAGACGTTGTTGGCCTTTGTTGTACTTGTGCTGGGACCATGATGGTTGCTGCTTCCGCTAACACTTTAAATCAGGTAGTTCTTTAAGCAAAATGGTAGAATCCAATGTTTATCATTTGTTATCTCATCGTCTTCCAATTTGCACATCAAATATCATTTTCCTGTCCTTTGCCAATGAGATACAACCTGCAAATTAATAGTGGGAGTTGGGGTGCCGGGTTCACGTGTTGGTTCGGGTTTGCCCCAAAATTGAACTAACTCGAAACTGCTTGACCTTAACCCAACCCGAATATTAAACGGGTCCGAAAGTCCAACCCCAACCCGACACACCTTCAAACCCCGTTTAACGTAAGGCATAAAAGTTATTCGGTAATATTTTGGTTGTTTATAACCAATTTCGAGTTGGCGGGTCGATTTTGAGTTATTTTCAGGAAAGCGGGTCGGATTCAGGTCAATTTTTGGTTGGCAAGTCAACTCAAACCCAACTCCAAAAAATAAACATGTTAGGATTTCTAACTCGAACCCGACCCAAAATTATTCGGGTCATCCCAAACCTCGAGTTTTTTGAGTCGAGTTTGTGTTGACTTGGCATGTCGAGTGAATTTTTTACACCCCTAAGTAGGAGAGTTTATTTTTAAATCACAGCAATTTCATGCTATGAGGGTTCAAGTTTACATGAAAAACCACATAGTTAATCATTTACGTAGAGGAATATAGAGGACCTACAAACTTCTTCCTCTTTGATACCCATGCTATCTTGAAAACATGTCCTGCCACGACTAAAACTGTTTTGTGTTGCTGTTTTTTTTTTTTCCTTTTTTTGTTTGTGTCTCGGGGTCAGGTTTAATATATTTTGGTTGTAAAGGTGTTATTTAGAATTTATTAATCATATAATTTGACTATGAAATTCTAATATTACTGAATATTTTTTGTACCTTAAATTTTTTGAGGCTTTTGCTGTACCAGATTAATCTGTTTCGGCTTCTGAACCTTATAAGTGTTGTATCACAATGAGCAATGCCATTGAATGTATAATTAGATGGTTTTCAATGTTTGTTTGTATCATCACATTACTTAGATGAACCTATTTTTTCACAAAATAAATTATTATTTGTTTTGTTCGTTTTAGTTTAACCTAAAACTTGAATTCCTAGTATTAGCCCTTTGATAAAAAATCAATTTTCAGTTTAAACTTTGTTTTACTGGGGTTATTCTAGGTTTTTTTATTGTATATGGACATCCATTGAGTAGTTAATCTGCTAATATTATATTTTGTGATGTTGAATCAATGTGACTTTGATATGTAATTGATATCATATGGTTGATGAAAATTACGTATTATAAAAAGCTATTATAGGCTACGATCATCATGAATTCCTTTTGCTAACTGAAGTCATTAATGCCCAATATTAACCTTTGATAAAAAAATCAATGTTCAGTTCAAACCTTGCTTTACTCGGGGTTCTTTAAGGTTTCTTTTTTTATATGGACATTCATTGAGTAATTCATCTGTTAATATTTATATTTTATGGTAGTGGATCAATGTGACTTTCTCATATGGTTGATGAAAATTACATATCATCAAAAACTATAATGGTCTACATCATAAAAGATGCTATAGGTGTACATTTAAACTAATAGATTGAAAGGAAAATTTCATTTCAGTAGTTTGGTTGATTTTTTAGTAGGATATTTTCATGTTTTGCTTTCAATAAAAGTTGTTTATGATGTTCTCTACTTTGAGAATGGGCTGTATTTGCTAAATTTTCTCTTGAAATCCCTATTTTGCATTTGATGGTGGTATGGCATTTTGAGGTTATTAGATCAATATTTGTTGTTGCCTTGGAAGTATCATGGTTATGGCTAGATTGGGGTTTGCAATTGATGTGCAATTGGCTGCTACAAGATATATGTAGGCAGTTGCCCAGGGCATCTTGCAACTTCAACTTGTTTGTCATTATTGGCTTTTTGCGATAATGGAGGAAATGGGCTTGTGGATGATGAGAATTAATGGTTTTGTATTTTGCAATTTTGTATCTTGTCGGATATGAACTTAGGATTTTTATTTTCTGAAAATTTTAATTATAAATAGAGAAATTTGTTATTATAAGGGAGGGTTCAAATAAAATCGATTAAGGGTCTTGCTTTATTTATTGTAAAAGAAATTTAGTTTAAAAGGAATGCAATGTAATAAAAATCTAGTGTATTTGAATTTTTTTGTAATTGGGCCAAGTTATAAAAATAGTTTAAGGGATGACCTGATTTACCAAAAAAGAAATATTTTATAAAATGATGTAGTGTAACTAAAATGTAGTATATTTAAAATATTTTAAATTTTTTTAGTTAGGTTTAAAATAAATGTAGGAGATTGATTTTTCTGTTTGGTTTGAAACAAAATTAAATGAATGCACAGCTTGATGGTAAGACACAATTCTCGGATGGCTAGTGGGCGGCTAGAGGCAAGAACTTTGAGTGAACTAACTACTTATGGTTCAGCTAGATAAGAGCTCATTCATGATCATTTGATTAGCGATTTGAATGAGCTTGAACACTTTTGTAATGCTCAGTTGCTAAATGAACATGTTTGAACAACTTATTTGATTCACTTATGTTCATATCAATGTCATTTAAAGCTCGTAAATAAGTTAGTTAAGAAGCTTGATTACGACTCGACTACACCTCGATCATGTTAATTATACATTTGAATGTTTATTTATAGGCTCAACATACCTTATTTGATATGTGTCATTTATTCTATCAAACAAGCTGCTCGTATATAGCTTGAATAAAGCTCAATAAAGGCTTGATTATGGTCTCTTTATTTTGTTAAATGATCAGCTCATTGATAAGTTAAAGCCAAGTTGGAACCGGGCTCTAATATACAAGCTTGACTTCACACTTTCTTAAAAGCTCGAATCGAGCTCGGGCCCAGCTTGAACAGAATTTTAATAAACGAGCTCTAGCTGGCTTGGCTTCGTTTCTTTGTGCCTCTTCCGGAAGCCGGTGGCAGTCGATGGGGGGCAAGCAGTGGCGCATATCGGTAGCTTTTGTAGTGTAAGATTCCCAATTCATAGTTAACCATATAGTTCGAATATGTGTATTTAAGAATCGACCGATTCAGTCAATTAATCTTGCTTATGTCTAAGTATATCAACTTTCAACTAAAGTCATATTCAATAGAACTTTACACAACATTATATTTTCATACAATGAAATGCCACATCTGGAAATCCTCTACATTTGGTTTGCATTACATTTGTAATGTGGGTAACCAAACACCTTCTTAACTGTTCTCAATAATTTTTTAGTCGGATGTGCAATTGCTTTGAGTCTTCTTGTACATTTAGGTGTCTAAAGTTTTTTTTTCTTAGAGAGGCTGTCACTTTGTAAAATTGTGAGGCTTTGTTTGATGATTAGTTGTATTTTTTTTTTATTTGTTCTTTCTAAATATTAATTTGGCTTGGACATGTGATTGATATGTCATCAAAACTTGATATATTCTAGATATCTCAGATAACATGATTCTCAATTTATGATTTTATTTTTCAGATTTTCACACATTATTTCTAATAAATATCTATTAGTTTTTTATATTTGCAAGTTTTTTTTCTTTGTATTTTTAGTTTTCAACTGCATTAAGGATTTTTTATATGAAAATTTGAATGCGTTTGTGCGATTTTGTGCAACTCATTGTCGATTTACAAATGCATAACCAATGAAAGCGTAATCCCAGAAAATTTTAAAATTTGATAGATAACTTAGGTAACATTTTTGAAAGATATAATAGGTTTGATTCAATAATAATGCTGAATTTGTTAAAATAAAATTAATGGATGCTGTGAATATTTTTGGCGAAATGTTTCTATATCGATAAAGTCTGTATGGGTTGTAATGAAACATAACCTTAAAGAATAATTTTTGTTTTTAATGATTATAGAAACTTATTGTTTGATCAATTTAAGAATTTTATACAAGGTATGCCTTTTTATCATTTTCTATTTCATTAAAAGTTCCAGGCAAGAAATTATGCATAAGTTCAATTATAATTCTCAAAATATGTTTGATGATGCTCTATAGAGCTTTTGGATTGAGGAAGATTAAAAATTTTCTTTTATTAGAATTACTCCACTATTTATTCATATTAGAAAAAAAAAATCATTAAAATGCTTCCTGTTAAGCACATGTCGATACTAGTACTTTAAGTGAACTGAATTGAGCTAATCAAGAGCTTATTTGAGCTCAATCGTGTTTATTTTAATCTTATTTGAGCTTGACTCGAGTCAATTTGAGTTTTTTTAATGTGTCTAAGCTTGGTTCTTTAAGATCATGGTTATTTGAACTAGATTTGAGCTCGACACGAGTTTGATTCATATTGAGATTATTCAATCTATTCATGAGTAGCTTATTTAGCAAAATAAATGAGCTTCTCATTTGGAAAAGTAAACAAGCCTTGTTAACTCGAGCTTGTTGAGCTTAAATAATTAAATTTTAATTTAATATACCTTTTAAACTTTGGGATAAGTACTGCTAAATTTTTTAAATATTTATTAAATCATTTCAAAAAATTTTCAAGCAGAGATCCAATATGAGCTACAAGGTCACAAAATTACACAATCGATCTTAATGCTAGAGCTTTATGTTTTAAACTATATAAATAGTACTACTTTAAGCATCTAATTGTTGTGGGCTGAAACACAATTGTATTGGTCTAGTGGATTATGTGGTTGAGGGAAAAATCGAAATAAACATCCAGTGATGTTGGGGAAAATTAAGATTTTTGTGGTTTAATCAATTATGCCATTTTCAAGTTGAATGAATATGTTTATTTTATATTCTAAAGAGAATCGAAATATTTATAATAAGCCATGATTGAGCTTTAATTAAGCTTCTTAACGAGCTTTAAATGATATTTTTTATGATAAATAAATAAAAAATGAGCTATTTAATCATGTTTCTTTATCAATCAAGTTTTTTTTAAAATATTTGAGCTTGCTTGATTAGCTAATCAAATGATCATGAGCGAGCATTGATGGAGTCAAGCCATAAGTATCTTATCAAATGCATGGTTTGTTTGTTGCCCTAGTTAATTCTAACATCATATATTATGATCAAATTTGTCCTCTTCATGAAATTATTGTCCATGAATATTTTTTTATGATGAATTTGTTGCATAAAATAATCTTCAATTACAATATGATTCTACGTCTAATGTTATTAAATATGAATATGCACTAAAAGTCTACATTAGAGCATGTTATTGAATCTAAGTCTAAATTTGTGCAAGAAAATTCAATTTAAATCTAAAGTTGACATCAGTGATTAATATAAACCTGAATTAGAATCTAAATTTTTCATTGATTGTCAAACTATATAAATCATGCTTATTGAAGTTGAGAAATAAATTTAATAATTTTTTAATTGTAACCCCTGATGAAATATCTAAGAAATTATCTATATGAATTGAATTGCTATTGATTTAATTTTTTTGGCATTCTTGATTTAAAAGTTTATAAAAAGAATTTTATGGAGAAAGTAAAGTTCCTGTTAACATGTACATTATATTTGACTTTAACAAAACACATTTAAATTTTCATCTAATTGGTTGTAATAAAAAAAAATCATAATTCTTCAGTACTAATCTTGTATTGCATTAATTTTTTGTTTTTTTTTTTTGTTTTTTTTTTGTTTAAGAGGTTGTTTGTATTTATGTTAAACAACACATCATATTAGTATGATTTGCTAGTTATTTATAGAAAATTGTGGAATATGATAAATATTAGTTATCAGTTTTTATCATGATCCTATCTTAGAACTTGTTATAGGGTATACTTTGGGAAGGATATAAATACTTCTGCATTATTATTGCATGCATCATACCAGGAAAGTTACTATAGATGTTAGTTAGAAATAAGTGAAATTTGAATAAAGTAATTAAATATTAGTTCATCTAAATTATAAAGAGTTTTTTACAAGAATTCTTATGAAATAAATTGCTAGAAAAATAAAATTTGATTGAGGTTACGCATATTGAGATGAAGGCTTTTAAGATATAAAATTTTTAAAATTGTAGTATTAGTCTAGTTTTTAACAGATAAATCTGATTTGCTTTATTCCATGACGATCACCTATCACCCATACTTCTGATTCGATTCAATTTTTTTTCTGTCCCCTCACTTAGGATGCACATCTAGTTCTTTTCTTGATATTCATAAATGTAATGCCAAGTGCTATGTTAAATGCTGAAGCTTTATTTACTGATGGTGGGTATCAATGGCATAGCAGGCTTTTTGTGATGATATTATATATTCTATAGGCAACAGTTATTTCTATATATATACTTAGATGAATATTAACATAATACTTTGGCTGTGCGGATGTGTTCATGCTTGAAAAAATTTATAGATTTTTAAGTCGACAATTGTTAAAAACATAAGATGTGTGCATTAAGATGAATGAACAGAAGGATTGATTGCCATTTTAGTAGTGATGGTGTTTATCATTTAGTCGGATTTGTTTTTCGTGCTTTTTTAAATTAAAATGTGTCTATGATGTTCCCCACTATGAGAATGGGTTGGATTCTCTGGCAGTTCTTTTGAAAATATTGTTCTGCACTCGATGGTCATTTGAAGTTTTGTTGTTAATCGATCTGTATTTGTGAATTCGTTGGAAATATAGTTTTTGTACCGGTAGTCGGCTTTTAGTTGTTGCTGGATATATGTAGGTGATCTCCCCCTGCATATTGTAGTTTTGGGTGGTTTGTTGCTTGCAATTTTTTGTGATTCTAGATGAGGTTGCAGCGGAGATGTTGGTGGTTTGATATTTGGTTATTCAGTGGCTGCAGATTTGTTGTGATTATGGAGAGTAGTGCTGCAGATCTAAAAGTTGATGGTTTGATACTTGTATTTGTATCTAGTAGGAAAGGGACTCTAGATTTGTGGCCAACTCTGTGCTTTTTGGATTTTTTTTAGTTATTAAAAGCAGGTTCTAAGAGATATCCTTTGGAAAGTTCTTGAGAAGAAAGGTGTTGATATGACTTATATTCAAGTCATTAAAGATATGTATACGAGAGTTGTTACTTGTGTTTGAACAGGAGGAGGATTGACTAAATATTTTCCTATTTCTGTTGGGTTACATCAGGGATCAGCTTCAAGTCCATATCTTTTTGCTTTAGTTATGGATGGTCTTACTGGACATTACAGGAGAATGTATCTTGGTATATGCCTTTTGTTGTTGATATCCTTCTCCTGGATAAGACGAGAGAAAAAGCCCAGGAAAAACTTGAATTATAGAGGTCTACGTTGGAGTCTAATGGCTTTCGTTTGACTAGAAATAAAACTGTATACATGGAATGTAATTTTAGTAGTAGCCCTAGTGACAGAAGTGTATCTTTGGGTGATCAAATTATTAGAAGGTGTGAACGATTCAGATCTCTCAGGTCAATTGTTCAAAGCAATGGTGGTATAGATGTGAATGTTATTAGTAGAATTCAAGTTGGTTGGTTGAAGTGTAGGAATGCTTCGGGCCTTTTGTGTGATAGAAAAAGTACCGCTTAGACTGAAAGGAAAATTTTATAAGATGGTGGTGAGACCTGCAATGTCCTATGGTGCAGAATGTTGGCCTTTAAAAGAGAAGAATAATACTAAGTTAAGTGTTGACGAGATGAGAATGATTAGGTGGATGAGTGACTTTACACTTAGAGATAAAATGCGAAACGTGATAGGGTTGGATAGGGTTGGTGTAGCTCCAGTGACGGA
>NW_018164545.1:390235-425922 GCF_001263595.1 Phalaenopsis equestris | reverse complement strand
CGTCTTAGAGAGCCGTCTTAGATGGTTTGGTCACATTAAACGTTGATCATCTGATGATCCAATTAGGATAGATGTTGTTTTAGATTCGACTTATGTTAAGAAAGACAGAGGTAGACCTAGGAAGATTTGGGCTTATTGCATAAAAATGATCTTAATTTATTCAAATTAAATGAAAATGACACTAAATAGGATGCAATGGAGAAAATGATTCATGTAGCCGACCCCACTTAGTGTGATTATGGCTTTGTTGTTGTTGTTGTTTGTTAAAAGTAGGAATTTGTGATTTTGAAAATGTGGTCCAAGTCATGTAACAAGCAATAAGCTTTTTTTTTCTAAATAAAACTGTTGTTGTATGGGCAATTTCTTCTAGTTCTCTTATTGTTCAATTAGGAGCTTGAAGATTTTTAAGGGACCATCTCTTTGTTCACGCCGGAGGTTCATTTACTAGTCTTTTTTCTTTTACTTTGTTTGTGCTCTTTAAATATTGATTTGACTTGCATGTGAGATTGATATTTCATCAAATTTAATATAGTTTGTTTTTTTTTTCATTAGCATGATTTTAAATTTTATGTTTTGAATTTGTGCGCATTATTTTTAGTTATCATTTGTTCTAGTTTTCATCAAGTCACAAAAAGTGCCTAAATTCTGAGCTTGTGATTTGTGACTTTTAAGTGTATTTGAATGTTGTGCATCTCAGTGTAGAATTGTAATCGCCAAGGTTTTGAAAATTAGGCCTGGCATTAAACTGGAAAGAAAAGTTCAAGCAAGCTTCAAGATTCAAGTTTCAAATCCAGTCGAGGTTGAACTGAATGATACAATGAATATTAAAATTATAATATTATGAAAAAAAATGACATTATAATGTTACAATAATGATATTTCATCAATTTCATATAAAGTGTTTTCTCTCTCTCTCTCTCTCTCTCTCTCTCTTTCTATATATATATATATATATTTGAAAGCCCAAAAAGACACAAAAACCACAAATGTTCTATATATATATATAGACACACACACACATAGCGACACACACACACACAGTGACATACACAAATACTTGCCAAAATATTCAAAGCACAATTCTATTAGGATGGAACATCAATAACAATCAAAATTAGAAGAAATTCCACCAATTTCTCTTCCTATATTTATAAGGTATTCAACTTCAAATTTGATTATATAGATTTAAATAACTTTTTAATATTAATTTTTTATTTATCGCGATTTAATCAAAATCAAAAAGTTATAATTTTATCAATATTAGAACCAGATTGTTTATCAATAATCTGATTGGTTTTGTGGTTCAACTGCCAGTTTTGATTGGTCTGTGTGAATGCGATTTTGGAACTGGATTGGACCAGTATAGGACTGTTTCACAGTTGAGTTGATTGAATTGATTGGTCTATTCCAAGTTTTAAATCCATAGTAATAGCAAACCGAAGTCCTAAAGTAGCCTTGCAAAAATGGTTGTCATGCTCGTTGAAAAAAAAAATAAAAAAGCCGAGGATAGTAGATTTAAATTTCTTCATGGGATCATGTATAAATAATTAGTGATCATGTAAAAATAATAATTTGACATGCAATAGAATAATATTGGCACTTTCACTATAAATTCACTATAAAAAGAATCACTATAAAAAGAATCGTTTTATTATTACTGCCAAATAACGCATTTTCCAGACTGCTAGGGCTTTAAGCAGATGAAACCTTTAAACATTCAATTGTCATGTATAAACAAGTTATAGATCATGTATTACTTGCTTACTATGAAATATTTAAGCATACGTCATTTTAAATCAAACATGCTTTTTCAATAATTAACTTATCAGTTAATCTGTAAGGCCGTGTATGTTCTTTAATGTAATTGGAAGTTTCACTTCTCTAGTTTATTATATGTATAAGATGCATGCTTTAAGATAGCTTTTTCCAACAAGCTAACTTCATCAATATGCTTGTGTTCTATATCACACAAATGCTTACTTTTTTACAACTTTGTTGCATCACAGTGAGAAAAGTTATATTATAATAACGCATGGTTTGATACACCACTAGATTTTGGTTTTTTCAGAAGTTAAGAAGGTACGATTGATTTTTTTTTAGGAAGATTTACATACATACCACTTAGTACCCATGTATTTACATATACAACACCTAAACTTCAATTTTTACATACATGACACCTTACCTATGCATGAAAAGGTGTATTTCACTTAAAAAGTTAAAATGGTAGTGTATTTGATATGGTATCAAAGTTTTGTGGTATAAATGTAAAAAAACAAAGTTTAGGTTTTAGATGTGTAAATACACCAGAATCGGGTGTTAAGTATGTAAATGCCTTTTCTTTTTTTTATCAACTGCTTCAGAGTTAGCAATGCTGCCTTGCCAGCTAGTCTAAATTCGCATGGTCATTTCTAGGATGATCTGATTTGTGCTGACATTGTTATTATTTTAAAAATGATTACTTTTATTGAGCATTGTTGCGGCGTCAGTGAGCACAGTTAGGAAGTCTTGCTTGTCTGCCATGCCCTCTATTAATTACGTTATTCTTAATCTTGAAAATTAGTACACCTTGTTTAAAATGCTCGGTCTGGAATGTGTCTCTTCAGTTGGGCTTTTAGTACTCTGCTTAATCCAACAATACAAATATGTGTGTTCTTGAGAATACTTCTGGGAATTTAACAGGTTTTTGAGGTACAAAATGATGCCAAAATGAAACGTACTAGGCAGAGACCCTTACCTTCATGTCGTATTGGTGTTGCTCATGCAGTCATGTGGGCATCCAGTATGGGGTTTTCTGGCACAACTTTGTTGGCTTGGAAGGTTTGATATTAATGCAATCAATAGCTGTTTTAATGTGATTTATCAGGATTTCTTTTCTAGGGATTTTCTAAAGTTTATTCAAGTCATGTTATTTACTAATATTTGCAATAACTTTATTGACAAGGTCTTTGCAGGCTAATTACTTGGCCGCTGGGCTTGCGGTTAGTAATCTATTTCTTTATGCTTTTGTTTATACTCCCTTAAAGCAAATTCATCCGGCTAATACGTGGGTTGGAGCAGTTGTAGGTGCTATTCCTCCACTCCTTGGGTAAATTTCAGCTCTATTGCATTTTCTTCAATGAATTTCATGTTACAATTAACTTCACTGTTTGAAGTGTTAAATTGAATGTTCAATAACTTTTGCAATTGGTTAGATTGATATCATTGAATAAGGCATTAAGCACTACAATGTAGTATTTTACTGCTAGTCAAACAGTTTATGCTTTACTCAAATGGGATTGTCTGGGCGCTTGACCCTCACTCGCTAAATGTTTGATTTAAAATAATACCTAGTGAAACCCCATTTTGCATTTTTTTTGCTTTTCTGTATTCCCCGCCACCTTTTGGATATTTAGGGAAACCCCATTTTGCACTTTTTTTGCTTTTTCTGTAATCCCCACCACCTTTTGGATATTTACGGTGCATTGTGTTTCATATCTTTATTAACTTTTGATGATTACCCATGCCCCTCCAGTTCACTTTAATCCTACTCATCTCTATTTTTGCTTATGTCTCCCTGATTCACCTCTTCTCATCTCATTTTCTTAATGTCTGTCGTTTGGTTTGCTCTAAAAAATTGCGTTACATGTATATTATTGCCATATTTTTGTTTCATGAATGGGCCTACATTTTTGGTTGTTATTATATGTCTTCATTGATACGCTCTGTATGTCCTAGCACGTATTATCCATTATATTTCACTGTTTGCTATATTTTGTAATCATGCCCCATATCTGTAACTTACTTTATTTATTGTCTCAAGTGTTCCATCATATTTTTGTTTGATGAAGACTTATCGGACCATCTAAAAAAATTTTCATCACTTTAAAAAACAAAATAGCTGTCTTCTACTGAAATGCCCTAAATTTGGATGCTGAGGATCGCCTAAATTATAAAAAAAGAAAATCCAGTTTTCAGAAGATTAAATTGATAATATGGTCAGCTTCTATCACTTGCTGAAGGAAAACCAAAAAGGGTTGGTTAAGCTGCTTCCAAGCTGCCCAAATAAAGTTTCCCAATAAAGGGTAATATTTTGAGATTTATTTGAGGCTGACAAAATTGATAGCTTTAGGATTACTAAATAAAGAATGAAAGGAGCTCCAGATTCATGTGCTAATATAAGAAAAAATATCTGTCATGAGTTCTTGTGGTTAACATGGAAAGGAGAGTTCCATGAAGTGTTACTTTCTTCACTAGCCAAGATAAGAAGTTTGGAAAGTAGTTTTAGTTGTTAGAGTTTAGGTAATTAGTAAGTTCTGTATTTTTTTTTGGTAGTTTTGTGTATAAATACCCATTAAGGGAATGAACAAACAAAACTTTCTAGCTACTTTCTCTTTTTTATATCCTATCAAAGTAATGTTAGCGTCCATTTTTCAACCTTTTTTTTAATCTTTTATTCTTATTATTATATCTGATTTTTTCTGCTTACTCTCAAAAGCGGTAGCCATCATAAATGTTGAAATATAAACTAGTATTGTCCAAGGAGAATTTCAGGGGTCATAAATCTCTAATCATTTCAATTAAAAATGCTATCTGAAGTAGTCTCAGTTTGTGAATCCTTTTCAGAAAGGAGAAGGAAAAATTTGCCAGCTTGTTAATTCTTCTCCAGATTTGAACGGCCCAAGCTTTTGGACGAAGTACATGTCATGAGCATGTCATGATTGTGAAAATTCATAATGTTTAAAATTAGTGGACTCTGCATATTCTTCACAATCACAACGAAGCCTTATAAACATTTAAGTAGACTTATTCGGAAGTTAAAGATGCTACTCTCATCTATGACGGAAAGAAGACTCAAAAACCAAATAATGTATATCATTGAATATTTTAATGTAATGAAAGTTTATTCATTGGAATTAGAATATATATATTTTTCTCGCAGAACTTAATATTGAATTCAACTTAATTTGAATTAAATTTTGAGCAGAGAAAGTGCACCATTTTAAATGAGGTTTTCTTCCACGTGAGCCGAAGTGGGAAGATGGATGATAATGTTTAACAAATCTAGCTCTGAAATGTTGGTCATGACAATAGAAATTAAAGATAAGGCGCTTATTATCATTAATCCTTCTCAAACAAGCATGCATGCATGTATATATATATATCTCAAAAGCCAATAAAGGGTAATATTTTGAGATTTATTTGAGGCTGACAAAATTGATAGCTTTAGGATTACTAAATAAAGAATGAAAGGAGCTCCAGATTCATGTGCTAATATAAGAAAAAATATCTGTCATGAGTTCTTGTGGTTAACATGGAAAGGAGAGTTCCATGAAGTGTTACTTTCTTCACTAGCCAAGATAAGAAGTTTGGAAAGTAGTTTTAGTTGTTAGAGTTTAGGTAATTAGTAAGTTCTGTATTTTTTTTTGGTAGTTTTGTGTATAAATACCCATTAAGGGAATGAACAAACAAAACTTTCTAGCTACTTTCTCTTTTTTATATCCTATCAAAGTAATGTTAGCGTCCATTTTTCAACCTTTTTTTTAATCTTTTATTCTTATTATTATATCTGATTTTTTCTGCTTACTCTCAAAAGCGGTAGCCATCATAAATGTTGAAATATAAACTAGTATTGTCCAAGGAGAATTTCAGGGGTCATAAATCTCTGATCATTTCAATTAAAAATGCTATCTGAAGTAGTCTCAGTTTGTGAATCCTTTTCAGAAAGGAGAAGGAAAAATTTGCCAGCTTGTTAATTCTTCTCCAGATTTGAACGGCCCAAGCTTTTGGACGAAGTACATGTCATGAGCATGTCATGATTGTGAAAATTCATAATGTTTAAAATTAGTGGACTCTGCATATTCTTCACAATCACAACGAAGCCTTATAAACATTTAAGTAGACTTATTCGGAAGTTAAAGATGCTACTCTCATCTATGACGGAAAGAAGACTCAAAAACCAAATAATGTATATCATTGAATATTTTAATGTAATGAAAGTTTATTCATTGGAATTAGAATATATATATTTTTCTCGCAGAACTTAATATTGAATTCAACTTAATTTGAATTAAATTTTGAGCAGAGAAAGTGCACCATTTTAAATGAGGTTTTCTTCCACGTGAGCCGAAGTGGGAAGATGGATGATAATGTTTAACAAATCTAGCTCTGAAATGTTGGTCATGACAATAGAAATTAAAGATAAGGCGCTTATTATCATTAATCCTTCTCAAACAAGCATGCATGCATGTATATATATATATCTCAAAAGCAACCTATGCCCTAATTTCTGCAAGAAAAAAGGATATATCAAAGATAACTATTAGAAACTTCTCCAAAAGCCTCAATATTATGGTGAAAATAAAAAAGGCCAATTTAAAGGGTCATACTATCTCATTGAACTAAAAGAAATCAACTTAGAAAAAATTGATAAGCTAAGAAATTTTCTTAATTCTTTGAAAAAATCTTTCTGGTCATGCTCTCTAGAGCAAAATTGTACAAATTTTTGTACTTTTAATTCCTCAAATTATTTCCCGATAACTCATAAAATAAATTATGCAGCCATTGATGACCTAAAAATCATGTCAACATTTTTCAGTCGTACAAATATCATCACAGTAACATAAAAAATATAGGTAGCTGATAGCTCTTTAAACCATTATTGTAGGCCTAGGGAATCTCTTGTTCTTTTCTATACATGCAACAATATGCTACATGTGCCTAGCTTAGCATTGAATATTTTTTTGAATTATAAATTCACTGATGACCACATCTGTATAATGATAGTTTTACTAATTCATGTACATTTTAATACGCCACTACGAGGAAGATGATTAGTCAAGTAAGAGAAAAAGATGAGCTATACTTTCTTAATGACAATGATCATTTATCTTGCTCCTTATATATTCTATATACAAAGACATCATTTTGGATCATCATTATAAACTAGGGCATCCTTTTCTTATTTCCCTCTCTTTTTGTAAATTTTAATGTTGAACTTTTTCATTCTAAGACTTATGAAATTATTAAACATCGTAGAGCTCTGTCTTGGAAGTGAATTTAGATCCTCTTCATCTTTTAGGGTTATTCACTTGGAGATATGGGAATTTTCAAATTCTTAGTATTTTTAGTGCTAAATGATTTTCATATTCATTGATAATGTTCCTCTTATGTTGCATGGATACAAAATGGGGACATAGACATAACAAAACACAAATAGCAGACCTATTTATCATTGCAAATATATGACACGAACACGCATTAGATGCATCATTTCGATAAAAATTATTAAAAAATATATAAAAATTTAACAAATAATACAAAAGAGAAAAATTACTAACATTATCTTTTAAAAACTAAGTGCCCATTTTGCATCAATTTTGTTTTTTGTTTTAGTTGATATAATTTTTTTATATTTTAAATTTTTGTTTTTAATAGTAAATCAAATTGTATTTAAAATAATAAAAAACGTATAAAAAGATAATTTAAGTGTTTTTAAAAACAACCTCAATCAAACATGTTTTAATTTAAATCAAAACAATAAAAAAATAAAATAAAACCAAAAAATAAAAAATAAAAACAAAAGTGAACCCAAATCATTCTTATGACGTTATAGATAATTGTTTATTTTATGAAATACAAAAAGTAAGAATATATTATTTTGTATTACATCAATGTTTGAATGTTCTTAATTAACTTTTCTTTGAACAACAATAACAAGATTTTATCCCACTGGAGTTCTACATGAAACATTTTCTCTATTGTGTCTTATTGAATGTCATATTTTCCATTAATTCTAATAAATTAAGATCATTTTTATACAGAGTGCCCAAGTTTTTTTAGGTCTACCTATATCTTTCTTAACATAAATCAAATTTAAAGCATCTACTCTCCTAACAGGGTCATCAAATAGTCTACATCTAATGTGACCAAACCATTTATGGCAATGCTCTCTAATCTTGTTTGTCACTAGAGCTACTCTAACTCTTTCAAGGATATATTCATTTCACATTTGGTTTCTAAGTGTAAAGCCACTCATCCACCTTAGCATTCTCATCTCAAAAACACTTAATTTTAGCTGGTCCTTTATGGGTCAATTGATTTAGTACATTATCTAAATGAAGCTAAATGTCCCCTTAAAAAAATTCGATAAGAGCCCATAAAGTGTCCAATTAAGAGCTCATTCAAAGCTCTTAACAAGTGTCATGTCAAGAAGGAACAGTTGAATTCTTATTTTATTTTTTATAATTCAATTTCAATTTCTAGGAAGTTTGAATTTTCAAACTTAAAGGTTTTTTTGACTTGTCATAAAAAATAATAAAATAGAAATGTGGTTAGCACATTTCTCCATTATTTGCCACCTAGCATTCCCTTCAAAATTTTTCTCCTTTTACATTTTTTTGATTGTAATTCCTATAAATAGGATTGATATATAATGACTTTTCATTAGTTGTTAAATGAAAATTTGATTGAGAATTCTCTCTCGTCAGTTGGTGCTTAGGGCCTTCAAGTGTTGTTTTATTTTGGTGGGTTTAGGTATTTATCTTTGCTTTCTTTGACATTATTCAGTATACCTCCATAAAACTTATTCTAAAATTTTCTCCACCCCTCATCCACATCTTAAACATCTCTTAATATCAATAATTAACAACCAAAGCATCACAATCATTTTAAGCCTCTTCATAGTTCTCGGCCAAACTAGATCATATTAAAGGTCAGTCTTGTTCTCTCATCCTCAATATTATTGTAAATTCATCCAAGGTTACCCATCTACTTCAGGTCATAGGTACACATCCTAAACTAACCATCAATAATTGATTTTCAGTCAAGTATCCCATCTTAAGCTACTTTCTAGAGGAGATATTTCAAATCAATCCAAACTAGTCTAAGCTGGACTAGTTATGATATTTTAGCCATCATTCTCTTTAACAATCCATTAAAATATTCACATCTCATCGTTAGATCTAACACTAAACATTCATAGTAATTTTTAGTACTTTTTCTCCTCAAAAGGCCTCTCATCTCCATCATATTTTATATCAGAGCGAATCTGAGAAGGAAATGATTTGTTTCGAGCTTTTGTACCTATAAGAAGAAATTCTTTGTGTTTGACACATCTCTACAAGGTTTTGAGTTGCTTCAAAAAGTTTAAGGTTAGTGAATCTCTTCTAATGGTAGATTTTTTTTAATAGCTTGGACATCTAGTGTATTTCTTGCAAAGCTATGGTGCAAGCATGAAGTCCACTTAGTGAGCTGCACTATAAATTTTGACTTACATCCCTTGTGCGAACCTATCCCTAAATTTTGTCTTGAGTGAAAATTTTGTTAAGAGAGTTCTCCATTTCAATAAAATACAACCATATCTTGATGCGATCAAAATATTTTATGATTTACTTTTCATGTTAACTTTTTATGGTAAACTAGTTCATAATTTTAAAATTTGAAGAAATTTGCCATCTGAAGAGCTTGAGGTTTGTAGATTAGGCAAATTGCTAAAAAAGACTGTCAGAAAAGTCTTAAACAACTCAGGAGAGCTTTGAATGGAAGTGGTCACTCGGAAGTTCTTGTAGCTGAAGATTTACTTTATTTTTGCGCGCGCGCGCGCGCGCGCACACACACACACACATATATATATAGACACACATATACATGATATCAAAATCAATTGTCCAACATCAAATTGAAAATTTAACTTGAATGGTTGATTTTTTAGATCTTAAGATCCATGAAAGTGATACTAAGAATATAGAATTATTTGAGTAGATTAAATGTAAACGAATGATTTAATCACAAAATCATAAATCTTCTTCAAAATAATAATCCCTTTACCACTCCACCTTCCAAACTTATATTACACCATTAAAAAAAAAATGATTCATACTTAGATTCAAAAGAAGATTCATTTTATAGAAAACAACCTATCTTAGGAATGAGGCAGAAATGACCATTCTTATTAGAATAATGATTACTTTAATGACTCTCTAGGATAATTAAAGTAGAAGCCCAATTCTATGATGGAACCCATTATTTTGATAAGTTCGTAGATTGGTTAGTACAAATAGATGATTTTTTTATTGACATAAGATGGATGATTATCAAAGAGTTACATTTGGCAAAATAAAATTGAATTCTCATGCTAAAATTTATTGGAAAAATACATTAGTTAAATAATCGAGGTTAGGAAGGAACACTTACTTGGATTGAAACGAAGGAGATGTTGAGAACTAAATTTTATCCTAGTCATCCTGATAAAAAATATCACGGGCAGCTATTGACATTAAGCTAAGGCAGTCTTCTCATAATTGAATACTCAGACATCTTGCTCGCTCCATCTATTGTAGATCTACCATACTTACATTTATTGCATGAGAAAGAAGTAACACTTGAATCTGAAGAGATTCACATACCTGTTGTGGTCTCAACTTTTCTTTTTGAATTTAGTGATGTTGTACCTAATGAACTACTTGATAGGTTATATTTTCTTAGGGTCATTCAACATGTCATTGGCTCAATCACTAGTTCACAACTTCCAAAGCTTCCTCACTATAGGATGAACCCCATTGAACATGTTGAACTAAAAAGACAAGCTGAGGACTTAAAAAAAGATTTGTTCAAGAAATTTTTAGCCATTATGCAATTCCAACATTGTTAACCCAAAAAAAATATGGCATATGGAGGATGTGTATTGATAGTCAGATCATTGATAGGATCATTGTTAAGTATAGATTTTCTATTCCTCGACTGGATGACATTGGATTTAATCTGAGGTATTTTTTTTATAAATTTTAAGAATTAATTATTACCAAATTAGGATTTAATCAGGTGATGAGTGGAAAACTGTATTTAAGACCCCCAATGAATTTTATGAATGGTTGGTGATGCTATTTGGACTTTCAAATATTTCAAGTATATTTATAATGTTAGGATTTTTAAATATTTCAAGTATATTTATGTGGTTAATGAAAACTGTCCTATAATCTTTTATAGGAAAACTTTTGATTGTTTATTTTGATGATATCTTGATTTTTAGCAAAAGTGAGATAGACCATTTATAACACCGTAGATAAGTATTTGAAACTAGATTGAGGTGATTTTCTCCTAAGAATTTCAGTCGTGTGAATTTTCATGGTGTAGCTATTTTTTATAGGAGATTTATCAAGGACTTTGTATAGTTTTTGGCAACATCAATGATATTTTTAAATTAGAGAAATCTCATTGGACTTATGTAGCACGAAAATACTTAGATCAGGTTATGGTTTTAATAACCTCCGCCCCTATACTTAGGTTGCTTAATTTTTCTAAAGCTTTTGAGCTAAATATGTGATGTATCTGGGATTGGAATTGATTGAATTTAAATCAAGAAAATCAACTCATAGCTTTTTTTACTGGGAAATTGAATGAGACTGAACAACAATATCTTGCATATGATAGAAAATTTTATGTTATTCAATCTTTGAGATACTAACATCATTATCTTTTATAGAATCATTTTTAACTCGGATCATCATGCCCTCAAGTTCATTAATACTCAATGAAATTTAAGTCATAAACATGCTAAATAGGTTGAATTCTTTCAGGATTATTTTTTTTGTTCTTAAACTTAAACCTGGAATTGAAAATAAACCTGGTGATGTATTGTCTTGGGTGACTTTAACTATAAACTCTCTAGAACTAAAAAATTCAAGATTTGATTGGATCAAAGATGAGTACCCTATTTGTCCCAACTTTAATCTAATTTATATGGAAAATATAGCTAAACCTTTGTCTCTTCGAAGAATATTCTCTGTTATCAATTGATATATGTATATAAGTGAAAGTACGTTTGTATTCCTAGAATTTAGAGAATTTTTAATATCTAAACTGCATTGTGGAGTAATAGTTGGACACTTTACAAAGGATAAAACTATCTATTTAATAGAAACTCAATTTTTTTTTTTTTGCTTTCAATTAAAAGAGATTAAAAAATTAGTAGCCCTATATTTGACCTGTAAACAAGCCAAAGTCTTTCAACAAGAATATGGCCAATATGTTTCATTGTCAATACCTTATAGGCTTTTGGAAACATTTTCCATTATTTTAATAGTAGAATTACCTTGCACCGCATGAATATATGATAACATATTTGTCGTAATTGATCGTATCTCAAAGATGACCCATTTCTTGTCATACTCTAAACCAATGATGCTTCTCACATTGCTGAATTATTCCTTAAGATTGATGTAGTACTTCATCTAAATGAAGCAAAAAAAGTCCACTTATAAGAGCCCAAATAAGTGCCCAATTAAGTACTTATTTAGTGTCTATCTCAAGAGCTCTATCAAGAAGAACTATTTAAATATTTTTTATTATTTATTTTTAATTTTTTTTTTAAAGTTTGAATTTTTAAACTTGAAATTTTTTATGGCTGGGTATAAAAAAATAATAAATTAGGAGGGTGAATGACATCTTTCTCTATTATTTGCCACCTACCATTTCCTTCAAATTTCATTCTCATTTATATTGATTTTTTTATCATTGTAATCTCTATAAATATGAATAATATGTAATAAATTTCTTTCTGTTGTTGAATGAAATTTTGAATGAGAATTTTCCCTCTTGTTGCTTGGTGCTTGATGGCTTCAAGTATTGCCTTTTTTGGGTAAAATTATATATTTATCTTAGTTTTTTTTAAAAATTATTCATTATCTTTCCATAACATTTTAAAATTTTCACTACCCCTCATCCATGTCTTAAATATTTCTTATAAACAATTAGTAACCAAGGTCTCACAACAATTCTAAATACTCTTCATAACTCTCAGCCAAACTAGAGCACATTTAGGCCTAGACTTGTTCTCTAACCCTCAACATCATTTTAAACCCATAAAAAAACTATCCAACAGCTCTAGATGATCAGTACACATCCTATAGTAATCACCAATAATTATTTTCAACCATTTATCCAATCTTGAGCCACTTTCTCAAAAGAGATATTTCAACTCAGCCCAAACTAGCATAATCCAAACTAGTCTTGGTATTATAGCCATCGTTCTCTTCGAAATCATTTAACAATGCACCAAAATATTCACATCACATATTTAGACCTTACACCACACATTCATAGCAATTTTTAGTACTTTATCTCATTAAAAGATTACCCACCTCCATTCTTCGCCATAAAGCATTGCAAGTCTTACAACTTTCTTATAAAATTTTCCTTTTAAGTCTAAGTGATGTTTTTCTATCATACAATAGACCCGATGCACTCCTCTACTTCAACCATCGAACTTGAACTGTATTAATAACATTCTCATCTATATCACCATCACTTTGAATAATAGTCTTGAGATTAATTAAATGAAATAAAAGGATCAGTGTCTTCGTTGTCACCAAAACTTTATGCATTTATATATCTAACACATAAATTTTGATTTTTTACATTTATGTCAAATAAATCTTTCATATTACATCTATTATACCACTATTTTTAATTTTAAAAAGTGAAATGCACCTTTTCATATATATTTAAGGTGTTGTATATGTAAAAATTGAAATTTAAGTGTCAGATATGCAAATACATAAAAATTGATTGGTCTATATCTAAACCATTCTTAAATTTTACATAATTTTTTTAAAATTTAGTATTATTTTTGAAAATTTTTAACTAATTAATTTAGGACACGTTTGTCTTTTTTTTAATATTATTTAAATTGGGCACTTTTGTCTCGTGTTCGACACATGTTAGAGATATTTTTATTCAATACATGCCCAATACTGCACAACTTAATTAGAAGTATCTGTGCATCACAGTTTTCCTCAAAATGCATTAATTTCTCCTCTCAAACAAAAGATATGATGTTGTTCACGTTCTCTTCATATTTATCTCTATTATAAAAAAATAATTTGATGTTAAAATTTGAAAAGAAATAGTATTAAAATGCTTGAGATTGTTTTTAACTAAATTATATATATTTTTCTCAATGAAGAATGTATTATTCATCATTTTTTTTGCTCTAATACCCCCATAATAAAATATGATGATAGAAAAAGAAAAATTGACACTAAAAGTTATTAGGACTCTTTTTTTCCAAAATAAAGTTCTTGTAAGATATCGATGAGTTTTTTGAATCTTCACGTGTTTTTCGGAGTGTTAAATCAGGTTTATGGGTTAGGTTTTGGTCTAACTTGAAATTAATCTGACTTGGAACTGCTTGACACAAATGACCTGAATATTGAACAGGTTAGAAAATCTAACTCAAACTCAAGTCGTCTTTAACTTGATTGATTCGAACTCTACCCATGTAACCCTTTTAATATTATGCATTACATTTATTCTGGCTAATTTCAAGTCAATTTCGACAAGGAATCAATCCAAACTTGACCCGAAAAAATTAAACTTTTAAGCTATTTGATTTGAACTCGACCCAAAAATTTATTAAGTCAAATTAATTACGAATTTTTTTAGTTGAGTTTGCATGTCAGATCAATTTTTGACACCTTTATATATTTCATTTGGAGAATACTCTGGAGAATGATTATTTTCAAAAGTCAGTAGAACTATTTTTTACTGAATTTGTTCTCATAAATAATTATTTTCTCAAAGTTTCTTTAAAAATTTATCCGTTGTCATATGTTCACACCCACAAATAAATAAAAGTTATATCCCAAGGCGCTTAAATGTGTTATTCTAGGATTTTCCTTCACTTAATGAGATATAAATACCATTTAATCAGCAAAAAAATTGACACTTTCTAATTTATCACTTTTTGATAATGACCGTTTCTTCGCTCAAATTAATTTTACGGGGGAAAGCAACCAAATAAAAGAAAATTTGACGAATTTAATACTTATTTCAATATTCCAGCTACAGAATGACAAGAACATGATTACTCGAGGTTTATACAAGGTTTATAAAGCTCTTCCAAAGCCTAATATGCTTAAGGGTCAAAGCCATTGTCAGGTAACCCTATAATAATAATAATCTATTGCCTTATAGTCTCCTCTAAACCTGCATAACCAAGTAGATGTCCTTTCAAAAACTCTCATATACTTTATGTTTTATAAACACTAGCTCCAACTTTATTAAAATTTCTCCTATTTTGAGAAATTAATAAATATGAATTGAAAGGATGTTATAAGAGAAGAGATGAATTCCCAAAAAATCACCTATAAGAAATTATTGAGATGCCGAATGAACAGAAATTTGTAAGATACAAGTGAAGTTTTTCATTAAAATATAAAACAAATGAAAACCTGAAATAACATGAAGCAAGGTCAGTAATAAAAACATATATTCAATCATATGAGATGGATTATCAAAAATCTTTGCTCCTATTATGAAAATAAATACTAGTCATATCCTATTTTTTTAGGTGGCTAACCTTGAATGATCCATGCAACAATACGACGTGAAAAATACTTTCATATAATTGTTAATGGTGATGATACAATAACAACAACAAGAAAAAGAAGCCTTTATCCCACTAAGTAAGGTCGGCTATATGAATGCTTATTCTCCATTGAGTTATTATATTGAGTGTTATATTTTAATTTAATTCTAATAGATTAATATCTTTTTTTTTATACAATATGCCCAAGTATTTTTAGGACTGCCTCAGCCTTTCTTAACGTAAGTCGAACTTAAAACATCTACTCCCTTAGCCAGATCATCAGATGTCGACATTTATTATGACCAAACCATCTAAGACGACTATTTATAATCTTGTCTGCCAATGGAGCTGCACCAACCATTTTATGGATAAATTTGTTTGGTGTTTTGTCTCTAACTATCAAGCCACTCATCCACCTAAGCATTCTTATCTCAGCAACATTTAACTTTGTTTTATGATACTCTATTAAAGGCCAACATTTTGTGCCATATAGCATTGCAGATCTCACGACTATTTTATAAAATTTTTCTTTAAGTCTAAGCAATACTTTTTTATCACACAATAGGCCTGATTCATTCCTCCACTTCAACCAACTAACCAACCAGAATTTTACTAATAAAATCCCAATCTATATCATCTTTAATTTGAACAATATAACCTAAATATAAAAAACATTCACACATTTTAATGTGTTCACCCATATTTACAACTTTGCTACTAGAGCTGCTACTTCTAAAATTATACTCCATGTATTCAGTTTTAGATCTACGCAAACGAAGGCCTTTAGACTCCAATGTAGATTTCATAATTCAAGTTTTTCCTGAACTGTTTCTCTAGCCTTATCCACAAAGAGGATATCATTAAGAAAAGTAATAAATCAAGGCACAACATCCTGCAAATGTCTCGTAAGAGCATCCATAACTAAAGCAAAAAGATATTCCTGATGTAAGCTAACTGAAATAGGAAAATACTTGGGCAATCCTCCTCTTCGAACACAAGTTACAACTATAGAATACATATTGTTAATGACTTTAATATAAGTCATATCAACACCTTTCTTTTCTAAAGCACTCCAAACTATTTGGAACCTTGTTGTAAGCTTTTTCTAAATCAATAAAAATCATATGTAAATCCTCCTTGCTCTCTCTGTACTTCTCCATCAAACTTCTCAAATAAATGTATAGCTTTCATAGTAGACTTGCACGCATAAATCTAAACTGATTATGAGAAATCTTTATATCACGTCTTAACCTATGTTAATTACCCTCACCCATAATATTAAAGTATGACTCATTAACTTACTCTATAATATGTACACTCTTATGCATCCCTTTTATTCTTAAAAATGGGAACCAAAATACTTTTCCTCCACTCAAGCTTTTTTTAATTTTGAAATAATATTAAAGGGTTTAATAAGCCAAGAAACTCCCAAATCTTCTAGATATTTCTACACTTCAATTTTAATATCATCAAGCCCTATTAATTTTCTATCCTTAGTTTTCTTTAGTCTTCTCAACTTTCTTTTAACTAATTCAACGATAAAAATAAAAAGTTTTATTATTATTAATGATATTAAGATCATTAAGACCGATCATATTTTTAGAAACTTTATTGAAAATTTTATCAAAATAACTCATCCACTTATGTTGAATATTTTTCTCTAAGAAAAACAATTTTTGATTTTTGTTTTTAAAACAATCTACTTGAATTAAATCACTACTGTTTTTTTCCTTGATTGACTAGTTTATACTTATATTTTTTACCCTCTTTAGTATTGAATATATTATAAAAATTATTAAAAGCTGAATTCTTAGTGTTACAAATTGTTCTTTTAGACTTCATACGGGCCACCCTAAATGTTTTTTCAGTTCCCTAAGCTTTTATATTTAAGACAATTTTTATAACCCTTCTTGTATTTTATATTTTTTTGCTCATTATTATTCCACCACAAACTATTTTTATTTATAATAACATTTTCTTTTGATTCTCCAACATATCTTTGCCACTTTAATAGTGTTTGTTATTGTATCCTACAAAAAATTAGCTTCTTGATGTTCATCTCAAATCTTGAAACCTTAAAGTTTACTCATAAAAATGATTTTATTTTTTAAGTGCCCTCATCAAATTCTATGACAATATTTCATTGTATTCTCTTACAACTCTTCATCTTAAAATCTAGAACTAATATTTTATATTGAGTACTTAAATTTTCACTTGGAATGATCTTTACATTCTTGAAGATCTATTTTTCTCATAGGAAAATAAATGTGTTTTATTAGATCTATTCTTATAAATAATAATATGCTTATCTCTTTTTTAAATAAAGTAATACAATAACAAAATCATAAGTCAAAACAAAATCTAATATGGTCCTAAATTCTTCATTAATCACTCTAATAAATATTTCTTAAATCTTCTACCACTTTACCAAGACGTCTATTTAAATGTCTTCCATTAAAATTTTTTTTGTCAAGAAATATTATTTGTATTAATTCTTTTAGGTCATACCAAAATTTTTCTTTAGAACCTATATTGAAACCTGCTTTAGGAGCATAAACGCATATAACATTAAAAACTTTAGTATCAAAAACAATCTTTAGAGTTATAATTCTATCTTCAATTCTATTAATATTTACAACATTATATTTCAATTTAAGGATGTCAATTTAAGTCAGCGGGTCCAGTTCAGGTCCGACCCGAATCGGGTCAACCCGAACCCGACACGAATAATAAACGGGTTGAAAAACTAAACCCAGACCCGAATCGACCCTGACACGGTTAACCTGAACCCGACCCGTTTAACCTGTCAGCTCAATTTTTAAAAAAAAAAATTTTTAAAAAAAAAATTATACATCTAATGTTTAACAAGTAACAATAGGCAAATTTAAAAAAAAATCTCTGTATGACAAGCAATAGTATAAGATTTAAGATTATAAACTGAATACCAAAGTTTATAACCTAAACTATCAATCTTCTTAGCTTTTTCTCTAACCCATTTAATTTCTTGGATGCATAACATATTTATCTTCTTATGAATCATATATCTGCTAATTTCATTAATTTACCTGTGATATTACTCGTATTCTAAGATCTTATCCTAATAATAGTTTCATAAACTAACTTCTTTGTTTGTTTCTGTTCATAATGTGAGAACTCTTGCTTATTTGACACTGCACCAGGGCCTCAATGTCGCTGCACTTGCATATTTTTCACTGTATTCAGACCATATAATGTTTTATTTTCAAGGGACGCCCTACATTTACATAATAATTTAAATGATTCATGTCACGATTTTTCGACAAAAAAATTATGCTGGTTATTGACTACCTAACAAAACCCTCCACTTTTCGAATTCAGGGCTTGGGACTTGGCAAAGGCAGTGTTAATGGTGATGATAATGAAAGGAAAAAAAATTACTCAAGAAAAAATTTGTCACAGGTTGAAATCAAATAACTTGATAAGGTTAAAAACTTCTTATGTATAAAGTAGCTCTCCCATATAAATAATTTTGCTCTTAACAAAATTATATTAAGTTTCCTTTGAGAGTTAAAAAATTGATTCCAAGCCATGGGAAATTCAAACTAAATTAACTCTGTAATGAAATAGATGATGCAATAGTCGACATTGGATAATATGAAATATTAGTTGAGAATCTAATTTATGAATCTAACACCCATCTCGATGTCGCTTGTGCAGTAAGTCTTATATGCAAGTTTATGTACAAACCAAAGAAATCTCACATTCAAGCCGCTCACAAAAATTTTCAGATATTTAAAATCAAATTTTGAAAGATGGATTTTCTATAAAAACACTATATATTGGATCTTAAATTAAATGGAGATCTGCTCTAGGACATTGCATACAACTCAGTGATTTAGTATTATTGATGAAAAAGCAAGATACAAGTGATTTAGTATTATTGAGTGATGGAAAAGCAAGATACAAATTAATGTCTCTTGATCAAATGTTGAATAAAAAAAATTAGAGCAATTGCTCGAGATACTTAACTCTAATGGATTAAAATTGTACTAGATGATTTAAAATCAAATGAAAAAAAATCTTTGAGTACTTAATGTTGCAATAGATATGGCATCAACAATATGAATAATATGAGCGAACATACAAGTGGATGTTGATTGACATTTCAAAAGAGACCATCTAGAAAGTTGGTTAATATGCACGCTATATGAATAAGAAGTCAATTTGTTGATGTTTTTATCAAAGGACTTTGCAATCTTGATTAAAAAATAGTTTTAACAAATTTGAAATGATAAATCTCCACCATCCAATTTGAGAGAGTGTTAAAACTTATCTAAAGGTTGACAAAATAAGTAGCATTAATATTACTAAATAAGGAATGAAAAGAGCGATGAATTTAAATGCTAAATAAATAAAAAAAAACACGGCCATGGATCCATGTGTTTAATTAGAAATGGGAGTGTCATGGATTGTTTTCTTTTCTTGCCAGTTAAGATAGAAAGTTATGGGGAATACTCTTTAATTTTAATATTTTTACTAGTTTTTTTTTTCAATTACTTTTAACATTGTTCTGTGTAGAAATACTTCATGGGAGAATGACCAAAAGAAGTTTTCTAGCCACTTTCTCTTTTCAATATTATTTATTTATAATATGGTTATAGAAGTTAAAACAGAAACACTGTCTACTTGCGTGTATTCCTCTTTTTAAGCCACCTTGGCCTAATGGTTGAGAGCTTTGTTTTTCAACCAAGTAGTCTTAGGTTCAAGGCTTTGCATATATGTTGTGCACGTGTTTGAGTGTGTGTGCGTGTGTATAACAACAGTAAATCTTTATCCCACATTGGAGCTGGCTACATGAATCCTTTTTCTTCATTATGCCCTATTAAGTGTCATATTTTCATTCAAGTCTAATAATGTAAGATCTTTTTTTATACATGCTCAAGTTTGGGTGTGTTGCTACATTTTTTAATAACTTTTCCTGGAGCAACACTTAATTCTTAATAAATTAGCAATTTCTAGTAAACCACCAGTATATTTAAATATTGTGATTTCTTTCTTTTTCATTCACGCCTTTTGAAAGTATTAGCTTTCGCACATAATTATCCCAATCCATTGACAGTATTGGTAGCAGGCATTATTTATTTATATGCATCTACATCCCAACACCCCTTTTGATATCTTTTTGTTGCTAGTAAGATCCATGCTATGAAACATTTGCCTTTTCCACGTGTGAGAATTTTTGTATTGCCTCCTATGCATTGGATCTGCTTCTTTTTCCCTCAGTCAGTCTTGCCAACTTTCTTCTTGCTGCTTCCCCTCTCTTTCTTTCCTAATTTACTTTTCCATCTCATTGATGCACTTGTTTATTGCTACTGCCTTATGGATCTAAAGGTTTTTATGATTGTAATTAATTCTATAGCGCTATTTTTTTGCTTATAAAAGGTGTATTTTAGCACTACACGAGTTCTTCCAAACTTGTATAAATTAGGTATAAATGATGAAATGGAAAATTATAACTAATTCTTTGTAATTCGTGTCATGGTAGGCTTTTTTCTTAGCTTTTTTATGAGCTACAGTTTTCATTGCTTTGTTGCCTAGAACTGGCAAACCTTTATTTCTTCAATTGTTTTTCTTTCACTTAATTTTATCATTTGTGGTCTTCATCATTGTAGCCTTATTTCTCTCTCCGTCTCTCTCTCTCACACGCGCGCGCGCGCACACACACAATTACTTTCACAAATGTTCTTCTTATGGATCACAATATTACCCATATTCTTTTGGTCCTAGGTTTATCTGAAAGTGAGATCTGTTACTGAATATCAACTGCAGAATTACATAGTATCCTTTCACCCGATTTGTTTCAATAGAAAGAACAATCATAAATAGTCAAAAAGTGTACACCATTTTTGAAGGAAAGCCGAAAATTGTTCCAACTTTGGCATTAGACCTCAGCAAAGTAATCCCACCTTTATTACTTGGTGATGCCCTAGTTATGAAATTCAATTATTTCCTAATTAATGCATGTGTGTTTTTTATTTTGCTTTTTGTATCATTATCAATGCATCAGTATGGAATGTAGCAAAGATGCATTCTTCCTTGAAAGGTTTGTTGGCAAAAACTGAATTTATGGTTTTCTTGCTGGATTAAATATGGAGTTTGATGTTGTAAGAGTGCAAATTCTTGAAAAAAGAGGGATTTTGTTGTCTACATGAAGTTATTGCTATCATTCGGATGGAATAAAAAGGGATAAAAGGAGTTATGATTATTAATAAAATCATGAGGTTAGGACTTCGTGACAGGCTGCCAAAATATTTTTACTTGAAATTCCCTTCTATTGAGGAGCACAAGCAGCCACATCTAATGAAGATGATTAATAAAGATTTCTAATGATGCATAAATTGCAAGAAAGCTCAATATATAAAATAAAAATGCTAGAAATTCGATATCAAGCTACCGAGCAAAGGCTTAATAATACAAGAACAGACGCGCACAGACATACACGCACGCACGCGCGCACAGACATACACGCACGCACGCACGCACAGACACACGCACGCACATTCACACATTTATCTATATCTATATCTATACATAAACACACTCACATTTTTTTTATTATAATGTTGCTTGATATGAATCGTCTCCTTGTTTGGTGATCACAACATGGAATTGTCACATCTCAACAAAAATGTATTAAAAACATGTTAAAAGAAACAGGTGACTTGGGATGCAAGATTGTTGAATGTCCTATGGATTTTATTTTTAAACTCTGGGTTACTCTTGAAGACTGGTGAGTTAAGTTATGCACAATCTTAATGAACAACTCTTAGGACGGTGCATTGACTGTTAATGATATCTTAAAGAAACCCCTAAGCAAAGGATTTTTATTCAAAAATGGGAGGAGCTGACATTTTGAAGCCTGCATAGATACTGATTATATAGGAAGTATGATTGACAGGAGGTCAAACTTAAGATATTGTAAATTCCTGTTAGGTAATCTAGTTACTTGGAGAAGAATAAAATAAATTTGAAATTAAGATGCATTATTGAAGCCGGATTCAAATTTTTGCCAATGGGAATCTCTGAATTGCTGTGGCTTAAAATTATTCTTGAAAATTTAAAAGCTGAAAGGAAAGAGATCCTATGAGCTTTTTTTGTGTGATAATAAGCCATCCATCTATATTGCATATAATTAAGGCAGCGCATGAAATATCTGTCTTTTGTATGACAACTTGAACTTCGCTTCCTATGCAGGTTCCACCGGCCTGCCTTCTCTTGCTGCCAGCCCTCTCCCTCTTTCCTTAAAAATTATTTTTTTTTAGCCACTAGATTCTATATCTGCCAACTACAGTTTTTTATGATTTGTATAAATTAAGCATAAATGATGTGAGGAAAACTTAAACTGATTCTTTGCAATTATTGTCCATGGTACAGCAATTTATTTAATTCGAGTTCTCTATGTGATGTTTTTCATTTGAATGGACTTATATTATCTTGATCTATCTATTTTGTGATTTAGTTGTAGAATTCCTTAGAAATTCGTAGCTTTACCAGATGAACCTTATTTTTAGGTGGGCTGCTGCTTCCGGTGAGGTTTCACTCAATGCCATGCTCCTTCCAGCTGCTTTATATTTTTGGCAGATTCCTCATTTTATGGCTCTTGCCTACTTGTGTCGCGGTGACTATATTGCTGGAGGGTATGCTTTTTCATGTCTCAGCGAAGTCTAATGAACATGCTCGCAGTTTTTGTATCTTTTTTTTTGTTGCTTATTGAAATGTGTTTGCCACTTACAAGTGCTATTGTTGACTCAGGTTCAAGATGTTTTCTTTTTCTGATGTTTCTGGTTGGAGAACTGCAACTGCATGCGTTTCTTTACGGAACTGCCTCTATCTGCTTCCGTTGGGATTTCTAGCTTATGATTGTGAGTTCTAGCTTCTTATAGGTTATTTCTGTTGTCACATTGTATACTTTTATTTGAAATACTTGTAGCCAATAACACCATGTTTCTTATAACTGAATCATAATTCACATTAATTATGCAAAAGTGAAAAAAGAACCTTTTCAATTTTTGCAATTGAAGATCAAATCGAATGCTTAGGTGTAAAATTTTGAATGTTTTTGTGTCCATTTGGGTAAAATGGTGCACGGTGCTGTATTCTCTACCTAGCTATACTCGGAATGACCTAGTTCTTTTCTTTTCTGTTTTTTTTTTCTTATGGATTAGTGCAATATTTGTCAAGGTTGACATTTACTTATGAGTTAGGATATATCCAAAGTCAACTGATCTAAATTATAACTGGATTGTCTTCCTTATTTTGACCTTCATTATTCTTATTCTTTCCTATGCACATCCGTTCCTTTTGTCGCCAGACATAGCTTGGGTCAATGAGCTTGCATGGGATTTTGTAACAGCTAGCCAATGTGCATGGATTTCCTTCAGTATTTCGATCCTCATGTGGGACCCTGCAAAATACAGCATCATGGTAGGTTTCAGGATCCCATTAGAAATCTCTATTTTAGTGAATCCCATGCAATAATTCTGGCAAGATGGCTTCTTCAGGTTGACTAGATTCAACTAGGTATTCATCTTTGTATCTCATCAAACTCAACAAAGCCTATTTTGGTGCTTCTATAACTTTAGGCGTAGAGATACTTAAATTGTAACCAATTATCCAAATGTGCATGGGGGATGAAATCGAGAAACTGTTCACTAATTTAAGGGCACCCTAAACATCCCTACTTGTTTGAGATACGATTGATCGAATATTTGATCGATTAAAGAAGTTCCTTGATAATGGTGTCATTGCATGCATCTTATTTGCCAACTCTTTCTAGTGACATCTGCTATCAATTGGAGAGCTCATAGGCTTTGGCAAGAAAAGGAACAAAAAATCTCATTGGCTAGTAACTTTCAGAAATTCTGTGCGCGCAATTGCACGTATGTTCTCTTTGGAACACATGGTATCGATAACAACCTGCACATCTGCTAATTGTGTGCTCCTAATGGGATGCATCATTTTGAGTGGATTTAATGCTGAGGTACTCGTGAGTTTTATTTAAGCTTTCTGGTGATTTAATCCACCAACTTCGTCCCTTCTCTAGCAATGGAGTCATTTGTTGGTGGAAGGGTGTTATTTTTGCATTATGCGAGAGAAAGGGTGTCTGGTGGGAGTATTATTTAAATTGAAGCCAGAAATTATTTTAATCTTTTCTTATTTTAAAGAAAAGTAAAAAATGTTACTTACATAGTCTTTTTTCATCAATAGCGTGGAAGTATTTTTTGAAATTATTGCAAATTTGCCCCCATTACTATTATTAATATTATTTGAAATCGACCTCCTAAATATAGCCTGAATATGCATTTGCATCATGTAGCACAAGTTCTTAATACTGGGAATTGTTTTTGCAGGGGGTATCACTTCGAAATGGTTCGCTGTAGAGTCATCTTTCATGACATTGTTAATAGGCACAGCAGCTTTGCTATTTCTTCGTGAGAGGACAACTAATACTGCAAGGAGGATGTTCTATGCCAGCCTTCTTTATCTCCCTTTATTTATGTATTTATGTCTGGCTTGCTTTTTCACAGAGTGCCAAAGACTGAAGTGGAATCACTGCTTGTTGGATCAAGTCCTACCGAGGAGCTTTTGATTAATGAAAATGAAGAATTCGAGGATGAGAATAGGAATATCCAACCGGCTCATTTTCGAACGGCACGTCCGCTAATAGCGTATGCATCCGCTGCTCCTTTCCCTTTCCTGCCAGCACCTACATATGCCTATTCCAGCTTATGATCTGCTTGAATTTTTTGCTTTAACATCCAGTTTTATCATTAGGTTTTATCAATGAGTTTTTGTGCTCCGAAAAAACCTGAGGGAGGCCCAATAAAATATCCATTAACCTATACGTGGTCCAAAAACATTAATATGTCTTATTCGTTTATTTATTTACTTGAATATGTTGTAGATTTTTGTGCGTTGTCATATGAATTTCTTGATAGAAGTTCTTATTCTCATAAACATGGAAACACGTACATTTCCTGTACTTTTGTCTGGATTGTCAATCTTTTTCGCGTCTTAAGAGTTCATGTGAGAAATCTTCTTTATAAAGTTCTGCAATTAATCTCCTTTTCTAAGGGCTAGTTTGGGATTTTAGCTTGCAGAAGAAATTGTTCAAAAAACTGTGGTAGCTATAACAATTTTTTTATTATTATTTTAAAATATTCAGAGCTCAGCCATGGCATTTTTTTCTTGGAAATTTGATCATTTTCTTATATAAATAAGGGCTAAATGTGGAGAAGGGGATATGCATTAGTTATTCTCTTTTCCCTCTCAATTGTGGGAGTCCAATATTATAAATTGTTGTTTGTTCTCTTGCTAGAACCAGAGATATCAACACTTTCTTAAAATAGCAACTTTTTAGCAGCCACTGATAAATTTTTTTTTTTTTTTTTCATTTCTTTGTATGATACATTCCTACTTTAATTTTTGAGTTTCTTATTTTAGGAGGATTAATGAGTTCATTAATTTCTATTCTATTTTTCTGCTGCATCATGAAATCATAGATTTAAAAGATCAAGTGTGAATATAACTTTAGTTAGGTAGCTATCATTTTAAAAGAATAAATGTGAAGGACTATAGACTCTGGTAGCCGTTACTCCTGAATATCATAATTAAATCTTATTTATGATGATTAAATAGATCTAGACTCAATATCTAAGAGTCAACAATTTCATTATACTCTCATTTAGTAGTCATGTCTGAAGGCTTCTTATCATACCCTTCTTTGCAAGCCATAAATGCTATTGAGATTTGCAATGCCTTTGAAAATCAATGACAAAGTTGGCAAATTCTATCTTATTATTGTGTTTTTTTTTTATTATTTTGAGTTTTTGCTTATCCTATAATGCTCATATGTTCTTGAAAAGCTTACATATTAGATTTTTTTGGTCTTTTAAAAATCATCAGTAAATGTTTAGCTCCTATATTTTTGGTATTATATTTTATATATATAATATCATTTTTACAATCATGTGATATCATTATAATTGTTGAATCCAATGTATCAACAAGACATGACATCACTCCATTTTATATATTTCATTAACATTATTTTCCTTTATAATAAGTATTACACTTTTTTTAAGAAAATGTATGTGTCAACATTAACAAAGAAATTTTTTCTTAAGTAATTAAAGATTTTAATATTTTTTTTTCAAATATAATATCAAATTGACTCCAACTAATAATATGCTTAAATAATTATATTTTCTTAAATTTAATAGGCTAGTACATTTAATTTTGCATGCAAATTTATTTTTCATGAGCAAACAAAATTTCGCTCATACACAAAAAAAATATATCTAAATTGGAATAAATGAGAAGAAGCATGCTAACTCCAAAGACCTATCCTATTTACATTTGTTATCTTTAATAACTAAAATAGCAACACCAATTTTGTAATTAAAAACAATTGCAATAGCCTTACATCAATTGACCTTTTTGTGATTTTCATTTGATTCATGCTCCTTTTTTTTCAAACGACAAATAAATACATGCACACATACCTACATACATACAGACACACACACACACACACATACCTACCTACATACCTACATACCTACATACATACATACATACATACATACATACATACATACATACATACAGATATATGAGTAAATAATATTTCTACGTTTGATAAAATTTATTGGAGGGGCTTTTGACAATGTACATATATTCTACATTGAGCAATAAATTTCTATGATTTTTTCTTTACAATCATTGTTAAGATCTCATTCGCTCAGCACATTTGAATCATAAGGAAATTGCTCATTTTGTTCATGTCTATATTGTTTTCTCCACTCATGATTTAAGGCATCTTGTTTTTCTTATGAATGACATTACAAGGCCTTATCATATACTCAAGAACAGCGTACATCTTGGTACTCCAATGACAAACTCTTCAAACCATCAAAATTTTTCATCTTTTTTTCACCATCCTTTTACTTTTCATTCTTTTTTTCTTATACTAGTTAGAAAAGGAAAAAGTTTCAAATTGGTTTCAATAATCATAAAATAATTATAAAATTACTAAACACTATAATTTACATGAATCAAATTTTGTAAACTTACATCCACGGCCATAAGGAAATAAAATAATCCATTACGCTTCAAAAAAGACATGCAAAAATAATTTTGAATAAAAAGTTAGAGATGAATGAAAAAATTATTATATCTAACTTAGACTACAAATTTGTCATTAAGAAAATAATTTTTTTTAATGTACTTGTAAAGGGAGTCACTTTTTAAGGAATGGTACTCGTAAAGGTTTACACAAATTGATCCATGGCCTCACCAATGACCTCCCTAACCCCACCAAACCCTAAAAATCAGTCCAAAACCCTAATGTGTCATTTTAGTCCCAAACTTTGATGGTACACTGAATTAGTCAAAATGAGTTAGGCCAAACCCGAATTTAGTTAAATTTTGACAAAATTTGTCATTTCACCTTCCCCATCAGATCCCCAACCATATGGTCAACCATGGACGATATGGTCAATTTTGCATCATATGGTCAAATCATGAACACTATGATCAACCATGAACCAATATGGTCAACCTCAGACCATATGGTCAATCCTGGACCAATATGGTCAACCATGGACCATATGACCAATTTTGCACCATGTGGTCAAACCATGACCACTAATGTCAACCATGGACCACTATGGTCAACCTCAAAACATGTAACTAATCCATAGACCATATGGTCAACCATTGACCATATGATCAACCCATGATCACTATGGTCAACCCATGACCATATGGTCAAATTATGTCATTCTCTTCATTAGTTAATTAATTAATTAGTTAATTAAAAGAGTGATTTTAGAACCCATTAAACTTTAACATAAGTGTAAACCCTAAAGCCTTACCCCATCCTCCATGACAAAGGTCCAAGCACATGAGCCAAGTCCATGTCCCATTTTTAAATGGGTCATCCTTGACCCAAACTAACCTATCGGGAGAAAGGATGACCTATATCCTAACTATGACCAAAATTAAAAAGAAAAAAAAGGGAAGAAGAGACAAATGAGAGCACACCTACCCCCTCCTTCTACACTTGGCAACCAAGTCTTCCCCACTTAAATCTTCTCATGCTTGGTCAAGCCAAACCGTGGTTGAGCTCAACAACCACACCTACAACTCCCTCTGATTCCTTCAAGCCATGAAATTTCTCTCTCTTCCCCGTTGGAGCAACCATGGTCAATTCTTCCAAAACTAGGAAATGACACCCTAACTTAGCAAAAAAAAAGCTTCACATACCTCCTGCACTTATAGAGGAGCCACCCATGCTTATCCCAAGCCATGTAAAGCCCTCCCATGGCGGTTAAGAAAAGGAACCCGAGAGCTCCAAACACAATCATGCTCCTCATCTAGACTTCCAAACCTTTGTCCTTCAATAGAGAAATTCCTCTCCTAGACATATGTAATTGATCCACCAACTCCTCAATTCCTTAATCCCATTAGGATGCCCTAATTTCCCAACCCAAATCCAGAGCATAATTTGGGGCCGACTTAAACCTCTCAAAAACTTCAAACCAACTATTCCAAAAGCTTCCTAGGATCTATGTGACCTTCCCCTATCAAAATTGAGCCTTCCTGTGGCCTCAAACCTATCTCAAGACCAAACCGAGCCATCCTTTGGCCTAGCCATAACTAAAGCTGATTTCATTCAAAATTGAGCTAAGGATAAGTTATGTAGGAGTCCACGCAATTGTGTCTGTCAAGCCCAATTGAGGCTACACCTCTTGGGACAAGGTATGGATCAAAAACCCTAAATTTTGCTTTGGGTTTGGTCTTTTGTGAAAGAAATGAACACACCATGCTTGATCAACTGTATAGATGTGTTTGACTAGATTAAATGAAGTGTTAGGAGCAAACTCTGTGAGATTTCATGGAAAATTGAGGGAGAAATTAGCATTTGAACATGTTGTGATCTGGTTGTAATAGATATAGTTCCCAACGATAGCAGACTTGGGTCGCAACTGATTGCTATAAAGGTAGTAGCCCATTATGAATATTGTAGATAATGGTTGTAGAGCCAACTTTTCATAGAAGCCATTGTTGAAAGTCATTGTGATCATATGAGTTATAAATGGTTGTTTTATATGTGTCAGTTGGTCACATAAGCCGTAAGAGGGAGTTGCATAAACATTTATAGGCCGCAAAGGTCAGAATTGGGAACTGCGTGAGTTGTGAGTCGTGTTGTAGTTGGTTACCTAGGTAATAACCAAGAGTTGTAATAATTTCTATATGCCACAAATGCCAGGTTTGTGAGCTACATGAAATATCATAGCATTTGTAGGCCACAAAAGCTAGAGTTAAGATTTATATGAGCTGTAATAACATATGTAAGCTGTAGAGGCTGGAGTTGGGAGTTACATGAGTTGTGATTTTTTTCATAAGTCATAAATATTGGATTTGGGAGTTGTATATTTTGCTGTCCATGTAGACCACTGATGGTCTTACAGGGTTATGGTGGTGCGTTGTAAGGAGAGAGCTTCAAGAATCTTGAGAAAGCCACCATATATGTAGTATGACAATCGTAAGCAGTTAGTGTGAGGTGCATTATCACATCACTTTTGGGGGTCATAGTTGCACCATATGTGAGGCACATTGTTGCACCGTAAGTGAGACACATCGTTGCACTATATTTGGGGTGCGCTTTGCACTGTATTTGGGGTGTGTCGTTACACTATCTTCAAAGTGTTTTACTAAATTATATGTGGGGAGGGCGTTGCACCATCTTCAGGACATTGTTACACCATATTCAGAGTTCGTTATTATACTTTCTTTAGGATGTGTTGCTCTGTATGATAATTTGTTACTCTGCAATGTTAGTCATTACTCCACGCAATTCTTTGTTACTTCGTAGCACTGAGCAGAGGCTGCTAATGGCGGTCTACGACGATCGGTGAGCGATGGTTGATGGTGGTTGACTGCTATTGGAGTAATAAACAGTGATAGTTGGCAGCTGCAGGAGCGGGTGGCGCTGGTTGGACCTTTGAAGGTTAACACTAGATCTCAAATTCACCTCTTTAAGCTTGGATCTTATTCTGGTTTACGGTATATTTTTCTGTTCATGAAGGGGTTAGGGCTCTATTTATAGAGTTCGGGAGACACCACTTTATAAATAAAAAAGTAATTCAAACCACTCTATCATATGGCTCAGAGTGATTCCCTCAACCGAACAATATTTTGTGGATATTTCAATGCCTTAACAATATTAGAATTGAGTGATACTGGACTCATTGGATTCATCTTGTTGAGATGCTTGATTTGAGTATAAGCTTGTTAGGAGTATGCTTGATCTTTCAATTGAGCACTATAAGTTTTCAAAAATGACTTTCGTATTAAATCCTTTGGTGTTATTGTGTTCGTCTCATCGAGCTGGTAGGTTTGACTATAAGTTTATGAAATCGAAGTTTTGAATGATTTTTAATTAAAATCTGAACGTTCTTTGTCAAAAAAATTATCTCAAAATTCATTTCACACCTTAAAATTCACGTCGAATGATGAAAAAAATGGTTAATGATGTATCGAGTGATGTTTTAAATTTGAAAATAATATTTTCCAACAAAAAAAAAAAGGGTAAAAAAAAAAAAGCTAAAATGAGGAATCCAAAAGTTGTTGAGATTACAAAAAAATATGAATGTTCTTTTTTTTCTTTCAATTGCCTATTCTGTTCTACAATCTAAAAAATATACATATGATGAAAACTTTATCATACAATCATTTGTCCTCATGTCATTTTCAATAAGAAATTAAAAATACAAAAAAAAAAAAAAAATCTTTATTAACTTTTTCCTCAATAAAACATGTGGCGTGAAAAATCACTTTCAATTCAAATGTCTAATCATTTTAGTTTTAAATTTCCTCAATTAAAAATTCATTAATTTTATGCTACAGTTACAATTAAAATTATATATTTTTCCTTGAACATCAACAATGATGTTAATTTACAAACTTCAAGAAGGATTAATACGCCACCGACACATTAAACACCCAATTTTTCCGAAAGAATATGAGGTCAGGACTCTAGATACATCCAGTGTCCAATAGAGGGCCGCCACGTGTGAAGAAGATTCACCTCAATACATTGTGAATGGTCCACTTTACACATGACGGCTCTCTATTGGACTCTGTATGCATCCGGAGTCCCGACCTAATATTTTTTTCAATCTTTCAGGGTTCAATACTCGCAACAGTATGGCGATAAAGAGAAGACATGAGATTAGATGATATCTTACAAAATTACCCCTCTTCTTTAAATATTTTATAACTTAAACCCCCAATTTTTCGAAAGAATATGAGGTCAGGACTCCAGATGCATCTAGTGTCCAATAGAGGGCCGCCACGTGTAAAGAAGATTCACCTCAATACATTTTGAATGGTCCACTTTACACATGGCGGCTCTCTATTGGACTCCGTATGCATCCGGAGCCCCAACCTAATATTTTTTTCAGTCTTTCATGGTTCAATACTCGCAGCAGCACGTATGGCGATAAAGAGAAGGCATGAGATTAGATGATATATTACAAAATTACCCCTCTTCTTTAAATATTTTATAAAATTTATTTCACATAAACATTTGACGAGATGAACTAAAAATGAATTTTTTATATTTTTTAGTTTTATTTGTTCACATTAAAAAAAACTAAATAATTTTTAAAATAAGAATATATATATATAGTGATAGTTAAAGATGAACTCGTGCGTCTCTCATGTTCATTTCTTACATTTTAAATAGAAAAAAAGTAAAAAATCCCAAACAAATAATCAGCGTGCATGCATTTAAATATTGAAATAAATAGTAAAAGTAATTTTTAAAATTATTTAAAAATAACTGGTTCTAACTTTCTCGCTTTTAGAATGACTCAATAGTTTCATACAAGAAATGTTATATCAAATTTGGGGAAAGACATAGTAGTAATAATAATAATAATAATAATAAATAAATAAATAAATAAACCAGTTGGGCTAAATTTTGACATCTAAACCTATGTTGGCAAATATTTTATATTTGTTTGTAAAACATATATTGACAACGGAAGTGGAATGAAAATGATTTCCAATGATGCAGTGGTATGCTTGGGTTTGAAAACTGAAAAACACTCCACCCCTTATCAAGTAAGTTGGTTTAACGGAAGTGGAATGAACATGATTTCCAATGATGCAGTGGTATGCTTGGGTTTGAAAACTGAAAAAACACCCCACCCCTTATCGAGTAAGTTGGGTTAATGAAGTTAACCCCATTTTAGTTACGCATTATTGCTTAGTGAAGTTCACAATGGGAAAAAGTTATTCGGATGAAGCCTAGTGTGATGTGGTTCCCATGACCGTTTGTCATTTGCTATTGGGTCGACCTTGGCTCTATGACAGAAAGGAATGCCAATTCTTACTCCTTTAAATTTAATGACAAGAAATTCATTTTAGATCCTTTGCAGATCTTTAAATTTGAAGCACAACCGAAGCGAAAAAAGGTAGAAGTCATTCTGGTACTAACCATTCGACAATTCACTCAAGCTCTAAAGAAAGAACAACTAGTATTGTTAGTTGTGAACCAAGAGGCTAAACAGGACGACGGCATATTCCCAACGAATTTACGAAGATGCTAGAGAAGTTCCAAGACATTATGATCGAAGAGATGCCAAGACAACTACCACTAATGCGAGATGTACAACAAGTGTCATCAACCATAGACATACCGGCTCAACAAGACACAATTATTAGTGTTCCTAAAAATACAAGCCTGAGGGATGAAATTGCATCACTACTCGATCACCAGTTTATTGCTACTTGACATAGAGGACATTTCAAGTTCTTAGTCCAATAGAAAAATCGTCAAAATTTGGATTCTGTTTGGTTACAAGCATCTGAGCTCCAACATTTAAATCCACATTTTTTGCTACTTCCCATCAGCATAACTTGCCAGAGTCAACTTCTTCAGGAGCTCTGACAATTGATGCAAATCCAGAGGAAATTCTGGAGGAGGATCTCGAAGCAGCAAATCCATAGGAAATTATGGAGGAAGATTTAAAAGTAGAGGCAAATCAAGAATGACGATAAATTCAAATTCAAAATTCAAACTCAACTAAAGGAGTTTTTAGTGATAACTGGTGTTTGAAGCACCTCTGAGTATCTTAAATAACGGTAGATTCTTATCCCCAGAATGAGCTAAGAAGCGAGATAAAGCGGTTATACGACCATTCAACTGTTGTACCTCTTTGATGTTTTTTGGAGGCATCATGTCCCTCAGCGCCTTGATTTTTTTGGGTTTGCTTCAATTTCACGATGGGTCACCATGAATCCCAAAAACTTCCTTGATGTAACTCCGAAAGCACATTTAGTCAGATTAAGTCGTAAATCGTATTGATGAAGGAGTTGCAAACACTCCTTCAGATGAGAAGTGTGTTGGGATGCTTCCTGGCTTTTTACCGACATGTCATCATGTATTGATGAAGGAGTTAGAAACACTCCTTCAGATGAAAGTGTGTTGGGATGCTTCCTGGCTTTTTACTGACATGTCATCAACATAAACCTCTATTATATTCCTGAGAAGATTTTTGAAGACTTTGTTCATGAGGTGTTGATAAGTTGCACCAGTATTTTTTAATCCAAACGACATATCCTAATAACAATAAACCCTTATATGTTTGAAAAGAGGTGGCTTCCTCATCAATTATGTTCGTCTTTATTTGATTGTACCCTGAGTATGCATCCATAAGGCTAAGCATCTGATGTCTGGAAGTTTCATCAATAAGTTGATCTATGCGTGGGGGGGGGAAGCTATCCTTCATACATGCTTTATTGACGTCTGTATAGTCGACATACATTCTTCATGAACCACTAGCTTTTTTCACCATGACGACAATGGTCAGCCATGTAGGATGATGTACTTCCCATATGAACTTTGCTTCAAGAAGCTTGTTTACTTCCTATTCAATAGCTAGTAAGTGATATGGGGCAAAATTGTGCTTCTTTTGGATGATATGTTTAAAAGTTGGATCTATCTTTAAAGAATGCATAATTATTTCAGGTTCAACCCCAGGCACGCCAGTCGGGGTTTGATCTCGGTGAAGTATAGTTGTGTAAAAATTAAATAGTTGACTCCGCTATGCAACGACGCCAAAAGCTTGATGCAATATTTCATGAATTAAAAATTTAAATAATTAATGTTGGGATTCTATGCAAGTATACGTATCGTTATCAAGTAATAAAGGACTTTCTATTTAAGCCCCAAATATCGATCCCATGGGGAAGGTTTAAATTTGAAATAATAAATTTACTATTAAATTCACAGAAAGTCAAAACAAAATTAGTGTCACTAATTTTGAATGTTGAGATATTATCAGAACTAAATTATTTAACTAATAACAAAACTAAAATAGAAAGTTTAAACAATAACTACTAAATAAATTCACAGAAAGTCAAAACGAAATTAGTGTCACTAATTTTGAATGTTGAGATATTATCAGAACTAAATTATTTAACTAATAATAAAACTAAAATAGAAAGTTTAAACAGTAACTACTAAACAATTAAACAATGTTTATGTGATGAAGATTTCTTATGTGAAAAAGCATATTTCCCACTACAATGAGGTTTTGGTAAAATAAGATGAGATAAATGATTCAAGTATGTATTGTGCCAAATAGGATCAGTTTTAATTTTCTACCCTGATACAGTATTATAGAAAATCATTGGTTAATCCCAAGTTTAGTCCCTAAATCAGTGGCTAGGCTAGGAGGATACTGACTCGAGGAGTAGTTTTAATTTTCTACCCTGATACAATATTATAGAAAATCATTGGTTAATCCCAAGTTTAGTCCCTAAATCTGTGGCTAGGCTAGGAGGATACTGGCTCTCACTCCAGAGCTCTCACTTTCTTTCACCTGAAGGTTAACTCTGGCTTTAGTTTTTAAACACTAAGACCAAATTGGAAATTTTAGTCTGTCACCTTAATGGTTCTCTAATTCTACACCCAGCAAAGTATATTTTCCTATTTATTTGCATTAACTCCATGAACAAAATTCTCCTTCATGTTAATGTTCTCTAATTCTACACCCAACAAAGTATATTTCCCTATTTATTTGCATTAACTCCATGAACAAAATTCTCCTTCATGGAATCAAATATGTTCTTCACTCTGTTGTAGAACTCATACTTCATTTCCCGGATCATATATTTCATAACATATTTTAACAATTCAATTGGTCAGATCGAAAAGTAAATTAAGTTCAGAGTTGAAAAATCATCACAATTTATTTTATATTTTAATATTGACACATCTATA
>NW_018164545.1:375169-390216 GCF_001263595.1 Phalaenopsis equestris | reverse complement strand
TTATATTTTAATATTGACCCCTCTATATTCTCTCTTCATTTCAGCATATCTTAGAGTAGGGAGAAAAATAAAGTAAACTACTCAGACTTCATGAGAAAGAAACAACAAAACACAAATTTAATATATAAAGGAAAGTTTATACAATACTAATAAACAAACAATATTTATCTAAAACTCTTTCTCATAGCAAATCCCTTATAGCCTCTTCTAGGAAATGTAGGAAGAAGAAATCTCTCACTTTTCTCCTTCTCCAACACTCTTAGAGAAGAGTTCATACTTAATCTCACCACAAAACTCTAAAATATAAGAACAATGGACTCTAAACGGTTGTGGAATGAAAATGGAAGAATGTGTGATGTGTAGAAGGTTGAATTATGGCAATGAGATGTCAGGAAGAGTCACTTTTCTAAAAAATTTTTGCCTTAAATAAAGCCTAGTGTCGGTTCTTCAATAGGTGCCTCCAAAAACTCTTTAAAAAACCTCCAAATTCGTCGAATCTTCTAGAAACAGGGGCTGAACCAAATTTTCTAAAAAAATTTTGCCCTAAATAAAGCCTAGTGTCGGTTCTCCAATAGGTACCTCCAAAAACTCTTTAAGAACCCTCCAAATTCATCGAATCTTCTAAAAACAGGGGCTGAACCAACATTGGGGCCTTCGGCGCCACTGTTCCATAATTTAACTCGCTGCTCTCTGTCAAACGACGTCATCGGCGCAGCTTCTGCCACCGTCGGTGCTGAACAAATTTTCAACTTCTTCATTTTTTCTCAAAATTCATCTTTTTTGCTTCCTTTTTTTTAAGTCATAAAATTCAACAACCTGTAAGAAAACACAAAAATATATTCCATTAAAGTGCAATATCACAAAAAATGAGTATAAAATATGGGTCTAAAAATGCATATATTTTTTATGTATCAGATTCCATGCAAAAATATCTTGGTTCCTTTAAAAGAGATCTACATATTATGACCTTTGTTCATCGGAGAGTAAGGAATCAAGTTGTATTGTTCTCGATGGGTGTTCATTAGAGAGCGGGACGTGAACCAAATCTTCCACAGGGGAAGCTCTTTTAGATACATCTTCATCCCGGAGATCAAAGTTTTCAATGCTAAGTGTCACTAATGGGCGTGGTTGAGCTTGTCTGATGTAGCATGATTGTGTTATCTGTTGATCTCCTCGTACGACACCGATCCCAACTGGGGTTGGAAATTTGAGCTTCAAGTGTAGCATAGATGTTACAATGTCAAAGATGGATTGCATAGGTTTCCCAAAGATGGCATTGTATGTTGATTCTAACTTGACAACAATGAACTGGACTTAGCAAGTTATCTATCGAGAAAAATCTCCCATGACAACAGGAAGATTTATTGTTCCCTCGACTTGTACTGTTAGATTATCAAAACTGTATAATGGTCCAAATGCAGGTTGAAGTTTTTCCCTTGTCAGTCTCAAACTAAGGAATGTGAAGTAAAACAAAACATCAACAGAGCTCCCATTGTCGATCAAGATTCTTTTTACATTGTAGCAGAGTTTGCCAATTCCTGCGCTAATGATAAGAGGATCTTGGTGAGGTACTCAGACTCCTTCTAAATCATAATTATCAAAAGTGATAGGTTTCAGGCTTAATTTCTTCTGCGTTGGTTCACCAGATGTAGTGATAAGAACTTGATCAGTCAGCAACGAACCTCCTGCAATTATCTGAATTTCACCTACGACTGGGTGACCCTCATGTTGTTGTCTTTGTGATTGTTGCCCCTAGCAGAAGCATTATCATTACCAGCTAATTTGTTTTGAATAAATCAACCAAGATATCCCTGTTAAATCAACTGTTCAGTTTTTTCCCTAAGGAGTTTACATGCCTCAGTGGTGTGGTCACGATTTCGATGAAAATGACAGCATTGTTCTTGATTTCCAGTGTCAGGTTTTAAGGGGTGAGGCCACTTAACAGCTTGCTTATCCTTGATGGCCATCAAGATGTTTGCCCATGACGTGTTGAGTGGTGTATACTCTTTCTTGGGTCAAAAGGGGTGAGGCCACTTAACAACTTGCTTATCCTTGATGGCCATCAAGATGTTTGCACATGACGTTTTGAGTGGTGTATACTCTTTCTTGGGTCAATATTCAGTTCATTGGCCTGCAGGTTGGGGAAAAATGTCGTGATTCGTCTGTTGTTCAGACTTTCTCCTTTGCGCTTGTTTGTAGTGATTTGGGACTCAATACGGTGGACAATATCGGCATAAGAACGAACTGTCTCCCGCATCAGTGATGATTGTTTGTAGTGATTTGGGACTCAATACAGTGGACAATATCGGCCTAAGAACGAACTGTCTCCTGCATCAGTGATGAGTAGAAGGGTCCTGGGCGGAGCCCCCCAAGGAAAACCACCCCAAGTAACTCTGGATCTACTCTTGGAATTTGACGGGCTTCAGTATAAAATCTATGGAAGTAGACTTTAAGCGACTCTCCTTCACTTTGACGAATTCCTGAGAGAGAAAATCTGTGGAAGTAGTCTTTAAGAGACTTTCCTTCACTTTGACGAATTCCTGAGAGATGAAATGAATCCTCGATGATTCATCGATTTGCTATGAACTGTTCCACAAATAGTTTGGCAAGCTCGATGAAGGTGTTTACAGTGCCCCCCAGCAGAGAGTAGAACCAGGTTCGAGCTTGTCCCGTAAGAGTGGCTGGGAACACCTGACATAGAAGCGCGTTAGAGGCACGTTGAATGTGCATGATCGTTCGATAATGATCAAATCCTCGATGATTCATCGATTTGCTATGAACTGTTCCACAAATAGTTTGGCAAGCTCGATGAAGGTGTTTACAGTGCCCCCCAGCAGAGAGTAGAACCAGGTTCGAGCTTGTCCCGTAAGAGTGGCTGGGAACACCTGACATAGAAGCGCGTTAGAGGCACGTTGAATGTGCATGATCGTTCGATAATGATCAATATGTTCATGGGGGTCAGTTATCCCTTCATATGCGTCAATATTCAGCAGCTTGAAGCTTGTTGGGATAGGGTGTTGGAGGACCTCATTCACTAAGCGAGAGGATTCACAGATGTTAGGGTGAGTATCAAAACGATATTTTTTCTCTAGGGAGAACTCTTCTTAGGAGAGACGACGTAGTTCATTATGGATGACATCATCTGGAACGGTAGCAAGATGTGGTGGTGCTAGAGGAGCTGCATAGATGGATGAGTGGAACTTGCGCTATCTAGGAGTTCAACATCACGTCCTGGCAAGGGAATTGTTCCCTCTTGAGCAGGGTGGATGGTACGAGCTCCTCCGGGCAGTATGTTTCTCGTAGGTCGTGAATTTAATGGTAAACGAGTTTCAGTCATTAGTGTGGACAGTGGTTGTTGGATCCCTCGTAGGAATTGTATGATCTCCAGTTGAGACTACTCCATTTTATGTATTTGTTCTTCCATAGAAGGACTCGAAAGCCCCTTATTGGTTGGATAACGTCTTCCAGGGTGGGAAGATGAAGAAACATGTCGCCCTTGACTTCGTGACTGTTCCCTGGAACGATGGGAGTTAGAGCGAGCTACTCCGTTGTCCCAAATATTTTTCCTGGTGGTCATGTAGGAAATTGAGCAAGTACTTCAGTGGTGGGATTGAGAGTTCCCCACAGACGTACCCCAAACTGATGCGTGCTAGAAAATTCGTGGTGGTAGAGTAACAAATTATCATCTTAGCATTGTATGAAAGTTCAGCACATACACAGATGAAATAGAAAAAAATGGTGATAATTCCAGAAGTTTTTACGTGGAAAACCCGTTAGGGAAAAACCACGGGGCCTGAACCAGTTGCAAAATTCCACTATTGATTGATGATTACAGAAATCCCTTCTCCCACATACGGAAAAGAGTAACTATATTTTTTATATTACAATGTCGATTGACGACGTCTGGTTGGTGGTGATTGATGACTGTAGGTGGATGTTGACGACAGTCGGCGGTGGTTGTCTGAGGTCGGCAGTGATCAACAACAGAGGTCGGAGATGGTCGACGGCTGCCAGCGGTGATCAACGACGGAGGTCGGCGGTGGTCGACGATGGAGGTCGGCGGAGGTCGACGACGATTGGTGGTGATGCTGAGCTGCAGCTTCTCCTCAAGACATCAAGCTCTCTCTAGGCTTCCTCTCCCCTCATGAGAGGGATGTGGCTCTATTTATAGTGTTCTGGGTGTAATTAATGCAAGAATATGAACCATTTTGATCGGACGATCCAAAGAGTCCCAAGATCATACGGCGTTTAATGGACATTTGAGTGCTTTTATGATGTCAGAATTGTGTGATTTTTGGTTTGAGTATAAACTTGTCATATTTGACAGTCGTTTGACTTTCCAAATGTATTCATAAATCTTCTAACAGTGAGTTAATTACTTGATCTGGGCTTGATTTGACTTGGTTTGGGCTAGTTTTCATATCATTAGGTTCGTCTCATTGAACAGGTCAGTTTGACTATAAGTTTGCTAAAATCAAAGCTCTAGATGACTTTTTATCAAGATTTGAATGTTTCCTGCTTAAAATATCATCTCGAGATTCGTGTCATGCCTCGAGATTCGTGTTGGATGATGAAAATTTGTTGTTGGTGTATCAATAGGTATATTGTGATAGTTACAGATGAACTCGTCCATCTCTCATGTTCCTTTCTTATTTTTTAATTCGAAAAAATGTCAAAAAATTCAGACAAATAATCAGCGTGCATGCATTTACATATTGAAATAACCAAACAAATAAAAGCAATCTTTAAATTTATTTAAAAATAACAACCGGTTCTAACTTTCTCACTTTTAGAATGACTCAATAGTTTCATACAAGAAATGTTATATCAAATTTGGAGAAAGACATAATAATAATAATAATAATAATAATAATAATAATAATAATTCGTGTAGCTAAATTCCGACATCTAAACCTAGGGCTGTCAAAACGGCTCATTGTTCGGGAACAACTCGTATTCGGCTCGTTAAGAAGCTCGTGTTCGGCTCATTAGCTAAGTTAACGAACCAAACACGAACAACACGAACAAATATTTGTTCGTTCGTGTTCGGTTCGTTTTAGCTCGAAATACTACTAATCAATTATATATATCTTTGAAGAGCAGTATTTTTAAGAAAATTAATTGACTACAAGGCTAAAAAGATTTATAATCAATTAAAAGTATTAATGAAGAAAAATTGAATATCTTATGGCTATGTGATTAGGGTTGTTAAAAAGACTCTTTGTTCGTGAACAGCTCGTGTTCGGCTCGCCAAGCCAACGAGCGCCTATCTAAACCTATGTTGACAAATATTTTATATTTGTTTGTAAAACATATATTGACAAAATATAAATATTTATTACCCAAATAAATATCAACAGATTTAAATATGCATTTAAAAATTGAGCACTGCTCTTCTAAAAAGTTTTGATATTAGCGAAAAAAATATTTTAGTTCCAGAAATATTTAAAAAATTTGGGTTATTTAAATCGCTCTTTAGTTCTTTTAATAGGAATTTATAATAAGTTATTGTATTAATAACATTAAAAAAAATAAATAAATAAATAAAAAATTAGTAAAAATAATAATATCTAGGTTTCACAAATTAACATTTAATAAGAGTTTCAAATTATTTAGACGTTTATATAAGATTTGTAGCTTGTTTTCAGTTTCAATATATTTATATAAAAGTTTTTGTTGCGCTGGTTTCTTCAGTTATGGGCATTCAATTTGGTGAAGATTTCAAGTATATATATATATATATATATATATATATAGAGAGAGAGAGAGAGAGAGAGAGAGAGAGAGAGAGAGAGAGAGAGAGAGAGAGAGAGAGAGGGCTGCCAGAGGCATATAGATGTGCTGCCAGCAACCTCTTTGAAGGTCGTAAGTCCCCTCAGGTCACGGGTTTGAATTCCCCTCTGATTTTAATCAATGAGAGGCATTATTTTCTCGAATAAAAATATGCTTGCAGATGCTCATATCTTTTATTGCAACCCTAGTTTAATCTTTCGCTTAAAAAAATGGGTGCACTTATAAATATACTACATACTTATTTATTTACATATCTAACAACTAAATTTTCAGTTTGATCCTAAATTGTCATGTGGATCATGCCTAAGGAATAGAACGTTGGTCACATGAAAAAAGAGAGAAGAAAGAGTTAAACATCTTATCTTTTTACTGATAATTTTTTTTTTTCCCCAGAAGTCCTCTTTCATGAAATTGGTCATCCTATTTATAGTTCATAGGTAGGATTTGTAAGTTATATGGTTGTCCCTTGCTAAAAATGGGTGCATTACCATAGTTAATGAGTTGTTACATTTACAGATTTGTAATTGAATATCATTTTCTCCGACTCCATAACCGATGCTAGTATCACTATGTGAAGCAATTCCGGAGGAAATTATGGAGGATCTCGGAGCAGCAAATCTCAAGAAAATTATGAAGGAGGATTTCAAAGCAGAGGCAAATCAGGAATGACAATAAATTCAAATTCAAAATTCAAAATCAGCAAAAGGAGTTTTTAGAAGTTCCAGAGAAAATTATAGAGGAGGATTTCAAATCAAGAAGGACAATAAATCCAAATTCAAAGCTCAAAAACAGCAAAAGGAGTTTTTGGAAATTACGTTTTTAGAAGCTTAATTAAAGGTTCATGTTTAGAAGTTTAATTATAGCTAATTATTTAGATTCAGTTATGTTTTTCTTCCATTTCTGTAATGTATTTATTTGTTTTCCTAATGTAATTTTCATAGTTTATTACTTTCCCAGTCGGGATGGGAGGATTGCAAAAAAAATTTATTATTTAAAGGAGTAAGAAGAAAGAAGAAGGAGAATGGTCATTGTTGCTAATTCATAATTTTTGAATTTTGTTGGTGAGTTTCCAATATTGCAGAGTGATTCTGTCTGCATTAGTCCCTCTCTTGAGCTCAATGAGATATTAATCCTAAAAGTTTGGCTTCAATTTAGTATTAGAGTGGTTTTTACCACTTCAAGTCAAATATTTCATGTCGGTAACCTGTAGTGGTAACTCTTACAATATGTCAATAACCAAAACTAAAGCACTGATCTAGCCCAGCTACAAACATAACTCACCCAATTAGCATCGGATCTAGAATAGATCATTCATAAATTGGATACCATGGAGGATCGTCAAACCCGAGATGAGTTTGTGCCTCATAATAGAAGGATGTGCGACCCTCCTCCGGAAGCTAAAGTAGACGATAATGAAGAGGATGAAGATTCCAGAGGATTTGGTGAGTATGAAGCTCGCTCTAGACAAAATGGTCGTGAAATTCCTAGGAGACGAGGAGAGCGTGGCTTCAACCGTCACCCTCGTGATAAACTAACCAAGAGCATGAAGGTTGATATTCCAGACTTTCTTGGAAAATTGGACCCCAATGCTTTTGAAGATTGGTTGACGACTATTGAGGATTATTTTGATTGGTTCTCTGTGTCTGAAGATTGAAAAGTACGTTATGTAAGTATGAAATTAAAATGACATGCACGAGCTTGATGGAGTAGCGTAGAAGAACAACTACGTCGTACTCAACGGAAGCCAGGGTCCAATTGGGAAGAAATGAAGGAGCAGCTAAAGGAGAAATATTTACCTATTGACTACGAGCAAATGATGTTTGAAGAGATGCTGCAACTAAAGCAAGAAATATTGACTGTCGATCAATACACAAACCGTTTGCATGAATTGATTGTCCGCAGCAAGGTGGTGGAAAACGAACAGCAAACTCTAGCTCGATATTGCTCGAGGTTACGTAATGAGTTGCGAACGGAGATGATAATAGCATGAATCCTAAATGTTGATGAAGCTTATCAATTGGCTTTACGCATTGAAAAACAATTGCGATCCTCCAAAAAAAGACGCATGTCCTCTACGGATCCCAAACAAGAACGAGCATCAACATAGCAATACCAGATATCATCTTTACCTACTGATTAAGATAGATACGCCATGGTAGGCGGCGGTTCACAATGTTATAAGTGCAAGGGGTTTGAACTTTTTACTGTAGTATGTCCTACGAGAGAGAAAAAATTAGCCATTAGCCTTTATGTGTGAAAAAGAACTTTGATTAGTGGACACTGTGGATGGAGGAGAAGAAATAGATAATGAAGCAAGCGACGACAAGGATGTAGAGCACTTGAACCATGACTCAAAAATTCCAAAAAAATTCCCAATAAAATCCCAATAAATTCAAAATATTCCCAATTTCATTTTGTCCAACTACACCTTGGTCCAATTTGATCAATTTGACCATCTTTGACAAAAAAATGAAGCATGGTGGTCATGCGCTACATGTAATAATTGACAACGGAAGTGGAATGAACATGATTTCTAGTGATGCAATGGAATGCTTGGGTTTGAAAACTGAAAAACACTCCATCTATTATCAAGTAAGTTGGGTTAATGAAGTTAACCCCATTTTAGTTACGCATTGTTGCTTTGTGAGGTTCACAATGGGAAAAAAGTTATTCGGATGAGGCCTGGTGAAATGCAGTTCCCATGATCGTTTGTCATTTGCTATTGGGTCCATCCTAGCTCTATGAAAGAAAGGTAGTGTATGACAGGAATGCAAGTTCTAGCTACTTTAAATTTAATGGCATAAATTCATTTTAGACCCATTGCAGATCTCTAAATTTGAAGCACAACCGAAGCAAAAAAAAAGGTTGAAGTCGTTCCAAAGCTAACCATTCGACAATTCACTCAAGCTCTAAAGGAAGAACAACTAGTATTGTTAGTAGTGAACCAAGAGGCTAAACAGGATGACAATATTATTGCCAACGAATTTACGAAGATGCTAGAGAAGTTCTAAGACATTATGGCAGAAGAGATTCCAAGACACCTACCACTAATGCGAGATGTACCACAAGTGCCATCAACCACAGACATACCGGCTCAAGAAGACACAATTATTAGTGTCCCTAAAACTACAGGCCTAAGGGATGAAATTGCATCGGTACTTGATCACCAGTTTGTACTTGGCGTGGAGGACATTTCAAGTTCTTAGTCCAATAGAAAAATCCTCCAAATTCGGACTTTGTTTAGTTACAAGCATCTGAGCTCTAACATTTAAATCCACATTTTTTGCTACTTACCATCAACATAACTTATCGGAGTCAAGTTCTTCAGGAGCGTCGACAATTGATGCAAATCCAGAGGAAATTATGGAGGAGGATTTGGAAACCCAGACAAAACAGAGACAAATCAGGAAGGGCAATAAATCATAATTTCAAATTCAAAATTCAAATTAAAGTTTCAAATTATAGAGGAGGATTTGGAAACCGAGACAAATCAGGAAGGGCAATAAATCCTAATTAAAGTTTCAAATTCAAATTCAAAATTCAAAATTCAAATTTTGAATTTGAATTAAGAAGCTCAATTAAAGGCTCCCGTTTTAGAAGTTAATTAAAGTTTTTCTTTTTCATGTTATGTTTTTCTTTATGTTATGGGTTTATTTGTTTTCCTAAAAGTAATTTTATAGGTTATTACCTTCCCAGTTGGGATGGGATGTTTGTAATATGTTTCTATTATTTAAATGGAGTAAGAAAAAACGATAGGGGCAATGACTATTGCTACTACTTCATGAGTTTTTTTGAATTCCGTTGATGAGTTTCCAACAGCGCAGGGGGATTCTGTTTTGCCCCTCTTGAGTCCAACGAGATATTGAACTTAAGGGAAGGCATCATGTAGCCATCCAAATTAGAAAATATGTAGAAAAAATCAGATAAAAAATGAATTTATCAAAATAAGAAATAAAAGCACCTTGTGTGCATAAGGAGATGTATTCTAGCTGGTAAATCAACGTAATCTGACAAGCAACCAAACTTGGGTCTATATGTCTATACTAAAGTACCTCATCTTAGCGACTGTTAATTTTCAAGATGATGGTTACTGTGTAAGTGGTGTTGATCTGGTCATGCAGTGCTCGTTGGGTCGTTCATTCTTTTCATGTGATCAATTTATGAGACCGACCGATCATTTGTATGAATAATCCATCTTCTTTATGTGTCCAATTATATTTCCTCAGGATTTATGTAAGCACATTTTTTATGTACACAATTAGTTCCACAATTCTTTTACTTATTATAATGAGTGATAAATATCATCATGATTTATACTACCTTGATTTTTGTGCCCCTTTTTCTATAAATAGGGCTTTGAGCACATTTTTCCTTTTTCCCATCCAAAGCATTTTCTTCTTGTGAGTCAGTCATCCAGGCAAACAAATCTGTCGAGATCTAAAAAACTAATAAGTGAGGAAGCCTTACTGAAGGCTTTTTGGACTTTCAATTTCTAGAACCCGCCTTGCAGAAGATAAAAGAAAAAATAAATCAGATAGTTCCCACCCACTTCTTAAGAAAAAGGTGGGCGAATGGTCCCATCCGTTCGAGAAAAAGAAAGGAGATGAGAAGAAAACTATCAGTGAAAGGAGGCCGGCCGAATCGAGAAAACCACTTAAACAACCAGCTGCCAAACTACCTCGCGTGGAAGAGGTTGGTGAATCATTTGACTCAACACCACTTTTGGTAAGGAGGTAAAAGGGAGGAAAGGTATTGGGCCCTACACCGCTCTGTCAGTGTTTGTCCCAACCGTCTCAAGTGGGTCAAGCCTCGGGGGCGGTTGTGCAAGTTCAGCCACCAAACTTCTCGCTGCTTCATCATCCAGCCTTGAAAATCATTCAAGGTGATGCTCCGCCTAGGGAAGATGATTCGCTTCGTAGTTTAGCCGATGAAGCTATGAGGAGTGAGGTTCTTCCAGTGGAAGATGTTCCTCCTCCACCATAAACCTAGAAGAACAAACCCGGTGGTACAATCTTTCTTGTCGAGAGAGCTTCTCTTCATTGGAAATAGACCTAATGCTTGATAACTTTGTAGTTCTTTTTCTTTCGGCTTTATCATTTGCTTTTGTAACACTAGCTCAATTTTTGCTGAAGAAATCATGGGCATTATTCACCCTCAAACCCCAGAGGTGACACGCCAAATCGATCTAGTGGGACAGGCTAATCCTTTTATTTAAGTTGAGGACAAAGGGATATCCACCCCAGTTCCTCTTCCGCTTTTTACACTTCTTCTAGCTGATCAAGAGAGAATTAGCTCGCCATCTGGACGAGACCATGGACACCTTTACTTGGGCTGCTAATATCGAACTAGAAGCTACCTTCTTGGATCTTCGGGCGGAGTTGGCAATTGTATAACAGATACGTGGATGCTTCAAGGCCAAGTTGCTGAAGTGGAGGTTCTCTGGGCTAAGGTCATAGACATGGAAGCACTCTAGACCCAAGAGACAAACTTGGAAGCTCTTAGGCCTGAGGTGGCAACCCTGAGGGGTGAACTAACTTACATTTGGGTAGTTATTTCAATTTCTAATGTACTTGGGGAATAAGAAAAGATAGAGAAGTATAAATTTGAGGGGCATGCATTGTATTCGAGCAATGAACCGAGGCTTAGTGTTTCAGATGACTCAACTGCAAAATATTTCTTTTTATAAATAAAATTTTCTATAATTTAGTAATTATGAATGTTCTTGAATTTTGTGTTGATATGACGCTTTTAATGGAAATCAATGTACTGCTTCAGCTTCAAAAAAGAGGGGACTATAAATAGATCTCAATAGATGTTACATGAAACTCTTATGTTCTTTGCTCTGTCTATCTCTCGATCGTTGTGCTTTCGAAGGTCGATGTCCCCAAATTATTCTCCTCAAATTTTGAATTAGATTAGGTCTTCCGAGATATCGATCCTCACTGAAGCTAAGGTTAAGTTATTAGATGAGACTTATGTTTATAGCACAAGTGTCGTCTTAGATCAAGTGTCGTCTCTACCATCCTAATAGTTCCATTATTTAAATTCTATTCATTTGCATTGGTCACTCCTTAGACTATGTGATTCCAAATTTTTCTATAGGTGATATCAGTTCCTTATTAATAAAAACATAATTAATAAAAGAAAATTGGGCGAGAAAACATAAAAAATAAAATAAAATAGGGGAAGAGAGAGAGAAAGAGAGATTAAAAATTTAAGTTATAAGACCTTAATTGATTTTCATAAAGTACCTGACTAATGTGACTAATCAAATGTGTTTGGTTGGCTTTATGATTTTATGAATAAGGTTATATATCAAGGTCTAATGTCACTAATTAGAGACCAACAAATGACAAATCTATCAAATAAAAATTAATAAATTTTAATGTTAATTTTTTATTAAAACTTATTGAATGGTATTTTTTTTATTTTTTTAAACAATCAATGTTAAGTTACATCAAGTTTTTCTTAACTGGTTGGGTTATTAAAACAATTGTTGTTTTTCGAATTTTTAGATAATGTAGTGCATTTCATTCATGATTATAATCGAAATTATCTACTATTTATTTCTTGACCATAATTTTTGCATTGGTGAATTCCTAATAATCGTTTAATTTTATGTATTTATTCGTTCATCGGTTGCTATAGACGAAATATCATCAATCAAAGTTATTTCTATTGTTCTTGTAACAATCAATTGGAGTAGGGCTATCAAATTGAATTTGTGGGTTAGGTTTGAGTTTGACTCAAAATTGACCTAATTTGAAATTACTTAACCCGAACTCAACCTGAAGATTAAACGGTTCAAATGGTTCAACCTGAACAAGAGCTACCTTTAGCCTGTCAAACCGAACCCAGCCCATAACATGTTTAACGTAAAAAAATAAAAGCTATTCAAGTGAATTTTTGATATAATCTCAAGTCAAGTCCAAGCTGTCAGGTCAATTGAAGGTTGTCAGGTCTTTCGAGTAATTTTCAATTTTATAGGTTAATCCAAACCCTACCCAAAAAATTAAATGGGTTAAGATTTTTTAACCCAAATAAAAAAAAATTTAGCCAAATTCAAGTCACATTTGAGTACTGATCAATTTTTGACGCCTTTCAATCAGAGAAAAAAACATTTCGTCCAAGGACACGATTCAACAGAGGAGCGGAAGAGAAAAGAAAACCGTCTGGTGTATTGCTTATGTTGTCCGGACGCTGCTTATATCTAGACTCCGGATGCAATTTTCAAAAGCATAATAGTAACATCTCAAAATTTCGAAGCACAATTGTTTGGGATAATAATTCAAACCCTCAGGCTGAAAAAACATTATCATCACTCCAATGCACCTTGAATTAAAAAAGATGCCTCGCGCCTTTAATTTTGTCATTTATGTCCCTCTAGATAACAGAATCATTAGACAATATATATGATTAGACAGATCCAGCTAAATTATTAGAGAATAAAATATATTAATAAATAACTAATAAATTTTCGAACAATAATCATACTTATAAATGACTAATAAATTAGCTATATTGTATAATAATTAGATATATTTGTTTAAAAACTTGGTTATATATTATCTAGTAATGTAGTTGTAAAAAACCACTGGAAGATTTACTGCATACCATTCAATTATAATATATTTACATATCTAACACCTAAACTTCATTTTTTACCGGCCAAACTAGGAATGAAATAAATATATTTCACTTTCTAAAAGTTAAATTGTGATATTTTTTTATGTGTTATGAAGGATTTGAATGGTATAAATGTAAAACATAATTGAAATTTAAGTGTTAGATATGCAAATACATGTGATATATGTTAATGTCCCCAGTGATGAAGTGTGAAATCTAAGCACCCCTCATAAAAGTGGCCCCATCCCAATATAAATTTCATGCGCATATTCCAAACAATTTTACAAGGGCTATTCTGCAGGACCACTTCAATGCATCCAAATTAAACAAAAGTAATTTGACACTCCAATTTTCCAACATACATCAAAAATATTATTAATAATAACTTTTTTTTAGAATGAAGTAAATTGTTTCATGCATTGGGCTCTGCTTCCGCGAGAAAATATTACATCAGAACTCCTAACGTAGTCTGCGTTCGGAGTCCAATGATGGGGCGCCACGTGTCAAGTGGGCCCCACCATAATACACTGGTATTTGTCGGTGTTAAAAACAGTAGAGCCCACTTGACACGTGATGCTCTATCATTGGACTTCAAATGCATCATGAGTCCTGATGTAATATTTTTTCTTGCTTCCACAGGTGCATTTTGTAAAACTACATTTTATCTGCGTTCTCAAGACGTTAGGGTGGAAAAAAATACATTTTGCAAAATAATCTGGCAGTTTGGTAGCCGCCAGAAAACTGGTTTTTAAGAAAAAGAAATAATTATAATAGCTACCTCAGCTTTGTGAAAAGCTGTTTATTTTCTTTAAATAGAAAGACACTTAATTTTAATATAATTAGACACTCAAGGCTGTTAAATATATAAATAAAAAAGAAATGTGATATGCCGTGTAAATTCCTCGATTAAAAGATGCAATAAGAACAATCAACTTGCACAGCAGCAGATTTAGCCAAATTCAAGTCACATTTGAGTATTGATCAATTTTTGACGCCCTTCAATCAAAGAAAAAAACATTGCGTCCAAGGACACGATTCAACAGAGGAGTGGAAGAGAAAAGAAAATCGTCTGGTGTGTTGCTTCTGTTGTCCGGACGCTGCTTATGTCTAGACTCCGGATGCAATTTTCAAAAGCATAATAGTAACATCTCAAAATTCCGAAGCACAATTGTTTGGGATAATAATTCAAACCCTCAGGCTGAAAAAACATTATCATCACTCCAATGCACCTTGAATTAAAAAAGATGCCTCGCGCCTTTAATTTTGTCATTTATGTCCCTCTAGATAACAAAATCATTAGACAATATATATGATTAGACAGACACAGCTAAATTATTAGAGAATAAAATATATTAATAAATATCTAATAAATTTTCGAATAATAAACATACTTATAAATGACTAATAAATTAGCTATATTGTATAATAATTTGATATATTTGTTTAAAAACTTGGTTTAGTAATTTAGTTGTAAAAACCCATAGGAAGATTTACTGCATACCATTCAATTATAATATATTTACATATCTAACACCTAAACTTCATTTTTTACCACCCAAACTATGAAGGAAAGAAATATATTTCACTTTATAAAAGTTAAATTGTGATATTTTTTATGTGATATGAAA
>NW_018164545.1:352840-372658 GCF_001263595.1 Phalaenopsis equestris | reverse complement strand
ATAGTGCAAAATCACTTGATGTTTGTGCACTGAACAATAGAAAAGGGTACCGGAAGGGACACCATCCCAAATCATGCTTTGCAAGCCAAAAGAAGAGCACTATTGAGGCGGATAAGAGAGAAAAAAACAAGAATAAGATGATCTTCCACAAAAATTAGGCCAAAATAAAAAAATTTTATTTCACCAACAAATAACACAACCCGAATAAATAAAAGATGAACACCTACAATTCGAGAAGTAAGGGACCTCTCGGAAACTCTAACCCTAACACCTATACTTCTAGAGGGAGGCAATCTCTCCCAAATCCTAACCGTAAGATTCAACAAAAGAATCACATGCATCACATAACCTAATCCCAAACAAATTAAGCACTATTTATATCACACAATAACAATTAACAAATGATCGAATTTCCCTTCTAGCATTATCTCTAACATAAGTATTCAAATTCTTTGGCGGACTCCGCTCGATCTAACATTACTCCTCCCTAATAATAAATATTGTCCTTAAAGTGGAAAATAGTAAACTGCTACTGTATCAAGCCATATAGCTCTCACGTAGCGTCATCATCTAGCAATCCTTTTCATTTACAGCCCGTTTGGCGCGGCAGTGGCACAGTCTGCCATCCCATTTTTTTGCGATTTGAAAAACATGTTTCGCTCGTGTTTTAAACGGTGTGGCCCATCGTAATATTGATTTCATGAAGCGCAACACACCCCGCGTTCGAGATTTTTATGTTGGGTTATTACTTGGGAGCTTGGGAGCCCACTCCTTGCTGCTGCTGCTTCCCTCATTCCACTCTGCCCTAACTCGAGCTTCTCTGTGTGCGAAGGCAAGGGACACCCAACGAGGTACCTTCAAATTCATTCTTTTAATCTCCCCTCTTTGCTCCGATCTCTCTGGAGGTACCTTTGATTTCTGTCCTAATTTTAGTGGGTTGCTTTCTATCATTTTTTTACATCTTTATATTGTGATTGTCTGTGGATTTCGATTAGCTATAACCCTATACATGAGTATTTAATGCTTTTTTTTTTCTACCATGGCGGAGGCGGTTTGGATCTCTCTTCCCTAAATTTTTGTTGTTGTTTTTTTTATGAGATTTCGATCTCTCTGCACGATGTTGTCGTTTCTTCCGTGGGTATTTTGATAACAATGACTTTGAATAGTATATAGGGTGGTTTGCATTTTTTGTCCGTTGCGGGGGTTCAAAGTTCTACCAACTGTTTAGGCAAATTTACAAACTTAGCACAAAAATCATATGTGTTTACATTCATGATGGTTATATACATAAATATGAAAGTTTAGATAAGGATGGTATCTATATTTGCGTGCATTTTACTAATTTGGCATGATTTCCATTTGTCGCTTATGTGGTAAATCTATTTATTTTGATGTCATATTAAATATATCAAAGTTATGTCGATAAATTTGAATGTTTTGTCGTGTGATATGTAATTTCATTAGAATTCTGTGCTATGTATGTACATGGAGTTTCTTTAATGATTTGACTGTGGAGATGGTGTATGCTAGTTAATTATGTGAGGTTGGTATATGCTAGTTAGCCTGCTCTTTTTTCAAGAGAGGATGCTGGGACATTATAGGAATGTGAGGTTGGTGTATGCTAATTGAAAGTGTGGACTGCATGTGGCAGTAATCAATACATATGTTATATCATTTCAAAAAACTGAGAAAATTAATGGACATATTTGTTATATTATTTTATTTTATAATGTTTGGATACCATTTGGATGCTTAGCTCGCATGACTTTCGTCTTAGTAGATCATTAAAATATGCAATATCTTTTCATTATCTCATTTGTTAAGAAGTGTTGGTGCCAAACAATGATATGATTTGATATAACATACGTGTATGTATAATACTCATATTGAACTTGATATGATTACTAGTAGTTGAGGAATTGAAATAAAAGTGATGTATGATTTACCTCCTCTCTCACATCCACTTCATTTGTAAATGTTTATACATTGTCATTTTCCGTTCTCTCATCAAAATTAGAAGTTTAAATGAGCAAAATAAGAGAAAGTGGAACTTCATCAATGTGAGAAAGAGATATAAAGATAATAATTTGTGATCTTTCTTTAAAAGAAGTTGAATTGAAAAATAGGCCCGCAACTTTTTTCAAAAAAGAACAATGACAAAACATAATAAAAAATTTTAAAAGACAAATTGGAAGAAAGTACGATAAGATGCAATTAAAAAATAAGTGGGATCAATTAAAGAAAAATTAAAAATTATGAAAAGAACTAAAGCGAGGAACTACATATCTTGATTGGGATCACATAAAACAAATTATTGATGGATTTGAACAATGATAGAAGAAAATAGAGGTGAAATTATATTTTTCAGTTAAACTATTCCACATAGTTATGCTATAAATTAACATTTCTTATTTTCATATACGTTGTGTCAAACACGAAAAACATTTAAATTTAATGGCATTGACCTGAAATTAGAAGAGAAGTTGGATCAAATATTTGAAGCCGTTGTCATCGGTGATCATACAATGGACCACGAGTCAAAGACTAAACATTACCGATTCAAGCGAAGGATCCATTCATATTGCCACCGAACATGTTGGGTCCAATCACACAAAAGAACAACCATCTTTGCGGCCTAAGTGTGGAAGAAAGAAATAAGATGGCATCGTATTCTTATGAAATTAGATTTCTCTACTAGTAATTGCATGAAGTAGCATTCGCTCTGAGCCTAACATGTCACTTGCACCTCCATCAACTGTTCCAAAAGTTATGAAAATAATACTAGAAATTTCAATCTTTGTATTTGAAAGTCATGAAATTGTTGGAAGATCCAACAAAGAGATTTTTTGAAGTGATTGGCATCCATGCGTAAAGTTGACTACATGGGTTTTCTTAACAATAATCATATTGTATAAAAGTAATATTTCTTTATATCATTGCTTCATCGAACTTCTTTGATGTATTTTCTTTTCTAAATAAGACTTCTTATAATATTTATATTGTGAGACATTTCTATTTAATGTGATTTCATCATCCTATTGATGCTTCATCAATTTTTTTAGATAAATGATGAATTGCAGTGAAAGACAACATCAAAAAAGAATTGTCACAGCAGTTATATGTTTGATATATATGACTACTATAACTCATACATTATGTGCACCTTTTGCATGACATCATCATTTATAGAAGACAAATGAATTGGAGAGTTACTTTTAGATCACCCAACTAAATTTCATAACATGTTTTGTATGCAACATGAAATTTTTCTAGATCTATTGGAGGAACTACATCAAAATCATGCCTTCATGGAGCCTTCAGAATGGCTTCAACAAAGATGTTAGATATAATCCACTACATTTTATCACAACATGAGTCAGTTAGGTATGTCATTGAGTGATTTCAATACTCTTCCGAAATAATTAGTATATATTATTCAATTGGCTTGGATGCTTGAGTTAGTTTATCTTTAAAAATTATGACACCCGAAAAGTCTGCGTTTCAGAGCACACACAGAGATTTTGAATGATGATTCAATGTAAACATATTATAGAATAACATTGGTGTTATTAACGAAACACATATTGATGCATGTGTACCTCAAAGTGAAAAGGATGCAAATATCGGACGGTGTTGCTTACCAACACAAAACATTTTGGTTGCATATAATTTCAATGTGTATTTAACCTTTGTAATGGTTGAATGAAAAGAAAATGTACATGATAGTTGAATCTTCAATTTTTTTGTACAAAATAACCATTATAATTTTCTTATGTCTCCTCAAAGTTAGAAAATCTACAAAAAAAAATTTATAAATTCACTTATGTGTATCAGTGGATTTTTTTTCTACGTAGAAAAATATTATCTAGTTGATCTAGTCATCCCTCTTACAAGGGATTCTTAAGACATCCTGAGAAAAAATATCACCTCCTAGATTTAGGGTTTAGGGTTTTCGAATGAGCTAGAAAAGCATTATTTAACAGGCGACACTCATCTCTATAAGATATCTTTGAGAGAACATTTAGTGTTTGGAAAATAATGGGTGATTCTTTGAGACATGCTTGCATATCCATTTAGAAAGCAGGTGAAGATTATGACTATAATAATAAATTGTGACTGTAATAATGACTCTCCACAATTATATTCGTCGACATCTTATAAAATCTGACATTGATTTTAATAAAACTAATGAAAACAAATCAATTATTCCTCTGAAGCATATGAGTACCGTTTGGGAGTCAATTTTACTAAACAATTCTAATATTGGTGACTTACACGCAGGATGAAGAGGGCGTTGGAGATATAATTTAGTTGCAAGAGCATATTGTAAATTGATTAGTTAATGAGTGACGATTATATGATATTATATAAGAACATATAATTAATCTTTTTATTTTGATTCTTTTTTCAATGATATTTGTATAGAATATTTCATAGTTTATTATCTTATTTTTTCCGATATATTAGCATGTTATAATTTATCTCACTTGGATAGTCTCTTAGGAAACCGTGAGTGTGATATAATTTTTTTTTGCATGTTTCTTGGTTTGGAAGTCTATGATGAAATATATGACATTAAGGGTCATTTTGGATGGTCTTTATGCTGCTATGAATTCTTTCATATATGAGTTTGGCATCAAGATAACCAAGATTCACTTCATTTTCAGTCATATGACCATAAGAGGTTCTTTGGAGGACATTTGTGTCAATATGCATTTGTGGCATATACGAGCTTAAAATCACGTGGTTAAAGGCAACTAAGATCCCTTTTTTAAGATTTTTTATATTCTTATAATGATAGATTATTCATTATTTATCACTACAGGAAAAAAAGCTAAAACCAATGGCTTTAATTTGGGCCGGAAAAAATATTCTATTTTATGACGATCTAGCGACAGTTTATGATATGAGTTATTTGCGACGGTAAACCTACAAGGCAAACCGTCACTTATCAACAGTAATATTTTTTTTCTGACGATTTGAATTATTACCAATGTATTAAATTGTTGGTTATAAACAAATATTGACTGATCGTCATATTTTGTCGGTTATCTTCGAACTCGTCATCTGGCGGGATATTAACCGACTCATTTTTTTTAATAAGTGGTGAAAATTCACATCGGTAATAGTGTTAAGAACGAATAGATTTAAAGCTGTTTATAAGCCGTAGGAAATAATACATTATACCGCCAAAATTACAGCCATCACCCTCTTGCCCTAATCATCTCCCTCGCCTATTCCTCTTTCCCCAAATCCCCCTCCTCCCTGAATCTCACATCTCACTCCACCCCCCTCTGTTTCATCTAAAACCATCCATTCATCACTGAACTCTTAAGAATAGATTTAAAGTCGTTTATAAGCCGTAGGAAATAATACATTATACCGCCAAAATTACAGTCCTCTCCCTCTTGTTCTAATCATCTCCCTCGCCTATTCCTCTCTTCCCAAAGCCCTCTCCTCCCTTAAACCTTGCATCTCCCTCCACCCCCCTCTCTGTTTCGTCTAAAATCATTCATTCGTCATTGAACCCTTAAGAGACAATCATAATAAGAGCTTGTTGGGAACGCATCAACAGGAACACAGCTTATAGTGATTGAAAAGTCCCATTTTTTAACCTCCTTCCGCTCCTCTCCTATCCGAAACGATCAAGGAAGGTAACTTCTCATCTTCATTTTCGTTTTTATTTTCATTTCTTTGGAGGAATGCATTTAGGATTTAGGGTTTAGGTACTACAAAGAAATTTGACCAAATATTTTCCTATTTTAGTTGAATTACATCCGGAATCGGTATTAAGCCAATATGTTTTTACTTTATTTATAGATGCTCTTATTAGACATTTATAGGAGGATCTGCCTTGGTGTATGATTTTTGTCGGTGATATCCTTCTTGTGGATAAGATTACATAAAGAGTTTAGGAAAAAACTTAAATTATGGAGGTCGACATTGGAGTCCAAAGGCCTTCGTTTCAGTACATCTATAAATAAATAGATGAAATGTAATTTTAGTAGTAGTAGCTCTAGTGGCATTGTTGTAACTATGGGTGATTAAATCATTAAGGTGTGAACATTTAAGATATCTCGGGTCTCTTGTTCAAAGTGATGGTGATATAGATCGGGATGTGATTAGTACATTTCAAGTTGGCTGGTTGAAGTGGAGGAATGCATCCAACCTATTGTGTGATAGAATACCGCTTAGACACAAAAAAAAAATTTATAAGGCAGCAATAAGATCCTTAATGTTCTATGTCGCAGAATGTTGGTCCTTCAAAGAGAAGCACAAAAGAAATTTATGTTTTTGGGATTGTTTGGTAGCCGCTTTTAAGCAGGATTTACACTAAATCCTGCCTAACAGCAAAAAAAAATGATCACAAAAATCCTTCCCTCTTCGCCAAACAACCCCTTTATGTAAAAATTGAAGTTTAGGTGGTATATAAGTAATACATAAAAATTATATGGTTTGTATATAAAAATTACAGTATAGGCGTTAGATATACAATACATAAGAATTGTGATTTGTAAGTAAAAAATTATAGTTTCAATGTTGGATATATTGCCAAACAGTTCTCTAGATTTAAATCATTTAGAATTTAGTAGATCCAAACTTACAAGATTTACTAAATCATAATAACTTAAATCTAATCCGTTATCGGACAAATCTTCAACAAATTTAGCTTTTTAAGACCCAATCAATGAGGGACTGCCTTGAAATGGATTTAAAGTAAGATTTAACCTGAATTTTACCCAAAACTGCGGATTTCATAAATACGGGTTCTGCAGATATCAGTTGTCAATCGAAGATTTAAAAAATCGCAAAAATATGTGGATTTAACTTCGCCGGTTTTGGTTTAAGATTATTAAGATTCAGTAAATTCAGGTTTACAGAATTTACTTCGGGCCTGTTTGGGGTAACTTATTTGTTGCGATGGCGTTTTGAAAACGCACCTAGTCTGTTTGGGTAAACTGCGTTTTGACAGCTTATGTATTTTCAAAAAGCTGAAAACAACATTTTCACACCGCACCTATTAAGTTAGGTGCGGTGGCAGCGGTTTGGCTTTTCCAAAAAAGTAAAAATTTATAATATCCACCACACCTAGCTTATCAACAAATTATTTTTAATCAGTTTATCAGCAGATTATAGCTGCAACTGCCCCAAACAGACCCTTAATCTTAATAACTTAAATTTCATATGTTGTCAGATAGCGCCTGAAATCTGAATATGTCAAATCCAAGTCTTTATTTTGAACAAAATGATTGTCTGATAAAATTTATGTTAAATTCAACTTGAATCCTGCTCTAAGGGAGTGTTTGGCTAAATGAATAATTTAGTTTTCAGAGAGCACCTGAAATCCGAATATGTCAAATCCAAGTCTTTATTTTGAACAAAATGATCGTCTGATAAGATTTATATTAGATCCAACTTGAATCTAGCTCTGAGGGGGTGTTTTCCTAAAGGAAGGATTTAGCTTTTTAGGTGTTAAATTCATTAAGGAGCATCCCTCTAATATTGTATACCACTATAGCTACACCAACCCTTTCACGGATACATTTGTTGTTGTTAGAGACAAAATGCATAATGAATATATCCATAGATAGTGCTGAGGGTTGTTAGAAATAAAATGTGTAATTCTTATATATTTATATATCCAACACTTAAACTTTGCATTTCAATACAACTTTTCACGTACATGTAATATTTTACATATGTTATGTAGGGTAGCTCTGTGAATTTAGCTAGAACAACGATAATCGCTCAGAAATAATTTTGGATCGAATTTTTTTCAAACTGACCTTCGACGAAACGACATTGAATCGTTTAACATCAGATTGATGTTAGTTATGTTGAAGATCGTTAAATTCAATAAAACAACTCTTTCTAATATTGTTTGCAACTGTAGCTATTCCAACCCTTTCACGGATATTATTGTTTCGTATTTTGTTTTTCTAACCATAAAGCCAATCATAAGTTCAATCATTCTCCCCCCGCAGCCGCTTACGCGATTAATTGTACATCTCAAAATATTTCTTTAAAAGAAGATATTTCATATGATATAAAGTGTTCAGTGTTTTCACCATTGAAAAGTTTAATTTTCATTTCCAAATAAAAATTCTCTTCGAAATCTAATTTGACAGTTCCAAAATGGAATTCACCTCAAAATCTAATTTTCATTGCCGCAATTTCTGTTTTGGTAATGTAAATTTGATTTCGAGCAAATTTCCATTTTGAAACTAAAAAATTAGATTTTAAAGTAAATTTCTATTTTTAAAATGAAAATTAGACTTCGCATTAAAGAATGCAGTAAAAGTCTTACATTATATGAAATATTTTCGTCTAAGAATATATTTTGAGGTGCGTTGTTAATCGCATATGGGATTTCTGAGGGCGAGAATACCTGGGTGGATCAGTGATTTTATACTTGTAGAGAAAATATGAAAGAAATATACTCGTGAAAGGGTTGGTGTATCTATATTGACAGACAAGATTAGAGATAAAATATGGATAAATGTTCCTCATTTATCAATCTTCAACAGCCCTAAAAGTCTCAGTAGACTGTTAACGTTCTGACTTCAAATCTAATATTCAATTGAATGGTGTCAAGACTTTTGTACAACTCCGCCAGTAGATGTACTATAATAATTAAATATAAGATTTTTATTTGAATGGACTTCAAAATGTATTGATTATTCTCAGGTCTAAAGGTACATATGGATATTCGTATATCGAGATCGTGGATGTACAGTAAACTTTATCAGGATAGAGAAGGGATCACAGAGTTCTTGAATGGTGCTGAGGCATTTGTGGCAACTGCATCTCAACGGTCGGTTTACTTATCTGAGGGTAGGTTTTGATGTCCATGTTTAAAACACAGAAATTGAGCACATCTAATGCCTGACGAAGTGAGATCATCTATACCGTCAGAGATTTCAACTAGATTATTGGATTTGGACTTCACATAAGGAGGTTGATCCTACAATATTCAGCTTCACTCCTTTGACAAGATATTATTCTCCACCTGTATTTGACTCAAGCAGATTTGAAAAAATAATCTTTTGATGGAACAAGACATCATTATGGGAGCCAAGTGCAGCAGGAAGAAACACGAAATCCTGAGGCACAGACATTAATGATTTATTGAATGTTGTTCAAAAGCCAGTGTGTGAGGGTTGCATGTCTCATTGTGAGTTATTTGTAGCTCTTAGAATGCTGAAAATCAAAACATAATATAATATGCCCCGAGAGTGCTTCAATCAATTTGTAGGCCTGTTGAAAGAGACTAATCCACCTGAAAATTTAGTCTATGAAGATTTATACAGAACGAAAAAGTTAGTCTCGAAGTTGGAGTTTAAACAATGAATATTGATTATTGTGTAAACGGGTGTATGCTATATTACAAGAGAAGCGTGATGGAAACTCAATGCAGATTTTATAATTCTCCTAGATTCAAACCTCAGAGCATAAAACGTAAAAGGCAGAAGGAAGTTTCATTACTCTACAGAGGCCATAGAGGCTAAGGAGGGAGTCATAGACTTTTCGTGGGGGCAGGGAAGACATTTCATACTTCACCTATCCTAGAACCTATCATTGATGTAACGGGTGTCAATATTTCTACTACGTTTCTACCGCCTCATCAAATCGAGCAAGTTGTTACTGTTAGTCAGGCACATGGCTCGTGATGTGCAACAGCCTACACCTGTCCGACAATCTTTGGACTAATCCACTGATCAGATGAGTCAATATTCGGATGAGGAATGACAAGTTTACACATTCAGGAAGAAGAAGAATGGAGGCCTACTACCAAACTTGATGGATTATACATTAGTTGTTTTGGGTAATGGCAATAAACTTAACAATTTGTTAGTTGGCTCCCGTCCTAGAACCAGAGGCCGGAGGCCGAGGCAGAGGCATAGGCAAGACTAAATTGGATCATTCACAAGCTAACTGAATCTGCTAGTGTTGGCAGATTTTTGGCGTACAATTTTTTATGTCTATATTTTAATCTTGGTGTTTTGAGTATGTATGTATTTCCTACGGGTGTGTTGTATGTCGGATGGTTAGGGTGTCAATTTAGGCGCTGTCACCCAACCTATCTGTACCTTTCCTTTTAATAATATATTTAACTTTGGGCTTTCTAAAAAATATATATATAAATGTGTGTGTAGATATATGACAAGCCATTTCAATTTATTCAAAAACAGTGTCAATAAAGCCACAATAGGTTTTATTTGTACAACACCCTAATCTCTAAACCACACCAAAACTGCCATTAACATTAACTTCTCTAAACTGAAATATATAATTTAATGCATATTTTTTTAAGTGATTTAGATATTAATGTTCTATATATAAGTAAATATAAAGATTTAACTGTGGAGATAGACACGTATTCGAGAAATGCAAATTACTGAAATTTTATTATTTACATTTAGGCATGAGATGATCTCATTCTTGGCCACGGCCTCCGCGAAAATGATCACACAGAGGGAATGATGTAATCATGCCATTGAGCACTAGAGTTTTAAATTCAGATGATAGAAAATATCAAAAAAACATTTTCTTCATGTTATCCTGAAATAATAAAAAAATTACTATGATAAATGGACGCGTACCATTGCCAGGTAACGACAATCTCTTCCTATCCTGTGAATCAAATTGAGGATTCCTTTCTTTTGGAGTGCTGTTGGATCGTGAGACCAAACCATAAGGTTTAGAACTGGCCTCTCCGGGCACCTCTTCTGCTGATGTTTTCATTTTTCCCAGGGTGGAGGCATCCGTCACTTTTACAGAACGGTTTGATGAGGAAACATCTGAGGGGAACGGAACAGTTCTCTGATTGATACTGTTTGAATGAAGAGAAGAAATAGGCTTCCTCCCTGAAGGCTTCACAAAAGATTTGTTTCCATGCTTCACCTCCACTGCTTCATTTTCATTAATCATAACTCCATCCTTTAGATTAATGTCAAGAAAACGGTTCTCCCATGGACGGACAGCCATCCATCTTTCTAACCAATTCCAGCCCCAGTTATTTTTATCTGGTTCATAACCTGGAGGGACAATCTGCTGCCTGGAACCAGCTTGCCACTACAACAGACAAAAAAAAAAGGACGAAGAAAGAAAGGTTGAGTGCTTCCCTCATAAGATAGATGGAAAAACTCCATAATTAACATAGAATGGAAATTTGAAATCAGAATTCAGAATTTCATACAACGGAACTGGTGGATCTGCGTTTTACAATGATGACTTAAAAAGGGAGGAAAAAAAACGGAACTTTTATTTATGAAAATGGATACTTCCTTGTTGTGCCATAGAAACCTTTATCTTAAGCTGCAATAAAAATAACTAGTAAGCAAAACAAAGGTATGATTCCAATAAGAAATTTAAACAAAAAGATAGCCAAGATTACGATACGAAAAGTGATTAAATTTTTTAAAAAATTAAGATCAGTTCCATAATGTTAACTGAAAACACTCAGTAATCTAAAGATGAAAGAAAGAGATTGACTGTCCAATAAAATTTTAGCACGTCCTATAATTTGAGAAATTCTGCTCTAGGTGTACGGATACCTGATGAGAAAGAGCATAAGCCATGGCTCTCTCACGTTTGGCTGCTGCTTCTTGCCTTCTTAACAACTTTGCTTGAATTTCCTCAACAGATCCAACACTGTCACACCAACCTTCCTGCATGCATGCAAGAAAAATTTTAACAGAAAAGAAGAATTTTAACAGAAAAGAAGAGGTGATAAAAAACTTTAGAAGAATGATCATTTTTAATTGAGCACGAATCTCAAGAATGGAACTCAATGTAACACCCTAAGCAAGTCTAAAATCAAAAACTGCTATATTATGCCAATAATTACAACACATTTTTGTTTGTGATGACATTTGGAGCGGAAACAAAGTAGTTGAAAGACAAATAGATCCTCAGATGAAGACATAATAACACAGATTCTTGCGTACATATGTATTTAAGTTAGGGATATGACGGTCTCCTTATAATGTAAAATAATCAAAGTAGATAAGTGACGCCTTCAATTGAAATAACATAAAGGAAGAAGTACAGGCGGGATGTCATCCTTTGTTGAAAGATTTAACGAATATAGCATGTTATTTTAGGGGAAGAAATATAGGTGATTTGATGGATCAGAAGTTATGAATTTAAGAAAATTCGAAAACAATGTAAGTTAACATCTTAAATAAAATTAGCCTGCAACCTAAGTATAATCACATGTCAATAATTTGAAACAAAAATATATAGGGGCAATTACATACAGAGAACCCGAGACAATGCTATTTACAAACTAAGCACCCTCTTTCATCTATTTTTCAAATTCTCACTCAAATATCAACATTAATGATAAAACTACAAACCATATTATTCATTTTTTATCAACTTATCAATGGTTTGATCCTAACACACATACAAGCATTGATTCGATAGTTCAAAGAATCACGTGGGTTCTTGATTTATAATAGCAATGTTATGTAATTATCCATATTAATATTTTTGTGTGTGTGTGTGTGTGCCGCTAACCCGATTTGTTGGTTGGCAGCTGCGAATCAGTTGTAAGTCCCCTGAGGTTGGGGGTTCGAATCCCCCTCTGGCGACGGTCACTGTATGGAGGGTGGTACTCGAATTGTTAGGCACATTAGGCTAGAGGCTCGAATACTAGGCTCTGGCTATTCCATTTTAAAAAAATAAAAAAATGTATAAGAAAATAAAAATAATATATATATATATCCTTGATTGAAAAATTTAAGAGTACATAACCATAAAACATAGTCATACAAACTAGCTCATTTTTCATCCATCCACGCAAGCTGCTGACTAAATCAAGAAAGAAATAGGTCAAGGTCAGCCTCATGAAGACATTAAGCCAGTTTTTTTTTAATTAATTTAAAGGCTTATTCATTAATTTATTCAATCTCTATTCAGGCACAAGCGATCTCTTCATATGGTCGAATTCCTGTACATCCTTGGACAACCACCTTTTTGATCTCCCCATTTAATTTATTTTATCATATGTAATGCTTTGCATATAATTGAAAATTATTATAAGTAGTTGATGATGTTTTGAATTGGAAAGGAAATTTCCTTCTTTTAGGTGTTGGCTTGATAGCTTGCTTCTTTCCCTTCATAAGCAAAGTAGGGCTTATCAGATTATATAATACTCATTTTATCATTCTGCTTGCTGTTTTACTTTATCTCTTCTAGTGTTCCACATAAAAAAATCAAACGGCCCACGAAAATCAATATAATTTGTAAGGCCAGAAAACCCCTCTCTAAACCAACCTGCTCTTTCAAAAATCCTCCATACTCTATACCTCCTTTCTAGTCCACCACAATCCAAAGAAGCCCTATCTAGCCTAGATCTTCAAGTAATCCTTCCAATCACGAAAATCAATATAATTTGCAAGGCCAGAAAACCCCTCTCTAAACCAACCTGCTCTTTCAAAAATTCTCCATACTCTATACCTCCTTTCTAGTCCACCACAATCCAAAGAAGCCCTATCTAGCCTAGATCTTCAAGTAATCCTTCCAATCAATCCCTACGACATCCACTCCACTTGGCCTCCAATCAAAACTAGCCTAAGCACACAAAATAGCTCTCGACCACATTTGATTCCACTTTCACTCGGTCATCATCACCTGAAGTCTTAACTCTCATTAGAAGAAAGTAAAAGACTACAAAATTGTGTCATTCTTGATTGACATACATGGGAATTGAACACACTAGTTGAGGTTAGGCCCGCTTCTTGTCAATGGGTAGTCATTGTCAAGTTTCATCCAAAACGCTTCTAGAATGCTTGCTTGGAGGCGAAAGAATATACTTAGATCCATGAAATACACTTTATGACTTTTCAACATTTACCCAATCTTTATTGATATTAATCAAAGAAGGTTATGCTATATATAGATGCTAGTAATGTCATTCTCCAGAGAGATGTTGTTGAAACGGTATATATGGAGCAACATTCCAAAAATGTTGCTCAAAGGAATAACAAAATTTGCAATCTTTAAAAAGCTATACATAGATTGAAACAGAATCCTCATTCATAGTTCGACAACTTGGTAAAGTTCTTACAAATATTAGATAAGGAGGTAGAACAACTGATTACTCTATCATCATTCAACACCCTTTCTCGAACATATTGACTTCAGTTATAATATTGAAAGCATCCTATCACTGGAAGAGATAGCTCAAACATCACAAAAAATAAAAATATTTCTCTAGAAGAAATTGGTTATCAAAGATCCATGGGGTTCAAAATATTTACTTCACATCAAACTTGCAGATATCAAGGATAGTATTTTGCTCTCCAAAGATTAAAAAAAGAAAACTTCTTAAGAAAATTGGCCTTCATGGGTGTAAGAAAAGTAATTATCTCATAGAAACTCATGTCATTCCTGGACGTTGAAAATTATGAACATCCTTCTTGATATTAATGCCTTATTAGCACTCATATATCTTTGTCAATTGACATTACATATCATTTACTAAAGGTGTGGTTAATAAGAATTTTCAAAACTTAAAAAAATATATATTATGAGGTTGTCCTAAAAATTTGAAAGTATATAAAAAATCTCCAACAAGAGGCCAAGTCTATCCGAAACATAATCATTTACCATATTTGATCTATTAAAGAGAGAACCTAATTAAGGATATTAGAACTTTACGGGTGGATATCTCATATCATAGAAAAATAAAAAGCATACAGCTGCAGCTAGACCGATCATTGAAGAAAAATATAATTATGACTCATTCTACTTGTGAAATGATATAAATCAAAACTTGCAAAAAATTTTGATTTACCTACCACACCATTTGATCCTTAATCAAGTAGCAATCTAAATTATAAGTAATATTATATCCCATGAAAGAAAAAAGAAATATTGACACAAACTATCATTTCATCATATAAAAAGAAAATGATCAAACCTTACAAATCAAAGCTATAGAATCTCTTTATTTTTCAACACTTAATAGCAAGCTAAAACTTCACGTTATAGATGCTTCAACTTAAGAGGAAATGCAAGTTAAACTTATAAATTGAGGACGTGTTAAGAGTAAATATGTATTTTTGTTTATGTTTTATATCATCATATCTAGCTTGCGTGCGTATATACGAGCATTTGCTTACAATAAAAAATAAGCAAGAGAATTCTCACTTTCCAAACAAAAAGGAATATTGCACTCAACTAAAGATTTATTTAGAAAATCTTTATCACCATTTTACATGCCAAAAACTCTTATTTATGATTAAAAAAAAAACAGTTGATTCCTTTTTCACAATTAAAAATAGAAAATCAATTTTTTAGCCACTAGAAACAACATAGAAGGCCACCAATCGCAACTAAAGCCTTCACTCCTTAAATTTTGATCATTGCGTGCTGAAAGAAGTTGCTCATAAAGTTTGCTAAAGCCATGAAAGCCACAAAAATCCTACAACATATGATATTGTAATAGAAGGAATGCATCAACAATAAATGGAAAGAATCGCAAAAGCGTTCGAGTTAAAAACCTCCAAAAAATCACCCCGCCAAAGAGTCATGCAGAAGACAATCATAGGAATCATAAGAGGGAAGCACTCCTCATCAAATACTAAGCAAAGCCGAATATCGATAGTTACGTGTTAATGTCACAAAAGTCTCTTTATTGGCAATGACAGGTGAATGAACAATAGCACCAATAAGTTGAATCCTATTTATTTTACCAAAACATCATCGCCTGCTTCTCAAAATTTGATTATATGTTGATAAGGAACAAAGATAAACATAGAAATGAAAGCCATGATAGAAGAGAAAAATGGAGACTGAAAACCCACTAATGCTGAGATTATTCTGAATTTGCACTTCAAAGCCGGCTGGAGCACAATCCATAACGTGTCCTTCATGACCTCTAATGATATGCATATTACCACTTGCGAAGTAACCCTTCACAATGTATATGCAATAAATACAAGTAGAACGCACATCTAAACATAGCATGTGTACAATAACTAGAAATCTATTACCATCTTCTTTAATCTGCTAAAAGAATTACAGCAACTTCAAAGCCCATCTTTGATTTTCAAATGTATTTTTAGGAAGCAAAATGGCATGATATATCAGACCAAAGGTTGCTCACATATGGAAATATACTACTGTGGCAAGTTATGATCCACAATGGTACATTTCTTTTAAAACTTTAACAAGATTATCGGATTGTAGAATTCAAGCACTAGATCACCATTTTATCTAGCATGAACTTTCGTATTGAAATGTTTAGTTATTTCATAAGCAGAGAAATCCAAATCCTTTACTAACAAATAAGCATTGTAATACATATAAATCAAACCTGTAAATCAGAGAACAAATCCATAATTTGGCCATCATCCGATGTTACCAACTAGCTTACCTCTACTTCTTTAACACGTGCATCTTGTGCTGGCAGTTGCTGAGCTGTTTGTTGGCCGAGCTGATTCTCTAAGGCTATGCGAACTCGCCTTGCTCTGACACGTGCTTGGACTCTCACCAATGCTTGCATACAACGAAGCGTTATTGCAGCTTGTTTCCTAACAGCATGGCCCCTAACAAGGGCCTGCAGTCTAACAAGCCCTTTCAAAGCTCGCAATGCACGCCTGGCCTGAAAAGAGAATGAAAAATGTCTTAATTAACCAGAAAGAGATGCAATAATAAATAAGAGACTGTAAGCCAATCTCTTATGATTGATAATATAGTTCAGCAAGCCTACCATAGGACTTTCTTGGAGTTAAAATGTGGGTATCTAAAAACATTAAAATGCAGACTCTAGAAAAACACAATAGTCCAATATCTAATCTCAAGACCTCAACTATAAGCATAAAACTAAAATTAACTAAACAAAATCAGAAAAATAGATAAATCTTGAAACTTGGAACTGTAGAAATTCTGCTGAATGAAGAAGTGGGGCAATGCTCAGCCAAGCAAACATATGAAAGATGCATAACAAAGTATGCTTATCAATAAAATCACAGCTACTGTGATGAAACTGACATTTGCATTAACAATGAGCCTCCTTGAAAATAAAGTTTAAGAACTCAGAGTTCTTTACAGGAAACAAGCAAATATCTATACCAGTCTAAACAATATAATCCTCAAATATTAACAACACATGAAAGGCCGTACTTTCTATGAGTTCATTGGTTAAATATCAATTTCTACAGATCTTCAATACCTAGAAACTTTTTGTTAGCTACATGTGATGGAACAAAAAATGAATAGAGTGTAAATGAAAAGCAAACGAGAATTACAGGAATATGAAACTGACGTAGCTATTTAGTGAGAAATATAAAGATGAATATGATTTGAGTGCAGAGAAAAAGATTGCAATTTCTCATTAATAGATCCATATTAATAAAAAACAAACAATATTTATTGAGTACACTTAAACATTTTACATCCATATTAATAAAAAACAAACAATATACATTTTACATTAGACTAATTAAGCCTTCAGAAAAATCACAATCAATATTTGATGGATTAAAGAATCAAGCCTTCAGAAAAATCACAATCAATATTTGATGGATTAAAGGTATGGAACAAATATTTTATGAATTTAATCAATATTATTTTTTTAAGGACTGATAATTTATCAAGGTATCAATATTTAACATAGTGTTCAAAAAACTTATAATTATTTCATTCAATTACGAAATTTGTTTAATATTGGAATGGCTTGTTATATTTTTACTTTTTAGAGGTTTACAGGATTAATTGTTAACATGAAAATTCAGCAAAAAGTATGGACATTGATTGTCCTGTGTGTTTCGGCACAGTCAAAAAGAAAGAAAAATTTGCATTTCATGAGTTTTTTTCTCATAGACACTAGACGATAGTGCTAATCATATTTCAATCAATCATACCTTCAAATGAGACAGTTTTAACTAGAAACTCGTAAGACCTGCACTACTCAGAAGTAAATCAAATACCTGGTATGTACAAAAAACAACTTCAAAGAACAAAATTTTCTAAAAGGAAAACAATCTTTTAAGTTTGGAGTACAATTGTAAAGATTGGGGATGGTTGCAGAGGGCGAGATTGTAAAGGATATTAAGATGACGTTATTCGATATTCCTGAATTTCTGTCAAGTTTCATGCAATTAAATCTGTAGGGGCCATGACAAACTTGAAATTGAGACTTCAGTTACATCATAATCTTTCTTCAATGTTACATGTATATGACAAATACCCTAAAACAAGTTTCTAAGATAAATTGCAGGAATATGGCTCAGAATACCATGCAAACTCGCAAATGGTACTTAATAAGAAATTCACAACATTCACAAAGTCTCCCTGACTCCACCAACACCTGGAGACCCAAGCAGCTATTCTTAAGAGTCTGCCGCCACCAAAAACAAAGGTCACAAGATTTTGCCGAAGGTACTGATCAGGCGAATGCACCCTGGGAATGGAGAGTGCAGAAGCCTTGAGGGTATGGAGAGTGCAGAAGCCTTGAGTGCTGTTTCGCAGAACCAGCCAATAAGAGGCCTCTGCATCACAGGCATCTGTATGGCCAATACCATAGCTAAGGGGCAGTATTGCAGGCAACATAGGAAAAAGATGGGGTATAGATTCGCGCCAAGAAATACACAAAAATTCAGGAAAGAAGTCATACAAACTAATGCAGTAAGAGCATCCAATTAATTCATACAAAAACTCCTGCTAAGCAAAACCTAGAGAGAGCAGATAACTTCAGCATTAGTGAACTCCAAGCAGTTTCAAGATAATATGATGGCACAGTCCTTTTGTTGCTGAAGAGATGAGAGCAGAGAAAAGGAAGAGAGGTAGGAGATGTGCTGTGTTTACCTTCCCTTTGTTCCTTAGTAGGACTTTGTATTCTCTTCGAGAAGAGAGCCATTTTTCGTCAGGATCTAATCCCTTGGGGAAAAGGGGTGTCCCTCACTTTTATGGGACAGTGTAGTCTGGGAGTCCTGGGGAGCTCTTACAGGAGTCTCATCCCAACCAATCAAGTGGACTGGGCATCATCGTTTTCAGTCATCACCAATTTGTTGTATTAGAATCCAAGCATGGATTGTAAGTGAAGCGAAACTTACAATCAATTGAAGTCCAAAAATCTGAACGAAGGCATGTTCCACAAAACAAAAGCCCTATAATATAAGCTCTGAATCCGTATCACATAGTATAGGTTGGTCAAAGGTAGGTTATGTTCAACCAAATTATAAGGCATGACCAATTACTGCTTTACTAAATGCAAAATTTGCTCATAAACTATTTAATTGACCAACAAAATAGGAGAACATTGGTAGGTTTTGAACAAATTAGGAGCTGTTTATTTCACTAATAATGGCTGTAGGTTATCTCCAGCTGTAAAATACTACCGCAATGTGTGGTCAATACATCATACTAGAATTGACATTTGCAGAGCAACAATTGTTAACTCAGAGATATTGAAAAAATGGGTCCCCCTTCACATTTAGTTCTGAATGTAGCACGCAATAAATTCTTACAAACAATTACATATCTTTAGAAAAAGCTTACGATAAGGTTCCAAGAGATATCCTTTGGAGAGTCCTCGAGAAGAAAAGTGTTGATATGACTTATATTCAAGTCATTAAAGATATGTATACTAGAGCTGTTACTTGTGTTACTTGTGTTCAAACTGAAGGAGGATTGACCAAATATTTTCCTATTTCTGTTGGATTACATCAGGGATCAGCTTTAAGCCCTTATCTTTTTCCTTTAGTTATGGATGGTCTTACTAGACATCTACATGAGGATGTACCTTGGTGTATGCTTTTTGCTGATGATATCCTTCTCGTGGATAAAACGAGAGAAAAAGCC
>NW_018164545.1:344825-352481 GCF_001263595.1 Phalaenopsis equestris | reverse complement strand
TACACTTAGAGACAAAATGCGAAATGAATATATTCGTGATAGGGTAGCTCCTGTGACGGAAAAAATTAGAGAAAGTCGTCTTAGATGGTTTGGTCACATTAAACTTCGACCATCTGATGATTCGATTAGGAGAGTAGATGGGTTAGATTCGACTTGTGTTAAGTAAGGAAGAGGTAGACCTAGGAAGACTTGGGCTTATTGTATTAAAAATGATCTTAATTTACTAGAACTAAATGAAAATATGACACTAAATATGACGCAATAGAAAAAAAGGATTCATGTTGCCGACCCCACGCAGTGGGATTAAGGCTTTGTTGTTGTTGTTGTTGTTGTTGTTGTTGTTGTTGTTGTTGTTGTTGTTGTTGTTGTTGTTGTTGTTGTTGTTGTTGTTGTTGTTGTTGTTGTTGTATAGTTTTGTTAAAACTGCTCATCACAATTTGACAAGTTTATCATGAATGTATGATAGCTCATAAATGATTTATAGGGAAATTATAAAAATGCTATAAAAGATGGTTATTGTACCAGAAAAGCTCGAAAAGCAGTTTGAATAACAGTTGCAGCCCATTCTTCTTTTAGGCTTGGCTCAGAACGAGACTGGGAAGACAGCTGCACATGAAGTGACGTTGCTGGAGAGGTGTCTGAATTGGAACTTGTTTGGATAATATCTCCTGTTGATAGATTTGTTCTCTCTACAAAGTCTGTTGCAGCTGTATCAAAATCCACAGAATGGTTTCTTCGATGCCAAAAGTGAGTTGTTGCATCATTTTTCTGCAGTTTCTTTATAATTAAAAGTAACATAAGGGCAAGCTTATCAAGAGACAGTTCCAGCAACAGAGCACAGATTTTTCTAATGTGACATAAATAAATAAATTTAAAAAACATATAAAAGCATAAACCATGTAGAACATAGAAGCAAAATGACGAAGTTAACTATACAGCTTTTGAAAGTATAGTAATTATAAATTAGAAAGAGCTGTCATGACTAGTGTTTCTATCTTTAGAAATCAATTATCATTGAAAGAATGATGACTTATTTATTGGACTTCTCTGTACGGATGAAATGAGTATCCTTAATTATTACGTAGCCTCGCATAAAATTATATGACTAATTCAGGGACAGTAGGTCAAGTCACCAACCACTGAAAAATATTCCAATTCTTTTTAGGCATGATTTGTAAACTCAATTAAATGTTCATCGGTTTCTTATTAGTAGATGGGTTCTCTATTATCCTATTAACAAGCAAATACTATTGATGAATTGTATAGCTCGGTCACTTTGTTACTGTTTGATCTCACTGTTATTACCTAGCTCGTTCATCAAAATAGTTCATGGCATTTTGCCCTCGGATAGACATGTTTTTCCAAACATTTTGAAAATAAGCGATCAATTTATGATGTTAATTTTGCACAACGAATGGTACATTTTCTTCTCTAAAATATTTTATCAAATACCAGTAAAAAGTTCAAACTTTTACCAACCTTAAAATATAACTTGATAAACAAATGACTAAAGTGACTCGTCTTAATTTACTATAAATAGCATATCAAGTGGTACACATTAAACAACCATCGTGAACTAGCAGGCTTGAGTTAAAATATGATATCCTTGAGAAGTCATAATTTTAGTGGAAGGTTAGCCAAGAAAGTGTTTCCAAACATTCATGATTCTCATCACAGGATTCAATAATGGAATAAAACCATTTAGATCAATGGAAAATTTAATTGCACTTTTGTAGTATGGTTGTGAGAACTTATACTGTTGGCAATTTATACAACAAGAATGCAGATCAAAGCATGTAAGGCCGCCCACAGGCACAGATGTGTCAATCAAGCTTCATATCCATGTTATGTGACAAATTACATGCATGCTACAGCTGCAGGGTCGTCCAGACGGTATTTGGAATGTAAGCCAGTCCTATAAATAAAGAACTGAAATGAAAAATAAGACGTTGGACCTAAGGAAACTTTTTTTGTTTTTTATCATGGACTTGAAACTCGGCAGCAACTTAAACAATTGATTTTTTTCCTTGGGAATAAAAAAAAAAGTATGCAATAAAAAATTAAGTTGCTAGAGCATAATGCTCGGATAATAGGGCAGTAACATAAAATCTGTTCTATGGAAGGTTTCAATTCACTGTGAGGAGATGGAACAGGGCTTATCAAATCATACACTTCATGAGCTCCTTTCTTAAAGAGCGTACTTTTAATGAGGAAGAAGGTTATCCTTTTGGCATATAAAGATGAAAAAATATTCTAGATATGCCCTATGTTTAGTATTAATTCCAGTAATAAGACCATGGCATTGATGCGGGGTGCGAAGCACTACACCATGATTGTCATGTGATGCAAGAAATCCCGAGACAAGGGCGGCTCCAGTCCAGGTTTTTTTTCATATCGTGGAGTCGGTTGGTCCTCATGGGCCACTCCTAGTTATCCTATTATTATATATTCGCGCTTTTAATGTTCTAGAATTAGTTTTTGGCGTGAGTTTATTTAGGACAGTTGCTGGCATCCGTTTCTTCCTTTGAGGACTATATCTGAGGGTTTGAGTGATGTTCCTGTTATATCTCTTTCTCGACGTGAGAATAATTTTTCCCTATCCCGTTCTACATCCTAGCCACGTCGCTCCCGGCTACTCCGTCTCTACTGCAGCCACCTAAGACAGCAGTTGTTGCTGTTTTTTTTTTTTTATTATTATTTTTTTTTTATACTACAATTTCTACATTTCTAGTTGTCTCCCTCCTTTTCCCTACTCGTTGCCATCCCTCACAGCCACCTCCATCCTTCCCCAGCTTTCCCGCATCAATCCCAATCGCCGATCCTAGTGGGAACCATTCAAAAGTCAGAAAATCTATTGTTCATACTATCCAAACATCATTCCAACTCGATGCCGCCTAAACTGCAACCTATCTTGATTGCTCTACAGTCCTCGCATGCTGCCCCCACACCGGATAGAACTCCTCTTGCTGTCCTGCAGTTCACAATGCTTCCCTTTCACTACCCCTTGCTGTCCCAACGCTTCACTTCACTGCAAACGCAATTCTAGCCACTACTTTTGATGTCCCAACCACCCAGAACTCATTTCAGTCACCTACCTCCGCTCCTCAAACACCTAGCCGACCTCCACCACCCATGGATCGAGCCCTATTATGATTTTAACTACTTATTTGCTTTCAATAATAATATTTGTTTTTTCTATTATTGTTTGGGTAAACTCCCGCATTATTTGGTATCCGAGCAAGTCTAACACTAATCTCATCCTAGGGTTTTAGAATTCTACCATACCCAACCCTATCTCCAACAATTTTTTTTTTCCCACACTACATCTCTATACACCTACTTCCACCTACCCAAACCCTAATCATACCACCAAAAAGACAAAAGTCGGATGCCAATCAAGAGTTTACCATGACAAATATGCAATGACAACTCCGCCCAGTGCTACAACAAATCGATGAAATTGATAAAAAGTGATCGTTGAGACAGGTCACCCGTAGACACAATGATAACTTACTAGATCGAATGAATAGAGTGAATCTCTTTCATCATACGGATGTCAAGGATGAAGAATCTCCATCGCAAAGACTTGACTTGTATCAAAGAAGCTAGACTTTTAAAGTAAAGGTGAATTTGTCACATTTTTTACGGCTACTTAGATCTGAACGAGTTCATCAAGTGGCTCCAGGCTGTAGAACTTTTCTTCGAGTACAAGGACATCCCATCGAATGGTAAAACTAATTACTAGCAAGTTAAAGAAGAGTGCATTATTTTGGTAGGAAAATTTGAATCACATACGCCAAGACGAGGGAAAACACAAGATCAGTACTTGGTCCAAGATGAAATGGGAGATGCAGCGCTATTACCTATCAGTTCCTTACAAACAGATTGTGCGGACCCTTTGATAACACAGATAACCCAAACCACAATGGAAAAAATTTATTACTCGAAATAAATATGCAATTACAATATTGCAACAATATTGAAACAAAAAAAACACAACACTAATACCTGACTATGGTTGGATTTGAGGTGGACAAAAAACAGTCGTAAGAGGTTGTGGCAGGGAAAAGAAAGGCGGTTGGGGTGGTCTGGCGACAAAAGACGACAGATGGAGGGTTAGAAGACAAAAGATAGCAGTTGGCGGGATGACAATAGACTAGGAGGATTCGGCGGCAACGAAAAAGCATGTTGAAAGGTTTGATAGGAATCAATAAGTGGGGAGCTTCGGCGGCAAGAAAAGAGGGTAGAGGAGCAGTTGGTTACACTGGACAGCAAGTAAGAAGGTAGGAAGGGGCAGCAGCAAGCAGGAGATAAAATGATACACACCACCTCATAATGAGTTATAGCCGGAGCACCTTCTCTCAATCGAATACAACCCTATTAAAGGAAAAGAGTGTCGACGACTATCTTTATAGAAATCTGAACGAAAAACTGCCCTAAAACACAAAAAAAAAAACATATACATAGACCTAAGGTGAAGAGGAGTGGGCCAAGCTCTAAGTGGAAAAGAAACCTATGCTTGGAAGGATCATTCAGCCCTTCCCTTTCCTAGACCGAACCGGTCCTGGGCGTTCGCAGTAAATGCCTCATGTAAGGGGTGAGGATGCCCCACGTCAATCTTCCGGGTTTGGGGAGCTTTGACCTCATTTGTCGAAGCTTCTGTGTCCTCGTAATATGGAATCAAATCTGCCACATTAAAGGTAGTCGACATATTGTAATCCATCAACAAATCAATCTTATAGGCATTTTCATTCAACTTCTTTAGAATTTTAAATGGCATGTCTTCTCTGGGCTTAAGTTTCCCGAACAATCCCATCAAAAATCTCTCTTCAATCTAATCAGCACTAGATCTCCTTCCTGAAACGTCACATTCTTCCTTGTTTCATTAGCTTGTGCACGGTAATTGTGGCTTTGCTTGGTGATCTCCTTTACCCCTCCTGTGTCATATGGATCTCATGTACCCTCTTCTCAACATCCTCACTAAACTTTGATGTAGAAAGAAGTGGTACCAAGTCAAGTGAAGTGAGTGGGTTGCGCCCATACACGATCTCAAAAGAGGTGCACCCCTGGCCCGACACAGATCTATTGAAAGTGAGTTCGACTTGGGTTTGGACTCAAACTTACTGTTTAACATTCTTCCCCAAAAAACACCTCAGAAGATTCCCCAGATTCATGTTCACCACCTCCGGCTGACTGTCTGTCCTTGGAAGAGCTGCTGAGCTGAATTGAAGCTTAGTGTCAAACTTCTCCGATAGGGCCCTCCAAAAGTGACTGAGAAACTTGGCATCTCTATCGGAAGTAATGGTCCTAAATATCCCGTGCAGTCACGTGACCTCTCTGATGTACAAGTCGGTTACATGTGATGCAATCAGCGTATGATGGCAAGGTATGAAATGAATCATATTTGAAAATATCCACCGCAACCATCTCAGAATCCTTGTTCCACCGTGCCCTTGAAAGATCCACCACAAAATATATGCTAAAATCCACCCACGGGGCCTCCGGTACTTGTAATGGAGTGTATAGTTATGCATTACACCCTCTAATTTTGGCCACATGACAAACTCTGCATTGTCTGACATGTCATTCCACATCTCTCGTGAGTCGGTGCAAAAAAAGTGTTCTCGCACAAGTGTAAGAGTCTTTTCTACCAAAGTATCCTGCAAGTCCTCCACTATGACTCTCTTGAATGATTGACTCTCTTAGCGATCATTAAGGAATGAAAAACTTATTCTGATGGAACAGATAACCATCAATCATTTGATACTGCCAATTTGGCTTCTCGCAACACTGCTCCCATATATCACTAAAATCTTCCTCGTACAACTCCTTCACTAACTCGAATCCAAAAACTCAAGTTTGCATAGAAGTCATCAGCAAATGGCAGCAGCTCAGTGAATCTGCTACTCAATTCTGGCTTCTCTCCTTGTTCTTAAACATGAACTGAAATGTTGCCAAAAACTCCAACTAGGAAGCATGTTATTTAAGCTTATTTTGGCTATTCAAGAATTCAAAGCCTCATGGTCCGTAAATAAAGTGAGCACACTAGTCAGCAGATAGTGACTCCGGTGATTAAGAGTTCTGGAAGGAATTCACATCCCGCATGGCACCAACGTCCACGTCAGCAACACTACCAAGCTCAATTCTCTCATCATGCTTGCAGAAGCATGTATAAACAACCTGACTAAAATTTCTACACCGTGAGCCAAAATAATTGAGTAATGTCTCATTGATATCTAATAGCAAAGATAAATAAGAGAAAATGATTAGCATAGCTCATAAGACATAAGTGGGCTCCGTTCCTCATCACTCTCAAAGGAGAGCACGAGTTCTTTCAAACATAAAAAAATACTTGAAAGATCATGATATGGTTAGCCTCACCACCACAACCCCAAATGTGTGCATGGTGATACTTGGTAGTTATCATCCTTCGCTCTATAGGTGGGAAAAAAGAAAAACCCTTGCATGCTCTGGCTGGCAAAATTGAGGCAAAAAGGAAAGTAGGAAAAAATGTTTATTTATAAGAAGCACCTCTTTGAAAAGCTTTTATTTTAGAGAAGCACTTCTTTGAAAGCATTGCAACATAAAATATTTTTTCACACTCCAACATCCACGAGGGATTGCTATTTTTACAATTTTGAAATTCAATATTATTATTTTTTAATATGATTCCACACATTTTATATTTAAACCAGCTATCCTTGTGATTTACTTCTAATGCGTCTTGAAAAATTTAGAAATAAAAACTCTTGATGCACCGAAATGGGATCGTGGAAATCCAACGTTTCAATGGGATGGTGGAAACAAGTGCGGCCAACTCCCAATTTTTGCATTTTTTTCCTTTTTTATATTTCTTTTCTATTTCTCTATTTCTATTAAAGTTATTTTCTATTAGGGAACTATTTATATATTATTATTTTATGGTTTTGCAGACTTTTGCTTTATTTTAAATATTTTGGGTATTGTAATATCTATTTTCAATTAAGGTGTGGTGTGCCCTCTTCTTTTAGCAAGTGGTTTATCTATATCTTGCTTACGAATGTGTAGTGGATCCTCTTTGTCGTTTCATCATTCAACTGTTGTTTTCCATCCAGACAGCCGCCAAACTCCTCCAAACTGCTGTCCAACAACAGGTTTCGCTTCATACATCATTCAAACTACACTGAACTCACGTATGATCATCCACTCGCTAGGCCAGAACCATCTGCCCACTAAATACCCTCCCTAAATGCCTTCTCGGAGCCCTATAATGATTTCATCTGCTATCAGAGCATGGCAAATCCTATATTTTCAAGGATTTATCTTTCTTGCGCCAAATTCAAAATTCCACCAAAAAACAATAACCTAATATCTCTTCAAATAAAAATAATAAAAATAATAATATCCCCCACATACTCAAATCATTCCTACAGCAATTCCTAGCCCTAATCTCAAATTTTAAAAATTCAACCTTCTTACCTTCACCAAAAATTTATCCCAACATCTACCACCAAAACCTAAGCCCTAGATAGGGTTGTCAATTTGGCTCGTTGTTCGCGAACAACTGGTGTTCGGCTCGTTAAGCTGCTCGTGTTCGGTTCGTTCATTAAGCCTTAAGAGCAGAACACGAACAAATTTTTAAGCTCAAAATGTAAACGAGCCGAACACAAATAAAAG
>NW_018164545.1:339247-343900 GCF_001263595.1 Phalaenopsis equestris | reverse complement strand
GTTGCTAGGGAGCAGCTCGTGTTCGGCTCGTTCGTTAAGCCTAACGAGCTGAACACGAACAAATTTTTAAGCTCAAAATTTAAACGAGCGAACACGAACAAAAGTTAATTTAAAATTAAATATTATAAATTATAATTAATTAATTTTTATACAAATAGTTTTTTTTTTTAAAAAATTATTTTTTTAATTTTATTTTAAAAATTAATTATTATAATATGTTAGAGCCAATTTTGAGACGAACACAAACATAAATAAGTTTTTTGACCCGAACAAGAACACCATGTTCACGAGATAATTTCAAACACGAGCTAATTTTGAACAAGCTGAACACAAGCCTAGCCTGAGGTTGCTCAGGCTCGGCTCGTTTACAACCCTAGCCCCATACCAACCTTTGATTTGCAATCCTACATCCACCGAAAATCTGACCAGGAGAAAAGCATGTCATTCGGCAATAGAGAAACCCTTGGTGAGGTGTCCAGAAACTTATTATGAAGGATATGCAGTAGAAAACTTCTAACTACAAGAGAGGTTTGTCGCCATTGAGAAGAAACAATTCGGTGAGCTCACCAACATCTACAATTTGCTTCTCCCACTCCTCGCACTATATTGAATGTATTTGATAAATAAATATGTGAGGAATTAATTTTGAGATGAAATGTATGGCAAGATAAGCAACTCTCGCGAGCAACCACTCAAGAGAGGCTTCTTCTTCTCTAGTAGGACATGGATCTCATTGAAGAATTTTCTTCTCTACTATGTTCCTAAGATAATTTTCAAAGCTGTGGTTCATCCCTCATGTTTTGGCTATCTATTGGTGGGAGCACTATTGAACTGAATCTAATATCTCAATAACTCCATATAATCTTCCAGAGCTAGCTCAAAAGTTCTTCATCTAAGATATGTTAGGCCTTCCTCAATAGGGACAACTCAAGAGGCAGGCTATGTATCTGAGAATCCTGATATCCTCTTATCTATGATTGCCCTGTGTCTGGTATTGACTCCTCAAACTCATGGCCCGTTTGAATATCCACTTTCATTCAAGTTGATGCTCCTCTCAACGTCTGTATAATGGTAATTTGAGGCACCTTGATTCATACTCTGCATGAATGTCCATTAAATTAAACTCAATACCCTCTAAAACAATTAGTCTTTGACTAGTTGGAGTCGCTTTCACATGGTAAGCTGAAGTCGATGGTGCCTCTTCCTCAGCGGCTGCCAATTGACGATCCTTTCTGAAATTTTCATCTTCTCCCTTAAACTCAATACCCTCTAAAACAAATAGTCTTTGACTAGTTGGAGTCGCTTTCACGTGGTAAGCTGAAGTCGATGGTGCCTCTTCCTTAGCGGCTGACAATTGACGATCCTTTCTGAAATTTTCATCTTCTCCCGGATCACTGTTTATTTCTTCAACTGCTCCCAAATCAGTGAAGGACTACAAGTTGTGCAATCTGATTCAATATGCTCAAATCTGTGGCACTTAAAACATCTCTTAGCGGGATGGATTTAGGAATGTGGATCAGTTCCCTCTATTCTCCACCTGAACTAATGTCTCCTCAGACCGAGTCAGCCTGGATGTTCCTCTGGGTGTACTCTAATTGTACAATCCTAAGGTTGGACCGAACTTGCAAGATGTGGTGTTCGTCCGGTTATGTGATGTTTCCACTTTTGAAGCTGAGGTCTGAACATCTGGTGTGTAGTGGGCTTGTAGGAAATGACATTGCATCTCCCATTTCATCATGAACTAGGAAGTAATTTTATTTTTCTATTATTGCTATTAAAGAACAATCAAATGTCCACCACCGAGATACACTTTTCCTTTACTTGTTGGCGGCCCATTCCGTCTAGTGGGACATCCTAGCACTCAAAAACACATTCCCTGAACCAGAGCCACTCAATAACCATATACGGATCCATGTGGCCATCAAAATATGATAAATCCATATTTACTTCAAAATTATGGCTTATCCAATATTTCATGTCAAATCTTCAAGATATTGGTTCTTCATCTTGGGAATCGAATTAAATTTATGTGAACCCTATGAATGGTCTTATTTTCTCAATTTCATCAAGCAGTTGTAACACTTTGCGAAATTGTTGCAGTATCTGGTCCATCATAAACTCCTGATCCGTGTATGGCACTTATCTTCTTTGAGGCATGACAAAGGTTTGGGTAATTGGAAGAAAATGTGCAATTGTGATGTAGGGTGGGGAAAAAAATTTGAAGAGGCTGGAGATAGGTTTGGGTATGGCGGATGCCAAAAACTCTAGGATAGAACTAGAGTTAGGTTGGCTCGAATACCAAATGATACCGGAATTAACCCGAATAATCAATAGGAAAACAAATATTATTATTGAAAGCAAATATGCAGATACAACCGAAATACACTGGAAAGAGAAAACGACAACAACTACAATACTCAGACGCTCACAAGGGTGGTTGTCGAGTGGTGGTGACCGTTAGGGGTTTGGAAAAGTGGCAACAATATCACATAAGGTTGAACTATGGGAAAACAACAACACAATAATGGTGGCTTGCTGCCCTGGGCGGAATCAAGCAGAAAAGAGCGGAAACAACATAAGGACAGCAAGACAAGCAATGGTTGTGAGGGTTGACAGCTGGTAGGATTGATGGGACAGCAGGAAAATGACAATGGTAAGAGATAAGGAAGACTGGGGATGCTGGAACAGCACTCCTCACAGTCCGGGGTGGCGACAACAAGACAAAACGCTGGTGGCAGCAGCTAGAAGATAGAAAAATTGCAAGAAACATCAATAGGCTGCTGTTCGGGGCAGCTGCAGTAGTGGAGAAAGGCCGGAAAAAATGTGGGAAGGATGTGGAAGGAAATAGAACAGATAATCATCATCTCGAGAATGAGATGCAGCCAGAGCACCACTCAAACCCTCGAATATAGCCATTGCAGGGAAAAGAGAGCGTTGGCGGCTGTCTCAAATAAAACTCATGACAAAAACTAACCTAAGACACAAAAATAATATATTTATAGACTGAGTAAATAAGAGTGGACCCGCTCCAAATAGGAGGGAAATCCACGTAAAGGAAGGTTCGACCGGCCCTCCTGGACCGATCAAAGCCGCACTCGTTGTAGTAGTACTATAGTAGGGATCACAAAAACGCCCCTGCAGGAAGCTCCTGCGTCAGTCTCTCACGGTTGAAAGAGCTTCAACCTCATCTGTCGAACCTTCTAGCTCCTCGTAGTATAATATCAAATAGATTACATTATCAGTGATGGAATTACTGTCAACTTTTTGATAAGTCATTCCTACATGCATTTTCATTTCAAAGCGCGTATTGATAGAATAAGTATCCATCCATTTTAGGCACAACTAAAACTGGATTTTATTGTCAGTGGTGGAACTACGGTCAACTTTTTGATAAGTCATTCCTACAGGCATTTTCATTTCAAAGCGCGTATTGATAGAATAAATATCCATCCATTTTAGGCACAACTAAAACTGGATTTGCATATCGATGTAGATTCTCATGAGTCATGTCTTAAGTAATTATATAATATGTTTCTCCCACTCCTCGTACTCGGGTGAGTGTATCTGAGAAATAAGTATGTGAGGATGAATCAATTCTAGAACGAAATCTGTGGTAGGTTGAGCCACTCTCGTGAGCAACTACTCAAGAGAGACCTTCTTTGGTAGGACCTAGATCCCATTGAAGAATTTTCTTTCCCACCAAGTTCTCAAGTCAATTTCCAAAATTGAGGTTAATCCCTCCTACTGGTCATATGTTGGTGGGTATACTGTTAAACTAATTCTAATACCCAAAGACTCCATATAATCTTCTAGAATAGCTCAAAAGCTTATCATCTCTAATATATTGGGCCTCCCCCTTAGAGATAACTCTAAAGGTAGGCTATGAATATGAGAATCCTAAAAATTCTCTCATCTGAGGTTCCTGTCTAGTATTGGCTCCTCAAACTCAAGATATGTCAAATCCACATTTATTCAGAAGTCTAGCTTCTCTAATATTTCATGGCGAATCTTCGAGATAGTAATTCTTCATCTTGAAAACTGAATGGAATTTGTGACACCTCTAAATACTCATCTTTCCTCAATTTCATCGAGTAGTTGAAGCACTCAGTGGAGTTGTTGTTATATCGCTTTCATGGTTAACTCTCGATCAGCATCCAACACTTATATCCTCGGAGGCATAATAGGGTTTAGGTGTGTGTAAGTGAAAGATGGTATGTGATGGTGATATAGATTGGGAAAATATTTTGGAGATAGTGGAGATAGGTTTGAGTATTGCGGATAGTAGAAACTCTAGGGTAGGATTAAGATTGCGCTAACTCTAATACCAAATGATATTGGAGTTACCCAAATAATCAGTAGAAAAACAAATGTTATTATTGAAAGTGAATATGCGATTACAACTCAAACAAATTTGAAAAGAAAAAATGACAATAAACACGACACACATCTATCCACAAGAGAGGATCTCGAGTGGTGGTGGTGGTCGTCAAGGGTTTGGCAAGGTAGCGACGAGATATAAGAGGGGATGGACAGTGAGGAAACGGCGGCACAACAATGGTGGTTTGCTGCCCTGAGCGGCAGAAAGCAAGAAAGAGTATAAACAACAAGATGACAGCAAGACAAAAAAGGGTTGACAGCTGGTAGGAATAGATG
>NW_018164545.1:333638-339147 GCF_001263595.1 Phalaenopsis equestris | reverse complement strand
GACAAAAAAGGGTTGACAGCTGGTAGGAATAGATGGAACAGCAAGAGTATGGCAATAGCAAGTGATAGGATGACTAGGGATGCTCGAAGGCGTACAGAACAGCACTCCTCGCTGATCTGGATGGCGGCAGCAAGACAAAACGTGGGTGGCAGTGGCTGGAAGAAAGGAAAACTACAGAGAAATAGCAGCAAGCGGTTGTTTGGGGGAGGTTGCTGTAGTGGAGGGCAGCCGAAAACGATGTGGGGAGGATACAGAAGGGAATAAGAAAGATAATCACCACCTCAAAAATGAGATACAATCGAAGCACCACCCAAACCTTCGAAAACAATACTTGCAAGGAAAAGAGAGATGTTGGCGGCTATCTCAAACAAAACTTAAGACAAAACTGACCTAAAAATACAAAAAACAATTTATGAACTTAAGGTAAATAGGAGTGGACCACACCCAAAATAGAAGGGAAATCCACGTAAATGAAGGGTCAACTAGCCCTCCTGGATCGGTCCAACCGCATTTGCCCGAAACAATGTGGGGAGGATACAGAAGGGAATAAGAAAGATACTCACGACCTTAAAAATGAGATACAATCGAAGCACCGCCCAAACTTTCGAAAACAACACTTGCAGGGAAAAGAGAGATGCTGGCGACTGTCTCGAACAAAACTCAAGACAAAACTGACCTAAAAATACAAAAACATATTCATGAACTTAAGGTAAATAAGAGTGGACCACACTCAAAATAGAAGGGAAATCCACGTAAATGAAGGGTCTACTGGCCCTCCTAGATCAGTCCAAGCCGCACTTGCCCACAAGAATTTGCGACATTGTAGCAGTATTGTAGTAGAGATCACAAAAATGTCTCCTGCGGGATGCTCCTACATCACTTTAAGAGGATACAATCTAATGAGGTCATCAATATCCACAACAGTTGCTCGCCAGATTGAGGAAAGGAAATAAATTCCTTCAATCGAAAAATATCCAATGGCGAAGAACCAACACCTCAACAAATGGCATGAAATATCAGATGAGAAGTTAAGATCTTGAAGTAAATATGAATTTATGAAATTTTGACGGTAGTATAAATCCGAACGAGTTTATCGAGTGGCTTTAAATAGAGTTAAATTGGAATACGCCAATTTCAACAAGAACGCTTCCTTGTGGTGGGAGATCCTAAATTATTTGATAAAGAAAAGGGAAGAGTAAGATCACCATCTGATCGAGGTTGAAAAAAGTGGTGCAGCACAAATACATTTCCCCATTTTACCATTAGCTCCAAACAGATTCTTCTGTGGAGTACGCAGGTGAACTTGATCCTAAATGTATTCGATAGAGGAAAGAGATGAGCAAGATCACCACTTGATCGAGGTTGAAAAAAGTGGTTCAACACAAATACCTTTCCCCATATTACCATCAGCGCGAGAGAGATTCTTCTGTGGAGTACACAGGTAGGTGAACTTGATCATTGCTTGCTAAAATGTGAGTTGGTGAAACCAGAGAAGCACACAATATTGAGATAATGTGGTGCAACTTTTGTCGCACTAGTCCCTACTTGATGTGCAGATCATAGCTTTTAAGGTGACATAACATCTTTGATACCATCCAACAAACCAACACCAATACCAGATGGAAAGAAAAACCACTTGATTGTGAGGACCATGCATTTTTAGAATCCTTCAAACAAGTTTTATTTCAGCATATTGATAGAAGAAGAAATACCACCACACATCATTGTGCACAAATTGCCATGACTTAGAATTTTGTTAATACAAATTTAGATCAATCTCGTGTACTTTTTCCTTTTTTTTTGAACATGATAGTCTCATGTTTTTCCCTAATGGCATACTTTTTGTAAGTTTAGTAACTATTTTGATGTAGTTATGCAACATGCACCCTTTCAAAGTGACCATCACACCTCAAAAGTAGAATTCAACCATAGGATTAAGCAACAAGAGTACACGCAAAGAAAAATTTCAGTCGATCCCGCTTGAGAAAAAAACAATTCATGGTGAAGAAAAATTGGAGACAACCAATACTCCCAAATTCGTCCCAATGAGAAAATGCTTCAAGTGTCATAGTTTTGAGCACATTGAGTCTGGTTGCACAAACAGAAGGGTGATGTCTTTCACTGAGCAAGAAGTTGTGAAAAATATAGACAATGACACAAGAGATATAAGAGAAGATAAAAAAGAGGAGTACCGGCTTCCAGCTCATGAGAGAGAGAGGCCAGTAACCCGACTGAGCCTTAAAGTTGAACCCAAGAGGGAGCAATAGTAGCTCCACCACATCTTTCATAATCATTGTATTGTGCAGGAAAAGCTGTTCAACATCATAATAGATGAAGAAAATTGTGAAAATGTGGCATCTATATAATTGGCAGATAAATTAAGCCTTACTACTCAGAAGCATTCTCAGCTATACTCTCTGACTTGATTGAGGAAAAGGAGTAAGATCAATACTGACAAGAGACGACTCGTAGAGTTTTCTATAAGGTTCCAAGAGCAAGTGTGGAATCATTATTGGCAGAATGATTGTTACACATATCATGATGACCATTAAAGCACATATTCTTTCACCAAAGATGAGAAGTGCATTGTACTCATGCCTAGGAAGGCATCTAAGGTGTTTGAGAATGTGGTGAAACAAACTATCTTTTTGCAAACCATGAGAGAAACACCAACAAGACAAGCATTAGTTGTCCAAGAAGGCGCTGAGTTTGAGAGACCAATATTAGATACAGGGCAAGCCCCGACTGAGAATGATCAGGCATATACTCGCTTTAGATAAAAATGAGGATTCCCTAAGCTATTTCTAGAATAGTCTATGGAGTAAGTTGGATATAAAGTTCCAGTTCAGTTCAGTCGTGCAATCACAGACAGATGGTAAAATAGGAGTGATGAATCACAAATTTGAAAATCTCCATAATACATTTTGTGGGAAAGAATATCGGATGGTGCAATCCAAGTCCTTCCAGAGAGGAAGAAGAAACTTATTCTAGCCCAGGAGAATGACAATGAGCGTTGATTCAGTGGAAACGGGATCGCAAAAATTCTCTGTTTCTACAAGATCATGAAATCTCGCGTTTCTGTGAGATTCACAAGAAGCTGCCATAGCGGGAATTGGAACAGGACCGCCAACTTTCAATTTTTGCATATTATTTTTCTATTTATTTTTTTCATATTTCCTATTTCTAATTAGGTTTGTATCTGCTATTCAAGAACTATTTATATATGCAAGAAGCTGCCATAGCGGGAATTGGAACAGGACCGTCAACTTTCAATTTTTGCATATTATTTTTCTTTTTATTTTTTTCATATTTCTCTATTTCTAATTAGGTTTGTATCTACTATTCAAGAACTATTTATATATGTTTTTTTTTAACGGACTTTTGTTTTGTTTTGTTTTGTGTATTTGGATATTGCAATATCTATTTTCTATCTTATGCAGTATTGTACTCTCTTCATTTTGAAATTGGCTTGTTTGTATCATGCACAGGAACAAGTGGTAGATCTTCCTAGGCCTTTCATCATTCGACTACCATTATTCATTTGAACAACAGCAGAACTCCAACATACTGTCCAACAACAAGTTCCGCCTCATACATCATTCCAAATGCCGTCCGACTCATGTAATATCATCCTTGCCAATGCACAACCTCTTCTCTGTGAAATCCCCTCAGTAGAAGCCTTGAAAGGTGTCACTTTTAGACTACATCACACTTCAAGTTAAAAGGCCTCATACATCATTCCAAATGCCGTCCGACTCATGCAAAATCATCCTTGCCAATGCACAACCTCTTCTCTGCAAAATCCCCTCAGTAGAAGCCTTGAACGGTGTCACTTTTAGACTATAATTAGATCAAGTTAAAAAAGAAATATTAATCAAACTCATGAACACAACTTTTAGAGACTTACATCACAGATCAATCATTCAAAAGTCATGTGATTTCAATAAGAGATAAACACTATATGGTCAATATAATAAGATAGACAGAAATGTTGTAAGTAAATAAGCTATGTGGCTCTGATATAAATAAGGAACGAGCACAAACTTTTAAGGAAAATTCAAGGTTTAAATCTCTCATTTTTTTTAGCAATTTGCACCCAAAAAAAAAATTTAAATAAGAAAATCAATGTTATATTCTTTAAGAGATTCTTAAGATTTTGCAGAAGTAATCAGTTTAGGAGTGATCCACACACTATATTATCAGAATCAATCAAGGTGATGAATGCAATTATATAGGACACAAATCCACCTTTACAAAATAATTCAATTTTGATGAGCGGTGGAAGAGAAATACTCAAACTAAAAAAGTTTGTGTTGATTTTTGGTCTATGAGTAATCAATGGTCCATGAGAACAAAACCAACAAAAGTAGTGATGAAAAAAGTTGTAAGGAATTGAGATATAGATCCACTAAATAAAAAATGTTGTGATTCCGACTAAAGATAAGAAAGATATACATGAATCCTCTTTGGCCTCCTCGCAACTTAAATAGTAAAGGAAAGCTCTGATATGTACAATGCCATATTGCTGGGTCACCCCCAAGTGTGTCAAAGTAGATCATCTTTTGAGAACGTAAACTAAACCAATAGCCCCATAATATGGCATACTCTGATATCAAATTATGGCTTAGTTTGAGATCAGCAAAAACAAATAGCAACTTCCTTTCTGGGAATGGCATAAGAAATTGTCTGCCAAAAACAAATAGCAACTTCCTTTCTGGGAATGGCATGGTCTGCTCACACTTGTTAAAATGTTTATAAAAAATGTCAATCTTGTCCATGATTTTAATAACCTGCACAAGTTTCTTGCTCCCTGACCTTTCCCATCAGTTTTGGAGCCGCTACACCCCACCCCATAAAATGGTTAGAGCGATAAAAATTAGAATAATTGATTCACTTATTTCAAACTCTTATTCAGTAAAATCAAACTGCCATGAGTTCTCATGAAGCGATGGAATTAGATAAGTCATAAGATGCTGTTTCACCATATCTATAATAAAAAACGATAAGTTCCCAAGCATACTTTGTAAGCACGAAGCATTAACTACAGCATTGCATGCTTAACTACTTTATGCTTTGATGTGCATATTGGGAAGAACCATAAGTCTTCAAACAATACCATAAAAGGAGGAAAAAGATACCATTGTACCCACATTCTCACAGTTTCCCAAGTTTTGCAGTTTTTCTTGCTTTTTAGTCCCAACAAGTGATTTAAACCACTTCGCAGAAATGCCCATGGTTACTTCAGTTCGACTTTACACAATTATGACCTGCAGAAAAAAGAATTTAACGACAATTTTAAACCATTGTTTATAATCATCCTAAATAAGTAAACTAAAACTTAAGGAGTGCTTTACAATAATCAATTAAGACTTTTGAATTCATAATACACCATTCATAGCTTTTCTAACGTTTCATAAATTCCAAATACAGTGAAACTAAAACTAATCGGAAAGTCTATGAATATAATGTAATAACTGAATTTTAATAATAATAATAATAATAATAATAA
>NW_018164545.1:318489-333134 GCF_001263595.1 Phalaenopsis equestris | reverse complement strand
GTAGAATTGAGATTTGAAATTAAGTTAATTAACATAATGTTATATAAGTGTGTGTGTGTGTGTTTAAATAAGTTTTAATAAAAAAATTTACCTAAAATGCTTCAGAGTTTTCTTATTTTATTTATGTCAAAAATCCTTAATAACTTTGCATTGTACCCAAGAAAATCTATAACTTCGAGACATCAATAACATGCCTATGTAATGCATAAGCACTTTACTGGCTTCTCCAATAACAGGAGCAAATTGGGAGAAAATTTCAAAGACCTGACACACCATACTTGCATGTTATTTTCTCTACATTTCACAAATCTAGGTAGAGATCAAAAAGCATGGCAAAGGAGTGTGGATCAGTTAAAGTACAGACTGGGAAAGTCTAGAGTATGTGAAGAACAAAAAGCAAAATAAATAAAGCTATGTTTTTAACTGTGGATGAATAACAGCCTCCCTATGATAGTGATTTAATTTGGGGCAGCTTATTTGGTGAGATGGCGTTTGAAAACGCACCCGGCCTGTTTGGGTAAACTACGTTTTGGCAGCTTATGCGTTTTCAAAACAAAGTTTTTCACACCGCATCAATCTAGATGCGGTGGCAGCTTTTTGGCAGCAGTTCGGTTTTTTCAAAAAAATAAAAAATTGTAATAGTCACGGCATCTAGCTTATCAGTAAATTATTTTTAATCAGTTTATCAACAAATTATTCAATAAGCTACAGCTACCCCAAACAGACCCTTAATTGCACACATAGCATAATGGTAAGTATAAATTTATATATGCCTTCTATTATTATATTTTTTTATTAATTTATTTAGCATTTTTGCAAAAATGGATTATGTGAAGTGATCTTACCATCTTAGAGCTTCATTTGTGTACCCATAAAAGGGGGACATACTAGAAGCAAAAAGCAAATCACAATATTTGAATACTTTATGATATGAACTTGTACACCACAACTGTCAGTCGAATCTCAAAGTATTCAAACGGCCCAGATGACGGCCAGACAACCAAGACATCCTCTGCCCTACCATCAGCCAAGTGGCCAAGAATCGATTGACACACCATGATGAGAGATTCGAACGACAGATCACGCCGATAGTCTCGACTGACTGGGACACAGGCGGGAATCCTTGATAGCATCTAATAGGTCGACCCACCTTTACCACAGCGAACGAAATCAACACTCAACCAGGCGCTTCGGCCCATGACGCGGTTACCACTCGGTCGGTCACCTCAGACGCGGTTACCACTCGGTCGGTCAAATTTAAGCAAGTCGATCAAATAATTAACGTCATGTTAAAACTCAAATTGTAATACAAATATGGTATGAAATCTATACGATTATCAGAGCATCAATTGTATTAAGAGCGATTTCCATAATTGTTCCCTCTTTTCTGTAAAAAACAAACATGTCATAATTTAAAATGACTATATTATTTGTATTAAGCATATTTTAATATTTTTTGAACATTTAATTGTGTTTTTTTCATTGTGTACATTGGTACCTATTACTTCGTTTTAAGAATTGTTATTATGTTATTTTCATGACATATATAATATTATTTTTTAATGATAATACGCAGACCTCTAGTAAGTCTTGGCGGTCAAACCCTCTAAAACTCCATTGAAAAGTATTTTCTAACAAAGTTTTACTCGACCAAATTCAATTTCAACAAGGTTTTTACTTAAGTTTTCGACAGTAAATGGCTCAATACCAATAGAAAAATTAACTAGAAATATGTTATTTTCCTATAATGACCACAATAAATGCTTTAATGAATTAATCATTAAAAAAAACAAACCACAAAAACCTTAAATATAACATTATTAGTATGCTTTGACAAATCCTTAATTCTTTTAACATAAACATAATTAACAATAATACATTTCAAACACAACCAAAGATAAAAACATTACAAGTGATCACAAAATAACATTTCTTCGCATTTAAATATAAATCCTCAACCATTAACCTCAATTTTTTTTCTATGATGCAGAAAATGATCATCTTGTGTCTTGGAATAAATAAGAAAACCATCAAAGTGAACAAGAATTTTTTTAATGAAAGGTCACAAGAAATGATTCATTATCTTCACATTAATAGGTGCTTGATTAATCCATAGGAATCAACAACCATTCATTTATTACATCTTTAGCTTTAAAAGCAATTTTCACACAACATTTTCTCATTCAAACTCCACAGCATCCACTCCTCAAAACAATATCAGAAAATAATAAAACGTCACTCATATATCCATAACGTCAACCAAATGAGATATAATAAATCTATATTTGATTAACTAATGGTTATACTATCTACAGACATCCCACAACTACCATTCTTGTATATTTGAACAAACCATACACAGCTCAAGTGCTTGTATTTTACTAATAAACTCTATCTTGAGTAATGTATATCTTATCTCTTAAGCTCAACATTGTCTATGAAATTCATCCTATAATGAGACAAATTAGTCAATGATGATCTATGAACATGTTGTGTATCCCTTAGCAATGATAAATCAATAGAAAGTTTGCAGGACAGATACTTTTAAAATCACTCAACACTTCATTGAAATCACCCGACAATGTCACAACTTCAAGTAATAACCCAATTCCAAAACTACACAGGAATATAGGTGAAGTCAAAACATCAAGTAACTATTCAATTCCATAACAATTAAGGCATAGATCACAACATTCTGTCTAAAAAATTCCTCAATCAGATTTTCACTCAGAATATGTAGCCTTTTTACTCGATTGTAAGCACTAGATTCTTTAACAGATTAAGATTTGCCCGTAGGCTTGTAGGTTTCAAAACTATCACTCTCCAACTAATCATAAGACCTTTCAAATGTATAGCATCTAAATAATATAGCCAAGATCTACCTAAATTAACAAGAATATTCATGCGTGATACTGGAGCTAACCAAAACAACAACAAGCAAAACAAATAATATACTGGAAAAGCCAATAAGCGATTAAAACCAACACACGGAAATGGTAAATAACAACACAACACACACAAACGCACACTAGGGTGGATCTTGGGGTGGCAGTGGTGATCAACGAGGGTTTGAACTTCCAAAGAAAAAGTAAAAGGAAGTTGGAAGGCCAGATGGTGGAGCGGCATCAAGAGGGTGATGATGGCAGCAAAAAGGTAGTGAGGAAAGGGAAGAGGGGGGGATAGACGGTGGTAAAACAGTAGGGAAGTGATATTCTGGACTGCGTGAGCAAGCGAGGTGGGCAGCGGCAGCGAAGGGGGATGCGGTGGACAGCAGGACAGCGAAAGGATGGCTTTCCAGGATGGTGGAAGCAAGGAAAAGGGAAAAACTATGGGAAAAACAGCTATATGTGGCTGTTGTGGCAGCTGCAGTTGGGAAGGGGTGGCTGGAAGCGAAGTGGGAATGATGCATAAGGGGGATAAGGAAGATAATCACCACCTCGAGAACGAGATACAGCCGAAAGACCACCCAAACTCTTGGATGCAACTCTCAAACAGAGAAACAGACCTGCTAAGGCTGTCCCAAACAAACTCACACAACCCTCGACTCTCAAGACAACGAATTAGCAATAACAGGATTGGCCCAGGTGAACTACACAACCCTCGACTCTCAAGACAACGAATTAGCAAAGACAGGATTACTAGAAGTGGCCCAGGTGAACCGGAAAACTCTTTGGAAGGGATCAAACATGGCCCGATTCAGTAGAGGCAAAGCAGTCGGCTCGTTGTTTACATTCACAAAAACTCCCGCATGTTAGATGCGACCCCATTCCACCTTTGGATGGCCCGCATCAATGCAAGAGGGACACCCATGTCAATGGGTAGCATATCATATTAGATTATATCAATATAAGAAGTCATTTGAATCTAGACTAAACATTTGAGTTGCAAACATTGCAATGTTTTCTACTCAAACTACCTTATAAGATTGCGGTTGCAGTTCGATTTTCAAAATGATAGAATCTATGGAAAACTTAAATACAATATTCATACAACTTTTCATAGCTTTGATCAAAATAACTTTGAAAAATCACAATCCTCCTCCAACCCGATTTAAGCATAAGAGTGGTGCTTAGCAATGCGTGACATTCAAATAATTATCAATTAAAACATTCTCAACATCACCAATTTATTCATCAAACTCATAAAAATCATCACCATCATTTAACTTATCATCCTCCACATCTATATGCAAATTCTTGCAAGATTACATATTAACACAATGACCAATTTTACAATATTTAAAACAATTCTTGGCATAAGGTTAGACCAAAATGAAGTTGCACCTTAGAAAAAAAAAATTGAAGATGCAGATGATTTCTCCTTGTTGTTTTTATTATTGGCAATGTTACCATCCTTGGATGAAATAGATGCAATAAACTAATATTGATTGATGTGGTAAAACAATGCCCTCTGTATATGCACTAATTCTCTTAGACATTGTTCATTTTAGCAAAAGTCCAATGCTAGTTGAAAAAACTTTTGAGATATGGAATTTGGTAAGCATAATTTCACTCTTGAAAATAAGTATCAGACTAGATTTAAATCTAATGTGTAGTTTTTGGATCTTCAATTATCTCATAATGCAACTACAGTACCAAAACTTTATTAACATATTCATAATCTTAATGCTTTGTTATATATAATACTAACAATCTTTTAATTATAAGTTATAATTAACCTAAAAAGTAAAGAGAAATAAATTTTAAAAGATAAGTGAATGCAGGTTATTACCAAAAGCACTCAAGTAATAAAGGTTAAAAATTTATTTCTTTGTTAAAGTTAACTACACTTACATGTAGTTACCTTTAAAAATTTATTATTATCTATTGAAAACATATTGCAGTAATATTATAAAAAAAATACTAAAAGTTAATCAAAAACATTGTGTTACTATATGTACATTAATGAAATTGCTTGACAAAAGGACATCCGAACATACTGAACAGGCGGGTAAATAAAATTTTATTTTAAAATAGTTTCTTTAATTTTAAAAATTAAACGCATGTTTTTAATGCTTTTAGAGGTGCAAGTGAGTCTGGCTCGCATGTTTTTAATGCTTTTAGAGGTGCAAGTGAGTCCAGCCAACTCGTGGGCTGGCTCGAGCTCGACTCGATAAGTGGATCGTGAGCTGAGCTCGATGAGCTAACAAACCAAGCTCAAGCCAGCCCCGAATCGACTCGTTAGCTCGTAAGCCGACTAATTTAAAAAAAGCATTAACATAAATTAAACATAAATTAAACTCAAAATATATTAAATTTCAAAACTTTATCATTAAGGTATTAAAAATATTATGAAAATAATATTTTTTTTATTATATATAAACTGGCTTCTTACTATTTATCTCATAATTGTTCATTTTATTTGTTAACTTACTATAAAGTTATTTTAAATAAATAACATTTTCTCTTTTTTATAATAAACAAACCGGTGCACGAGCTGACTCGAACTCTTAAACTTAAGCTCTATATCAATAAAAATAATCAAGCTGAAGCCGAGGGCGACTCGACTTGTTTACACCCCTAAATTGCTTTTAGTATTTTCTTTCTAATGTAGAAATTTTATATTTTTCATATTCTTAAATTATTTAAGGAAAATGTTAAATTAAGAGATGGCAATAAAATATGATATATGCAGATGCATATTTAACTATTAAATCACCCCCATATAGAACTGGTTGGGGAAGCAACGTATTAGTGCATGTAAAAATGACATAAAAATGGAAATGATTGTCAATCTTTTTGTGGGTTTTGAAAAAAGTTATGAAGGTTGTACATTTAATACACATATAGACGTGGTCAATCGCGTAAAGCCAGTGGTTCTTCTCCTTCTGCCCCGCTCCCCAAAAACAAAGTTCGACTTACATGTGTTAAGCATATAGCTAGCATTTCTTCTGAGCCAGGATCAAACTCAGAGTTTGACTATGATTGGCCCTGCAGTGGTAGAATCAGTTGAATTGGGCCTACTACTAAACATTGATTCTCTCTCCTCTCCTTTCAGTTGAGCATAACAGAAGTTCTAATCTCCTTTCAATCGAGCATAATAGAAGATTAACTCCCATTAAATGATTGTTTATATGAAATAAATAAATGTAATAATAAAATAGTTTCATTTATCATCTCAATTTACTATTTTATCTTTCACTTTTTTATAAAATTGACTTGAGATTTGGATGCAGCTGAAGGATGTGCACAAAACAGTATTTCAAACTTATGAGGGTCACTATAAATTTCAGTTTAAATGAAAAAAATTATTAGATGAAGACGCCAAGGGGGAGCCATACGACTTGATCCTTCAATAGTTTCTTTTTTTTTCAAACTTGAGAATAAGGTGCCTTATTGGTAGGGGAGTAATGTTATACCGGTACCGACGATGCTTTCCACCACGCCAGGCCCACCAAATAATTTGAAGACTTATTTTAAGTGCAATGCTAAAAAAACAATTTAGCCTTTTATTATTTATTATTTTAGGGGTATAAATAGGGCTAATATGTTTAGTGTTAGAATTATACATGAGATTATGGTCTTTGAGTCTTAGGGTTAGGATTTGGGACAGATCGTCTACCCCTCGAATCGTAGGTGTTGGGAAAGATTACTAACATCTCGAAATGTAGGTGTTTATCTTTATATATTTAGTTGTGTCGTTTTGTGCTATTGAAGAAAAGTATTTTTTGTCATAATTTGCGGTGAAAATTCGTCTTGGTTCGTATCACATTCTAAATGGAATCCACTTTAGGTTCAAATGGATAAACTTGATCATCTTCCAAATTATCAATCTTTAATTTAACCGAATTATTGTCACATTATAATTAATTTTACTTATTTATAAGCTCATTTAATTGTTTTTGTAAAATAGCAAACTTCCATTACTTTCATAATCTATTAAGTCACTCTAATATTTTGCCCTGCTTCAAGAAACATATTTAAACAAACTTAAGTTCTAATAAGATTCCAATGCAGGATGACATAGATTTAAGTTTTCTAATATAATTAATATGCTGTGGGGATGCACAAAAGAAAATAGAGGATTAACAAATCTTTAGTAACAAATTAATTCAAAAACCCGCTTCCTTTAAATAAGAAAAAAGGATCGAAAATATACAAGAATCTGAACAGGACATTAAAATTAAATAAAATTAGTAAATATATCAAATTTTTGCCCTGCTTCAAGTAACATATTGAAACAAACTTAAGTTCTAATAACAATCCAATGCAGGATGACATAGATTTATGTTTCTAATACAATTAATATGATGTGGGGATGCACTCGTCCAAAGGAAAATAGAGGATTAACAATCTTTAGTAACAAATCAATTCAAAAACCAGCTTCCTTTAAATAAGAAAAAGGATCGAAAATATACAAGAATCTGAACAGGACATTAAAATTAAATAAAATTAGTAAATATATCAAATTAATTTCTACAAATTAAATTTCCAACGTGTCATTTTTTTATCAAAATTAAGTGCACTAAGAACACATAACAAATCAAACAAATGAAATAAAACAATAAATAAGTTTACCGAAATAAGAATAATCAGGTCATGTGTCAATACAAATAGCATGGGGATGGTTGACTACCTTGAAATCAACTAGCCAAACATATCACTAAAAGTAATCACACATCAACTTAATCTTAAAAGACTGAACTTGAAAAATAGATTTAGTTATGCCCAAATTTATGTCACAGATCATTATTTATAGACACTTCAAACTTAAACTAGTATATGAGCTTGGCACGGGATCAATCTCAACTTAACTTCATTTAATATCACTGAATAGAAAAAAGTTCCATATTTAATTTTAAACCTCCAACTCAATCAAATCAATGCTACATGTTGGCCATCATCAAATTGAAACCCACAAGAAACCACAACAAGAAGTAAATAGCCTTATTACAGCAACCCCATCATGCCCCACCCGAATGCATAATGTAGACCATCACAAGGAGTTGTAGAAAAACCTTCCAAGTGATATAAGTAATTATAAGATTAAATTAACATTAGACTTCATAAAAACAAACCAATTTTTTATTAACATGATTAATATTACACCATATACCCACATCATTTGATACATACATAACGCCACTAACATCCACAAGTAAAACTTGAACAACATTCCCTATACTTGTCACGTTATCTCATATAATAATCTCTTATAACAACAATATATAATAGAAAAATCAATACATATAATAGTACATCTTCCCGAATAAAATCAGCTCAATCTACAACTCTGCCCCTTAATGATACCTTTACACTTACCCTAACACAACACATAGGTCCATACAATGGTGAGTATAAAGCCAAATAAAAAATCAAAGCTCCAGCTCAAAATTCTTTTAGTCGATGAGTAAGGGACATGCATGATCATTCATCATATCTATGCAACTTTGTCATGAAACATATGAAAGAAATTAAATTGATAATATACTAGGAAATCACCATAAGTCATGTATATTAGTAAGATTATATCATATCATGCTTGAGTGTTATTCATAATCACAAATGCTTGTATGTAGAGCCATGATATACATAAAAAACAAAAACGTGCAACTATAAAAATTTAGATAGCAAATCAAGTATGATAGAAATGTTACTATTCAAACACAAACTATGATATTATATCACCACATTCATAATTCCTTTTATACAAAATTGGAATGGGAAAAAGCATAGAATCATGGAATGGATGTTTGTTCATCTCAGCATTTATTTCATATAGCAATAAAGTTGATTAAACTAAAATTATCATTCTAGTGTCTGTTGTCTACTATCCCCTAACAAAAGAGCATCATATTGTGAAGTATTCATTTTATCCTCAACCCCCTCCCTGAAAAAAAAAGAGGTCCCAAATATCATCTTGTTTGCACGTATGCCTAATCGTTTAGCTTTTCATGTACATCTAATAGAGGGCTCACATCTACTACTCTCACATTTAAAAAAAGCTCATCCGCTTGTCCTTTTGCAAGATAACATAACTCAACTTGTAAAAAACAAACAGCTATCCTTTCAATACACAGGAAATAATAATATAGATAAATTGCATGTCAGTGAATTTTACATCGTCATGTTAAAGAATTCATATAAAATAATTTCTATGGTGTGCATCCTACAAGACTTCCAGAAACTAGATGCAAATGCATGCTACAACAGGGCAATATATCACAAAATCAAAATGAGAATAATCTGCACATCATTCCATACAAAATAAGAGCAAGGAATAATCATAAAATTCAACAAAAATCCATCTATAATAGTCATGTGCAAAACATGCTACAACATTGGATATAATCAATGTTTGCGTCTATGTCATTGTCATCACCACTCTTCATAATCCCCCTTCCAGAAGTAAGTAGAGGAGAGAAGGTGAAAAGGTTTTGGATGAAGAAAAAAAAATGCTTCAAAGGTAAAAGGGAAATGAATGCTGCGGTTTGCCACAACATCACTTCTGATGAGAAAAGTATTTTTTCTCCATCAACTTAGATGGAAATATAATTGGGATACTTTAGTCAAAACTACATGCGTTTATCTGTATATTTCAAACCAGTAAAGGTTAAATGCTCAATTAGATAAACGAGTTGGGGTAAAGATTATTTCCCCAAGTTTTACAACCTCCTGCAACATACTCAAATCACAGAGAAGAGAGGTGCGGAAGACTTGGAGCAGAGAATGATGATTCTTATTGGCTTGGTTCAACTATAATTTCTCTTACATAGACAAAATTCAGCTTGCAACACAAGAAACATTAGTTTAGGACAAATCTAATCAAATAAAATAAAATAAATTCATATCATACAACGCAAGAAATGGAGTATGTATATTTTAGGAAGATTTCGAGAGTAATTTATTCAAGCGAGACATTAATCTCAACAATTTTTTTGTCAAGCCATCAAGAAAATGACGGTAGCATATAAAATTCCTCACTTTTTTATAGGAGGGGCAGAGGGAAAACCCAGGAATTGTTGGACGACACCAAAGCACTCAACTAACCACCTAAATGACGGGAAGTCGAAAGCCGGTACAAAAAGTACCAGTTGGAGAAGTAGACATATCTAAACTCCAACCAAGCGACCAATAAAAGGAATGAAATAAATGGATAAGAAAGAATACTTTGACTTCAACGCGAATATAAAAGTATAAAATTAGCAAGAAGTTGCTACGAAGAACTGATTTCCGCCAGAATAACCATGGTGCCACAATCGCTGCATCCATTCAGTCTAAGCTAGATTTAGGGCAAAAAATCACACCCATTCCAAAAAAAACACCAAAAAGAAGAAGCGGAAAACACGCATTCAACTCCAGAATCGCATAATTCGAGCTTAGCCGCATGTGCAAGCCCAGATCTAACAAAGTGTGCCTCAAATACCATCAGAATACTGAGAAAAGCCGAAATGGCGGAATCCACCAACATCAAAACTCACCTCCAAGCTCGAACAGTCGCCCATTCTCTTCTCATTCTCTTCTTTTCCCTTCCCTTCCCGAACGGTTGCCAGCAAAAGCGTTACGACAACTGTTCAACTCCCCAGGCCTTCCACTGGAAGAGCTTTCGACGAGCTTTTGAGCTCTGGCCTCGAGATCCATCAATGGTAGCTCTTTCTCTTACACTACTGGCTCTCACCCTCCATATTCCCAATTTTGACGTTACGATGGCTGTTTCAGTGTCCTACCCTGCTCTCAAGGGATTAGATCTAAGGGCCCTCTCGGAGGAAAATGCTTAATGTGGGCAGTCAAGTGTTCGTATTTCGTGTTTTAAGTATTTTTATATTCTATTACACGATTCGCATCCGCGTTTGGGCTCAATTTTTTTTTTACTCCGCTACCCTCGTAAGCCCGCAGCCGACCTTCCTTCGAACATTCAACGTCGATCCCGCCTCCGTCGCTTCGCAGGTAAAAAAACTCATTTTCCCCGCTCGGCTCCTCCCTCATTTCCCTCATTTTGCTGAGAGATTTAAGATTTTGGCAAGAGATTTCAGTCGATCCATCTGTTTGAAAGTGTTTGGTGGCTAAAACCTAGATCCAGTTTGAATATGCATATATCGCTGGTAAAAATATAGATCCACTGTTATTGTGATATGTTTGAAGCATCCAGAGGGTTTTCTTCTCCATTTCTCATTCCTGCCTTTCTTCGAACTGTGTTTATTCGTATCTACCGAAAATTTTTTTTTGTATTTTGTTCGTATGGTCTCCATGTTATTCAAAATTATTGATTCTTTTAGGATATTTGTTCGAGAGGCAAGATGATATTGATGCAATGCTCTATTCCCTACGATTTGGTATTCAAGTTGTTTTATATTTTAGAAGGATCATTTGGTTCATTTTTTGTATGAAAAAGCTTTTGGTGGGAGTGGTTCATATCTTTGGTATTCTTTAAGTCATGTTTTCTGACTTTCTTCAACATGTCACATAATTTCTTAGAAGTTGTCCGTTCTGTTTGTGGGACCATGTTACTTTTATTAGGAAGATTTACATACATATCACTTAATTCCTATGTATTTACATATCTAACACCTAAAGTTTGATTTTTACATATATGTCATCTTACCTATGCATTAGAAGGTGTATTTTATTTTTTTAAAGTAAAAATAGTTATAGTTTTTATGCAATTTGAAATATTTGGATGGTATAAAGGTAAAAAATAAGGTTTTGGTATTAGATATGTAAATATATAATAATATGGTGGTAGGTATGTTAATGTCCTTTTTATTATTCATCTTGTTTGTGGTGTAGACGAGTTGAGCCGAGCTTAATATTTAAACAAGTGGATTTGATTGAGACGAGATTATTATGATAGAATTGGTTAAAGAAACAATTCTGTTGTGCCGATGTTTGTTCACAGCTGAATGGGTAAAAAAGCTTGCATTATGTTGATGACTGCAATTTTCCACGATTGTTGGATGGATAGTTGGCTGTAAAGAACATCGAGACACAACCACGATTGTTAGATGGATAGTTGGTTGTAAAGAACATCGAGACACAAATATATTATTTTGTTCAACAACATGAATTTGCTTGTAAATTAGAATAAGTAGGAAAAAGAAGCAACAACATAGAACTACAAAAATTTTATTGTTATTTCTTGCATATTTGGCATGGCAACAATGAAAGTTAGGGTGATAAACTTTTTTGGCTCTGGTGTTATGTTTAAGCAGATTGTTTGCACTGATTCAATGAATATTCTTTTACCGAGATGGTGATAAGCATGTTTACTTCAATGAAGGTGTTACTATTTATGCAACTCAATATTTTTTTGCTTTGATGAGACCCCTTTCTTTACTTATATGAAAGAAAATTGACTATCTGATTATGGTAGATCTAATACATTGTTGTTGAAGCAGGTTTTTTTAAGTAGGTTTCTTAACAAGCTATTATGATGCCCTTTAGGTTGTTGTTTTAGAATTGGAAAGTTGGGTGAATAAAATATGTTTTATGGTCTATGGTCCTTTGGGTTGTCTTTGCTAGCATTGGTTTAGAATTTCTAATATGCTCTATGTGTTTCAAATTTCAATTGGTTATTACTCAAATACGGTGGTACTATAATAATAGAGAAAAAGAAAAAGAAAATGTTTCATAAATGATGGTTATATGAAAAGCACATTTATGTTTCACCCATAGACCAATATATATTTTAATTCATTATCTTTTTTGAATTTTTTCTTACATATGCATTTTCCATATCTTAAGTACCTCATTTTCAGTCATAATGCCATCTAACCATCAGTTGATATGACAGTAAAAAATGAGTAAATCTAAAGACTCTGGTTCATCGACTATATGGGATAAAGAGAGTACTAATATTTTTTGTGATCTATGCGTGAGGGAGGTCGAATTGGGGAATCGACCCACAACTTTTTTTAATAAAGAAGGTTGGCATAATATCACAACTAAATTCAAAGAAATAATTGGAAGGGATTACGATAGAATGAAACTAAATAACAAATGGGACCAATTAAAGAAGGATTGAAAACTTTGGAAAGAGCTTAAAAGGGGATCAACTAGGTTGGGATGGGATCCAGTAAAGCAGACAATTGATGCACCTGAGAAATGGTGGGCAGAAAAGTTAGCGGTAATAACATCACTATTTGAAGTATAATTCAGATACATATTTTTCGAACATTGATTAGATTTTTTTTTGTTACAGATAGTGCCAGCGACAAAAAAATTCAAATTTACTGGAATTGAACCAGCTTTGGAGGGGAAGTTGGATGGCATGTTCTCTGGTGTTGTAGCAACATGAACTCATTTTTTCACCCCTAATGAGCAGGGTGTTGCAAACCTAGCAGAGGATATGGAGACCGAGCATATAGGTGATTCAGGAGAAGGTCCCAGCCAAATCCACACATATATCCAATCCACTGGTGGAACAAAGCATCTCCGACCTGCAAAAAAAAAGGCTTTGCATTTGTAAGGGGTTCTATTGAGACATTGATTGAAATTTCCAAAAATAATTCCAAAACTGCGAAGGACAGCACAATCCATGAGTGTGTTAAGATCCTTAACACATATCCTGATATTAAGGAAGACCAGGATATGCATGTTAAGTATGTCAAGTTGCTTGGGAACTCAACCTGGAGGCAGTTCTTTGAGACTTTGGACACATAATTTTGTCTTCCCTACTTGCGCTCTTTTATGAAAGATTGAATGCTATTTATGTAACTTCATTTACTATTTGTTTGATGGACTCGTTATGTCTTATGTGTTATTTATGTGATAGATTCGTTATATGTATTGTATTTTTTTTTAAAGCTTGAATGTGTTAGCTACATATCGAACTTTGATATTTAGATATGCAAACATTCAATGAAATGTGCGGCATGTATGTAACTCTCTCTATATTTTTATTGCATGCAGTTAAATTTACATGCATGTACTCTTTTTATAGTTGTCATTTTATCTATGTTTGCTGATATTACATCATTATTTTTTATCTCGTTTAAAATTTTACCTTCCTTTCAGATTTTACACCATGGAGGAAGGACAAATTAATCAAATTTGCATTGTTGCTCTCACCCTTACGTTGTTATACCATTACTACAATGCATATGTTGATCGAAACCCATGCATGACGTCCTGGAATATTGGAGATAGATGGATCAGAGAGTTATTACGTGGTCACCCGACACGTTTTACAAATATATTTCGTATGACAAAAGTAATTTTCCTTGACCTCTTAAATGAATTTTGCACCCTCCACGGGCTGCAAGGATCATAAAAAACAACATGTAGAGAGGTGTTGGTTTGCTAATAACACTCTACATTTTGGCCTAGAATGAATCGATGAGAGGAGCTATGGAACAGTTTCAACATTCCTCAGAAACCATAAGTAGATATTTCTCAGTTGGGTTGAATTCACTAGTGAGACTGGCCCGTTAAATAGTCAAACCAGAGGACCCAACATTCCAGTCCATCCCCACACATATTGCGAATGACCCTCATTATATGTTATTTTTTAAGGTGTTTCCCATATTTAAATGTTAGTCAATAAAATTTCACACATATGATTTTATTATTGATTAATTCGTTTATCCCAGGATTGTATCGGAGCTATTGACAGAACACATGTCGACGCAAATCTTTCTAACACAGAGAAAGTTGCATACATTGGACGATGCAAATCACCAACACAAAATATAATTGTTGTTTGTGATT
>NW_018164545.1:313878-318389 GCF_001263595.1 Phalaenopsis equestris | reverse complement strand
TTCTCTTCTCATTCTCTTCTTTTCCCTTCCCTTCCTGAACGGTTGCCAGCAAAAGCGTTACAACAACTGTTCAACTCCCCAGGCCTTCCACTGGACGAGCTTTTGAGCTCTGGCCTCGAGATCCATCAATGGTAGCTCTTTCTCTTACACTACTGGCTCTCACCCTCCATATTCCCAATTTTGACGTTACGATAGCTGTTTCACTGTCCTACCCGGTTCTGCACAAGGGAGTAGATCTAAGCGTATCTTTGGGTCCAGCCATTTATTCTATAATCTGTTGTTATCTGAGTAAGTTATCTTGTTGTTTGATTTGTGTATTTTGAATACAGCTGATTTTGAAAAAATAATTATTTTGCCCCTGTACTGAATAAGTTATTTTGTTATTTGTTGGTGTTTTTTGTAAACAGCTTATTTGCAAATTTTTTTAGTTGAATTAATAATTTGTATATCATAATTTGTTATTTTTTTAACAAAATTAAAGATTAAATGTTAAAAGAAGAGAATACAAAAAAGTTGTGTTACATTTATATAACTCAAATATATTTGATCACATAAAACAAGCAAAGTTACACATACAAAAGTAAAATGCACTTTCACATACTAATATGGAGTATAATGAGACCAAAAAAAATTAATAACATGTCAAAATAACAGGAAAAAATTTATAATGTTGACTTTATAATGTAGCAACATATCACGGCCCATGCTGCCCGGCTCTGACACTCCAGAGCCCTAAGCAAACATGTCTGACTGTGATGCAGTGTAAAAGGAAGCACTCGAACCAGATGCGGTGTTTTGAAATTTTGAGATCGACGAACTCTAAGTAGCAGTGTCCAGTTGGGATATCATAAAAACAAAGTCTCTGTCAACCAACCTGAAAAAAGTGCAGTCTTCATGTCGTTGTGCCCACTGCGAGCACCTGTAAAATTGTCTCCTGAAGTTATGTGTCTGGCGTGACGTGAGTAGCAATGTCAGTAGCCCACACCGACATCACTTTCTCGGACTTCCCTGAATATCTGGAGTTCATCTTTCTGCAGTTATTAAAAATAAAATAGATCAGTAAAAAAATTAAGGAAATATAGAATGTATACGTAACAAAGTATGGAGGCAACGGTTGCCGACAACAAATTTCTGTGGTCGTCCAATCTGTTCCACCGTTATCCAGATTATAAGAGGTAAAACTATTAACCAACATAAAGTAATATATCCACAGTAATCATAAAATATGCTCAAAATTGCTATTAAAAGCAGCAATATATATTTTAGGTCATACAAAGAAATTCATCCAAAAATAAAACAGCTCAATGTAATTGTAGGAATACAGATACATTTGCTGCATAAAAATAATTTGTCACAAAACAGAAATACTATTTTCCAAACATATCAACCAAGACATATGTAATCTTATAACTAAAAACTTAAACAACTAGTCCATAGATTCAAGTTTGGACTACAATTTTAGAAATCTATACATCTTAAATGATTGCATTCATAAATTTTCGAAATTTTCAAAAGCTTGCTCATGTTTCCAGCAAAGCAAGGAGACCATACCAGCTTATGGAATTATAAAAAATGAACCACTGCTTTCATCAAAGCAAGGAGAACATGCAAACAACAAATTGATGAAGTACCATAGCCTAAGGAGAATAATTGTAGCAAGGGAACATCTACAGCCAGCATGCAGGTACCAAATTACAGCCAGCAGACTTGTAGGGGATGGAAAGAAGCTAGAGTAAAATCTACTAGCCATCAATATTAATGAACATAAAACTTCCGTTCCAGCAGTCAATGACAAAATCCATCATGGTTTGATTTTAGTTTTAAGATTTATTTTTTGCCATAGATGCCCATAGTTTGATTTCAGTTTCAAGATTTATAGAAAATACCTAAATCACCAAGGATCCAACTCCACCTGCCCCGCCTAATACAAGAATAGATTTACCAGCATAGAAGCCTGCTTTCTCCAAGCCTTCATTTGTTGTCTCAATAGCAAGAGGAATTCCAGCAGCCGACTGAATGGCCAAATTAAAAATGGAGAAAAAGGAGATGGAAAGAAGTAAAATTTAAAATTGTCCCCCTAATTGTAGAAGCAAAGGTTGCCAACAACAAACCTCATTAGTCATCCAAGCTGCTCCACAATTATTCTCCTATTGCTTTTTTGTTGAGAACAAACCTCCATTGGGTTGACAGAAAACATCCAAAACCTCCTTACCAACTCAATAAAAAGGTTCTGCATTCAACTCCTTCTCCACGAAAACATTACATAAATTCCAGGGTACATGTTAACTGTAAACAGCAGGCAACAGAAACATTTCCTTGAAATTGACCAATATGAAATAACTGATATTCTCTCATTTCAGCCATACAAATTTACATATCACAAAATAGGAATGTTGTTTTACTCTTTTTTTTTTAAGAAGAGGAGAATTTGATGACAGAAGAACTCTAAGGGCTTGGAAGAATATAAAAATTTGATCAAAAATGAAGATTCATAACTATGATTTCCCAAGCAAAAGCAGATCTATAACCTGATTACACTACAGGGATGAAAATTTATAACTCACAAAAAAGGCATGGTAAAGTATATCGAGCATTTGGAATCTTGCACAGGAATTTATCCAACGTTGAAATAACCCTTCAATGGGTTTACAGAAACACGTAAAATGGGATATAAATTCCAGGGTATAGGTTAATTGTAAAAGCTTGCAATTTAAATAAAATATTCACTTCTCTGTGATTTGATGAAATGGCCAATTTTTCAGAGTGCTTGTGCAACATTCCAAAATGAAATGAACAAACAGTGAAAATACATATGTAAGCAGTTTCTTCTTCACTCTTGCACATAATACCATAAATATCATTGAAAGAACTCTATGTAATGAATGTAAACAGCTCAATGTAAGTTGGGATATAAGATACAATTAAATATGCTAGTTTTGAGCAAAATTCTAGCCACATTTGCAACTGCTAGTCACATTTGGAAGCAAGGAAATGTATAGATTGCTTCCTTGCTTTCCTAAATAAGCTTGTAGCAATGTAGCAACCTGTTGACCTCACTTTTGGTTGAGGCCTAGTTCTTCCTCTTTAGTAGCCTAGGGTCTAGCCGTAGGACTTTCCTATTGACTATTCCTAGAAAACCAGAAGGAACCCTCATCATTAGAAATTCCAAAACCCTCTTTACTCAACTTGAAGTTCCACATAGTGGTTCTAACCTCTAGCACTTAGTAGGTGAGGTCATTATGAAGGAGCTCAATGAGAGTTCCCATATGACTTCCTGCCCTTAGGGTTGACTTTGGGTGTTGGTCTAGAGCTAAGGCACTCACTACAATCGCCTCACTCACAATCACTCACAAATACAAACCCAAAATGTCTTTGACTTTGATCTTTTAATCCTTTGAGAGACTCATGACTACTAGCCCTGGGCTGGAGTTTACCTAAGACTAGTACATAGAGAACCCAAATGGGGTTCCCATTGGTCCATAGCTCATTTATGGTGGATGACACCCCAATTATACCAAAAATACTCAACTTGATCTTTTTGTCCATGAACTCTCCCAAATTACCTAAGTACCCTTGAAATCCTAATTTTGGCCAAAATTCCCAAATTTACCCAAAATATCCAAATTTGTTCAAAAATCATTTCAAACCTTTTGAAAACATCCAAATTACCCAAAATCACTAAAAAATTGCCAAATTACAAAATGCCCCTCATGGGCCCAAAATTTCAAAAATTTTAAAAAAAAAAAAATCCCAAAATTTTCCAAAACATTCCAAATATTCTCAATTTCATTTTTATCAACTAAACTACCACATAACCCAAATTGACCATTTTGACCAAAACTCCTAAATTTCTTTTAAAGGCCCAATTTTTCCCAAATTTACCTCAAATGTCCATCAATTTGGTCTCAATTTCCCCGGTCTCAATTTCCCCCAATTTCAATTATAAACTCAAATTAACCTTTCATATGACCAATATAAACCAAAGCCAAGCTCAATTGGCTCATTCTTTGATCCCAATTTTGATCTAAGTCAAATCCCCAATCTTGGCCTTATGACTTGATCTCACCAAATTAAACATATGGCCTACTCAATTTGTCACAATTTATGTTGAAAACTCTTCATAACATTCTTAAACATTAAGACCTTCAATTGTCCTTTGTGATTCCTCAATTTCATTTAATTTCAACTTAAATCCAAAAATCCCCAAATTTGCCCCAAATTGGTTATGTCCTCAAATTCCACCAAATTAAATGCCTTAGCCCCAAAATTGGCACCAAATTCATGTTGAAAACTCTTCATGACATTTTTATTGACCATTCTAAACAATCAATTTCGACTTAGCCAAAGCCTAGCCCAATCTAGACCCAAGTTTAGCCCAACATACCCAAATTGACTAAAATCTCAAAATCCTTCAAATTGAACCCCCAATTGAGCTCAAAATCACTTCAATCCTTCACTAAAAATGTTCATTACAATCATCTACACAATGTTGATCAATCAATTGGGCTCAA
>NW_018164545.1:313288-313752 GCF_001263595.1 Phalaenopsis equestris | reverse complement strand
CTAAACCCCATGGAACCACCCAAATGAGCCATGGACCAAAGGATCCCCAAATCAAGGGATTTTCTTCCAAAATTGCTTAAGCCTAAGGGATTTTTGCCAAAACTAAGCGCCTGCCCAAATAAATTGATGTGACATATTCTCCTGGCTCACCTGACCTCCTGAACACCTCCTCTAGCCTTGCCGACCAGCCTAGTTGCAGGAAAATGGCCAAATCAAGAGCCACCCCCATGGAATCAAACCTAATTCAAACCTAGAGGCCACCTCATCCCATTTTAAGTTTAAAGCCTCTTTGCCCTTGTCGGCACTATTTTTGGTGTGGGGTTTGCCCGTAAGAAGCTGTCGGTCATCGGAATTGAAATCCCGTTGCCCGCTTCGGAAGGACGTTTTTTTTTTTAAAAATTTAGTTTTGAAAAAGTCAAACTGACCCTATAATTTTCATAGTTTAGATGAAAGAGCACTTTATC
>NW_018164545.1:309538-310267 GCF_001263595.1 Phalaenopsis equestris | reverse complement strand
ACCAAGTTAGGCATTTCATATAGAATTGGATAGATATCCGTTCTAAATGAACCATGGATTAATGTATTGTGAAGATATGGTGTACCCTAGTTCTAAGTCAACACCCAGGGTCAATCCTAAAGCAAGTAATCCTATAGGGACTCTTCTTGAATTCTCTTATAATGATCTTATCTACTAAATGCTAGAGGTTAAGATCAATATGTGGAATTTCAAGTTGAGTAAAAAGAAGAGTTTTGAATTTCTAATGGTGGGGGTACCTTTTCTAATTTTCTAAGACTAGTCAATAGGAAAGTCCTATGGCTAGACCTAGGCTACTAAAGAAGTTTTCTAGACCTCAACCAAAAGTGAGGTCAACAGCCCTCCACCTAAGCAAACTTTTTCACCCCCCAATTGGCCATGACAGCTAACCTAAGCCAATTTTATAAAACCTCACTTCTATGGCCATAAGAGGGGGTGCTGAAATTTTCTCAAATATATCCTTCAAAATCACTCCTTGAGCTTCCTTGAGACCTCCATCCACATTGCCCTACATTCCCTTGTCGGAGTTCAATTTTTGAGCTCAAAACCTTGCCGGAGACAGGACAGAGCTCTCCAAACCTCTACACTCCACCAAAATCAAATTAAACTCACCCACACCATCACCACACTGAACTACTCACCCACACCATCACCACACTAAACTACATCAATTCCTCCTCACACAGAGCCTCTACACTAGACTTTGATCAA
>NW_018164545.1:297363-309438 GCF_001263595.1 Phalaenopsis equestris | reverse complement strand
TTGCGTGGTGTGATCAAGAGATCGTTCGGGGTTTGCAAGAAGAAATGGGTAATTCTATGAGATATGCCAACTTATCCATTTACAAAATAAGTCCAGATTGTAGTTGTAAGAATGACACTACACAACTTCATTAGACGACATCATTCCAGGACAGATGCAGAGTTTGCCATTATAGAAGAAGATTAATTGCAAATACCACCCGAGGCATTTAAATACCACGTTGGACGTTCCATCCCACAAATTGATATTGATTCACCTGAGTCACAAACCCCATATGGTGAAAGCGCTTCAGAGATGGCGGGTTTGAGAGAGCAAATAACAAATGACATAAGCCTAGACATTTAGATTTGATTACATATTATGTCTTTCAATTACGTTTTATTATTTTCTTCATATTAAACCTATGTTATAGATGACACTAATGGTGACATTTCACATATGCTTAGCTCAAATTCATGCCTTCATTACAATGGTATTTAAATTGTGAGAATTTTTATCTTTCATGAGCATAGTTTGGCAGTTGTTTCTATTGTTTATATAATTTGTCGTTTTCACATATTTTTTTTAGTGTTTTCTTTATAATTTCCTCAAAATTTAATATGCAATTTGTGAAATTTCTCGTTTATGAAGATTGCAAATATCTTACTTATGGAGGGGACACTTTGGAATTTTCTTTTGGCTTGTTGGTTTACCTCTATTTGCCATTTCCATTTTGTTGCCATTAATCAATTTTTGACCTTGCTTCATATAGATGCCAAAAAGGCTTTACTTTGTATGGATCTATCCAAACCTATTAAATTATGAGCAACTAGCAAGTTATGTTGTACACAGGGAGCAAAGTTTTAGCTTTCGGAAGCTGTGTATAGTACATTTCATTTTATTAATGTGTTCCTTTATATCAATGTCACTATCAATAATGATGAACAAAGACTTTGGTACCCTCTGAATATCCTTTCGGTTCTTTAGTCCAATAATGATGAACAATGTTTAATGTCTTCTCTTGTCAATACCTATCTGTTGTTATGAGTGTGCATGGAAGGAACATGTGAGAAATTATGAAGACATCATTTCATTTGTTTGTTTGGAAATTAATGCTTAAATTTATGGCAAATTTATTAAATACATAATGCAGGATTAGAGTATATCAGCATGCTCTAATCCTTGTATTTTGAGTTCAAGGATTAGAGTCTGGATAGTAATGCAATTTTTTTACGTGCATTGCCTTTATTTCCTTGCCTGTATTGGAAGGCTATCAATTTTTTTTCAGCATTGCCTTTATTTCCTTGCTTTGACTGATAATTCAAATTGGAAGTGTACCTGTCGTGGCTTCATGAGCTCAAAAATTCTTGTATTTTGAGTTCATCAGACCAAACCATTGGACTCTTTCCATTTGAACAAAAGTAAGGATTAATAGGCCTCTTTTTTCCCAAAGAAAGAATTCCATTTGTGGGGAAGAAGTGGTCTTGAGACATTTCAAGCTGTTTATTGTTGAATAAATGGAGGTCTTGGAAGGAAGTGAAAGCCATGGCTCCGAGGTGGTTCCTGGAGGCTTGGTTTTGGAGGTCTTTGAAGCTTGCTGTGGCAGTGATTGATTTTTCTTCCCCAGCTAGAGTTTGATATGCTTTCTCTAATATGGATTGCATGTATTTTCCTTGGGCTTCAATTCTCATTTGAAGGTGCTTTTGAACCTATATATGCATATGGTGAAATAGTCATATGAAAATAAAGAAAAAAAGGTGCATGGTGATATATGTTCTTAGCTTGATTTTAGTCCAAGATACAAGGCAAATTTGAATAGAAATATTTTTTTTTCATTAATACATAAGAATCACATGCCAGAGTTCATCTTTTCTGGTGTGAAGCAATTTCTGGCTTATAAATATAGCAAATAGTTATTTGTTTGATCCTATATTCAAAAAATTTGGCACTTTAGGATGGCTTAAATAATTACAACAACCATTGTGTCATTTATTTTTTTTATGATGGAATTGGGGGAAACCATTTGGGAGTGGTATGAATTCAGATTTTTGTTGGTGCATGCTTCCATAACTCTTTTGAACTCACACAAATGTCAACATTTGTTTGGTGTAATTTTGTTTATTTTTTGGAGTAGAATAGAAAATAAAATAGTGGATAAGCAGATGAAGAAGAAACCATTAATATATCTCTTCCATCTGCATTTTTAAGGAAGCTTGAAATGACAGTTTATGGGGTATTTTATCTAATTTTTTTTAAATGGTAGTAGTTATTTCTTTGCACCTGTATTCAGAAAAATTTGACGTTGGCACTTTATGATGGCTTAAATAATTACAGCAACCATTATGTCATTTATTCTTTTTGGTGATGGAATTGGGAGAAACCATTTGGGACCTTGTTGAAAGTTGTTGAAATCATTGCCTAGTCGATTGAATGCTGCAGTAATGTTCAAATAAATTTTTTATGATTACGATTGTCTGCGGTGGGGTTATGGGTGCACTGTTGCCATTTCTTTAGCTACACTATTATACTTCTCTGTGGGATTATTACCTTGTTGTTTTTGTACATATCGACATTCCTTAGCTACTTCTCTGTGGGGTTATTACCTTGTTGGGTTATGGGTGCAATGCTGCCATTTCTTTAGCTACACTATTCTGTTTTTTTTTTACCTAATGGAATCATTCTAATTGAGATTTGTGTATATGAGGCTCTATGGGTTTTCTTTGGCTTGCTTTACATTCTACCTGAGTTTTTTCTTTCTTTTTTATTTGTTCTACAGTTGAGCTCTAGCCCAACTTGTTAAATTTGAAATGAGCTTTTATTTTAACAAATAATCTCAATCCCCAATCACATTTTATTTGGTCTGCTGTTTATTTGAGCTTGAAATTTATCTGGTGTCATCTTCTATTTCTGTAGCTCCGGTCAATGTGGAAAAATGCAATTTAACCAAGGAAGATTTACATACATATACAAATTTTGAATAATATATAGCATTAAATAACATTCTTCCCTTTGAACCGTTGAAGGATGAAAGTCATGGGAGAGTGTGATCGTTGAATAGTTCATTAAGAACTTCTAAAATAATGATTGTATTATCACTTGTCATAACCTGCCTCTAATAGCTCCATGTATAATACTTACACCTATGTATATAGCTCCATTTTGTATACATATCTTTGATCTGCATCTGATGGAAATAGAGTTGTTAAGGCATAATTTGAGTTTCTGTATGGAAATGATAATGCACCATGCACCTTATAATGTTATGTATGCCGTAAACTTTAAGGAGCAGTTAAGGCTGTTGTTCTTGTTCGATTCCATTTTTTGGGCTATATCTGCTACTTGCTGGTTGGAGAGTTTGGTTTTAAGCACATATTACAACTCCTCTATTATGTTCTTTTCTGAAGCAATGTATTTTGGCTTGGAACATGTATGGCATCATTTTCAAAAATTCTTGTCAAACAGAAATGCTTGAGGGAAATGTAAATAACTGCTTGGGAGATAATTTTTTTGGGTATATCTGCTACTTGCTGGTTGAAGAATTTGGTTTTAAGCACATATTACAACTCCTCTATTCTGCTCTTTCTCGGTAAGCATGAGTTTTCTTGTTAGCTGGCTCGGTTAGCTTACAAAAATGCTTGTTTAACAGAAATGCTTGAGGGTGGAGTTTCTAGTGAGGAATTATATTTTAATTGGTCTACATGTTTAAAGTAGCTTGGATGGGGTATATCTAATTATTTGTTAAACAAAAATGATTACAGGTTTGGTAAGCATGAATTTCCTTGTTAGCTGGCTCACATCATTTTAAAAAATGCTTGTTAAACAGAAATGCTTGAGGGAAATGTAAATAGCTTCTAGGGAGATTTTTTTGGGGTATATCTGCTACTTTCTGGTTGGAGAGTTTGGTTTTGAGCACATATACAAACCCAGCATAGTTCGTATATGTTTACATTCATGTGTACATACATATGAGTATATCAGTTGTATGTGAAAATATTTTTTGTGGTATATCTGCTACTTGCTATTTATATAAACGAAGCTTCTTGGATGAATTGACTAAATGGTATTGATGTATGATTGTTGGATGAATGTTTATGTTTGCTTTATTTTTATGTGCTGGTGCTGGAAGAATAGAGGAATGCTGATTTGGAATGCTTTTAGCTTTTATTGTAGCTGTGGTTTGATACTTGGTGGTGGGAGCATCATGGATGGGCATTGTTGTTTGTTGTTGGCAACCGTTGCTTCCATTTTTTTGTTGTTGTAAAACAGGATTTGAGACACCACCTGTATATATCAATTAATAATTTTGCTTACACCACCTGTATATATCAAACTTTGGGTGTTAGATTTGTAAATACATAAGAATTGTGGAGAGATGAAGATGATATCTACTAAAGTTTCATTGGGAAATAAATTTTGTTTACACGACAGTATGTTTCCCCCTCTCTTGTCTCCCACATTCTGCCTGCAATGCTGTACTATTAAGCAAAATTATGAGTCATACATTTTTTTACATTTGAGCACTAATGTATTGTTAAGCTTAATTATGAACGAAGCTGAATTTTTTGTAAAATGCTGACTCTGCAGTTTGTTTTATGGAATCATGAGTATCATAGAAGCAGGTGATGCTTATATTAGAGTTTATATTAGCAGCTTTGAGCATATTTTATAGTTAATATGGATATATTGCTTTATGCTGGTTAATAGCTTCACCTCTTATATGGTGGATAACGGTGGAGTAGTTTGGACGGCCACTTAAATTTGTTGTCGGCAATCGCTGTCTCCATACTTGGGTAAGTTTACTTTTTATATTTCCTCAATTTTTGGAATGATCTATTCTATTTTTAATAACTGCAGAACAATGAGTTCCAGACATTCAGGGAAGTCCGAGAAAGTGATGTGTCGTTGCGGACTACTGTCCTTGTTATTCACATCACGCCAGACACATAGCTTCGGGAGGCAGTTTTACAGGTGCCCGCGGTGGGGACAAAGACTGCAAGACTGCAATTTCTTCAGGTGGGGCGACAATGCAACTGTTTCTACAATATCCCAATTGGACATAGCTGCTAGGAGTTCGGTAGTCCCACAATGGGAGACCACCGCATATGGTTCGAGTTCTTCCGTATTTGCTCGGGGTTTTGAGGTATCAGAACCGGGCAACATTCGTCTTGATGTGATTTTACATTTTAAAGTCAATATTGTCATATTTTTCCTTGTAATTTTAACATGTTATTTTTTCTTTTTTTTTGTCTTATTATAATCCATATTAGTGTGTGAATGTGTAATGAACTTTCATATATGTCACTGTGCTTATTTGATGTAATCAAAACTTTTTTGAGTTATATAAATATTATTAAACTTTTTTGCATTTTTATTTCTTGACATTTGAGAAAATAACATTCTAGTACACAGATTATTCATTGAACTAAAATAATTTCCAAATAAGCTATTTACAAAACGCACTAATCAAACAACGCACTAACAAAATAGTTAAACAACTTATTCAGAATAGGGGCAAAATGGTCAATTTTCCATAATCAGCTATTTTCAAGACGCACTAATTAAACAACCAGACAGTTTTTCCGGATCGGCTGGTCATCAGCAGATTATCAGGATAAGCTGCTTATCAGCAGAAGCTGGATAAGCTGGAGCTTAGAGTCTATTTGGGGCCGCTGCAGGTTATCCAAGCTATTTATCCTGATAATTTGCTGATAAGGAGCTGATCCAAATAAGTTATCTTGTTGTTTGGTTTGTGCGTTTTGAAAACAGCTGATTCTGGAAAAATGATTATTTTGCCCCTGTTCTGAATAAGCTGTTTAGCTGTTTGATTGGTGCTTTTTGTAAACAGCTTATTTATAAATTTTTTTAGTTGAATTAATAATTTATATACCAGAATTTGTTATTTTTTTAACAAAATTAAAGATCAAATGTTAAGAGAAGAGAATACAAAAAAGTGGTGTTACATTTATATAACTCAAATATATCTAATCACATCAAACGAGCAAAGTTATACATACAAAAGTAAAATGCACCTTCACATACTAATATAGAGTATAATGAGACAAAAAAAAATAAATAACATGTCAAAATAATAAGGAAAAAAATTATAATGTTGACTTTATAATGTATCAACATATCACGACCCATGCTGCCCGGCTCTGACACTCTAGAACCCTGAGCGAACATGTTCGACTATGATGCAGTAGAAAAGGAAGCACTCGAACCAGATGCGGTGTTTTTAAATTTTGAGATCGACGAACTCTGCGTAGCAGTGTCCAGTTGGGATATCATAGAAACAGAGTCCTTGTCGGCCAACCTGAAAAAAGTGCATTCTTCATGTCGTTGTGCTCACTGCACGCACCTGTAAAATTGTCTCCCGAAACTATGTGTCTAGCGTGACGTGAGTAGCAAGGTTAGTAGCCCGCACCGACACATCACTTTCTCGGACTTCCCTGAATATCTGGAGCTCATCTTCCTGCAGTTATTAAAAATAAAATAGATCAGTAAAAAAATTGAGGAAATATAGAAAGTATACGTAACAAAATATGGACGCAGCGGTTGTCGACAACAAATTTCTGTGGTCGTCCAATCTGCTCCACCGTTATCCAAATTATAAGAGGTGAAACTATTAACTAACATAAAGGAATATATCCACAATAATTATAAAATATGTTCAAAATTGTTATTAAAAGCAGCAATATATATTTTAGGTCATACAAAGAAATTCATCCAAAAATAAAACAGCTCAATGTAATTGTAGGAATACAGATACATTTGCTGCATAAAAATAATTTGTCACAAAACAGAAATACTATTTTCCAAACATATCAACCAAGACATATGTAATCTTATAACTAAAAACTTAAACAACTAGTCCATAGATACAAGTTTGGACTATAATTTTAGAAATCTATACAGCTTAAATGATTGCATTCATAAATTTTTGAAATTCTTAAAAGCTTGCCCATGTTTCTAGCAAAGCAAGGAGACCATAGCATCTTATGGAATTATAAAAAATGAACCATTGCTTTCATCAAAGCAAGGAGAACATGCAAACAACAAATTGATGAAGTACCATAGCCTAAGGAGAATAATTGTAGCAAGGGAACATCTACAGCCAGCATGCAGGTACCAAATTACAGCCAGCAGACTTGTAGGGGATGGAAAGAAGCTAGAGTAAAATCTACTAGCCATCAATATTAATGAACATAAAACTTCCAGCAGCCAATGACAAAATCCATCATGGTTTGATTTCAGTTTCAAGATTTATTTTCTGCCATAGATGCTCATAGTTTGATTTCAGTTTTAAGATTTATATGAAAATACCTGAATCACCAAGGATCCAACTCCACCTGCCCCACCTAATACAAGAATAGATTTACCAGCAGAGAAGCCTGCTTTCTCCAAGCCTTCATTTGTTGTCTCAATAGCGAGAGGAATTCCAGCAGCTGACTGAAAGTCCAAATTAAAAATGCAGAAAAAGGAGATGGAAGGAAGTAAAATTTAAAAATGTCCCCCTAATTGTGGAAGTAAAGGTTGCCAACAACAAAACTCATTGGTCATCCAAGCTCCTCCACAATTATTCTCCTATTATTTTTTGTTGAGAACAAAACTCCTTTGGGTTGACAGAAAACATCCAAAACCTCCTTACCAACTCAATAAAAATGTTCTGCATTCAACTCCTCCACGAAAACATTACATAAATTCCAGGGCACATGTTAATTGTAAACAACAGGCAACAGAAACATTTCCTTGAAATTGACCAATATGAAATAACTGATATTCTCTCATTTTAGCCATACAAATTTACATATCACAAAATAGCAATACTTTTTAACTCTCTTTTTTTTAAAGAAGAGGAGAATTTGATGATAGAAGAACTCTAAGGGCTTGGAAGAATAGGAAAATTTGATAAAAAATGAGGATTCATAATTATCATTTCCTAAGCAATAGCAGATCTATAACTTGATTACACTACAGGGATGAAAATTTATAACTCACAAAATAGGCATGGTAAAGTATATCGAGCATTTGGAATCTTGCACAGGAATTTATCCAACGTTGAAATAACCCTTCAATGGGTTTACAGAAACACGTAAAATGGGATATAAATTCCAGGGTATAGGTTAATTGTAAAAGCTTGCAATTTAAATAAAATATTCACTTCTCTGTGATTTGATGAAATGGCCAATTTTTCAGAGTGCTTATGCAACATTCCAAAATGAAATGAACAAACAATGAAAATACATATGTAAGCAGTTTCTTCTTCCCTCTTGCACATAATACCATAAATATCATTGAAAGAACTCTATGTAATGAATGTAAACAGCTCAATGTAAGTTGGGATATAAGATACAATTAAATATGCTAGTTTTGAGCAAAATTCTAGCCACATTTGCAACTGCTAGTCACATTTGGAAGCAAGGAAATGTATAGATTGCTTCCTTGCTTTCCTAAATAAGCTTGTAGCAACATGTTGACCTCACTTTTGGTTGAGGTCTAGTTCTTTCTCTTTAGTAGCCTAGGGTCTATTCATAGGACTTTCCTATTGACTATTCCTAGAAAACTAGAACAGGAACTATCACCATTAGAAATTCCAAACTCCTCTTTACTCAACTTGAAGTTCAACGTAGTGGTCCTAACCTCTAGCACTTAGTAGGTGGGGTCATTATGGAGGAGCTCAAGGAGAGTTCCCATATGACTGCTTGCCCTTACAGTTGACTCTGGGTGTTGGTATAGAGCTAAGGAACTCACTACAATCACCTCACTCAATATCACTCAATACCCTGAACCCAAAATTCCTTAATCTTGATCCCTTAATCATTTGGGAGACTCATGTAGATGGTCCTCTAAACCTACTAGCCCTAGGCTAGGATTTAGCTAAGACCAATACATAGAGGACCCAAATGGGGTTTCCACTGGTCCATAGCTCATTTATGATGGTTGTGTCGCCAATTCTACCAAAAATACTCAACTTGGCATTTTTCCACTAAACTCCCCAAAATTACTTAAGTACCCTTGAAACCCTAAATTTTGCCAAAATTCTCAAATTTACCCAAAATACTCAAATTTGTTCAAAAATAATTTCAAACCCTTTGAAAACGTCCAAATTACCGAAAATCTCCAAAAAAAATTGTTAAATTACCAAAATGCCCCTCCTTAGCCCAAATATTAATAAATTCTAAAAAATCCCAAAAAATCCCAAAACCTTCCAAATATTCTCAATTTCATTTTTCTCAACTACCACATGACCTAATTTGACCAAATTGACCATCTTGATCAACACCCCAAATTTCATTTAAAGGTCCAATTTCCCTAAATTTACCTCAAACATCCATCAATTTGGTCCCAATTTCCCCCAATTTTAATTCTAAACACAAATTCACCTTCCAAATTCAAGCTCAATTTGCCCATGCTTTGAGCCCAATTTTGATCTAAATCAAACCCCCAATTTTGGCCATATGAGTTGATCTCACCAAATTGAACATATATCCTACTCAATTTGTCACAATTTATGTTGAAAACTCTTTATAACATTCTTAAACATTAAACTTGACCTTCAATTGGCCTTGGTGAATCCTCAATTTCATTTAATTTCAACTTAAATCCAAAAATCCCCAAATTTTCCCCAAATTGGTTATGTCCTCAAATTCCACCAAAAACAATAAATTTGGACTTAGCCCAAGCTTAGCCCAATCTAGACCTAAGTCTAACCCAAATGCACCAAAATTGGCCATGAGCCAAAATCCATCAAATTGAGCTTCCAAATCAACTCAAAATCACTCAATTATTTTTATAAACTCCTTGTGATAATCATCTACACCATTTTAGCCCATTAAATGAGCTCTAGATTATGGCTAACCTAACCCAAACCCACTTTAAGCCAAATTGACCTGCATGGACCCCTTCACCAAAAATTGACACAATCAAGCCAAATTGACCAACCAAAGACCACCACAGCCAAATTCTAAACCTTATTGACCAGACTAAACCCCATGGAACCACCCAAATGAGCCATGGACCAAAGGATCCCCAAATCAAGGGATTTTCTTCCAAAATTGCTTAAGCCTAAGGGATTTTTGCCAAAACTAAGCGCCTGCCAAAATAAATTGATGTGACATATTCTCCTGGCTCACCTGACCTCCTGACCACCTCCCCTTGCCTTGTCGGCTAAGGCTAGCCTAGTTTCCAAAAAATGGCCAAATCAAGAGCCACCCCCATGGAATCAACCCCAATTAAAACCTAGTGGCCACCTCATCCCATTTTAAGTTTAAAGTCTCTCTGCCCTCCACCTAAGCAAACTTTTTCACCCCCCAATTGGCCATGGCAGCCACCCTAAGCCAATTTTATAAAACCTCGCCTCCATGGTCATAAGAGAAGGTGCTGAAATTTTCTCAAAGAGACCCCTCCAAATTGCTCCTAGAGCCCTTTGAGACTTCCTCAGTGCAACCCAACCACTACATTGCCCTAAATTGCCTTGCCAGAGTTCAATTTTTTAGCTCAAAACCTTGTCGGAGACAGAACATGGCTCTCTACACCTCTACACTCCACTAAAACCAAATTAAACTCACCCACACATTTACCACGATGAAAGAAGACAAAATCCCATCAAATCCCCCTCCCAAAAAGTCTCCACACAAAACTTTGATCAACACCCATACCTTGATTGAATTTGGGTTTAGAACTTTCACCACGACCAGAAGCTCAATCCCTAGCCTCCTTGGACCTTCACGAATGTGCCGAGCACCTCTGATTGAAGCTTCCCTTCTCAGAGCAAAGGTATTGAACTTCCCCACTATCCCGAGCTATCTCCATTTGATTTGGCTTAGTTTAATGGCATGTTTACCGTATGGATGTGTTCTTCTCACTTAGACGAATCCATAGGATTAAACCCCATGAGATTTGGTTGAGTCTAGAGGGAGATATTAAGGTTTTAGTGTGAACGGGTATTAGGTTAGCCTATTTGGGGACGATGATGCGGAGCCATTTGTTCGCGTATTTATCTCATAAACGAACGAGATCTAGTTGGACAACACCTTTTTACATGAAACACGGGCCGAGTCAGCGCTGAGGTAGATGGTGGCGCCAAACCAAAGGACACCACATCGAGCTTCGGAGCCGTCGTAGGTTGACACGGTGCCCCACGTTTAAATAGATGAATAGGGTATTTTCTGATTTAAATAAATAGCCCTAACTTCAAAAATTCATATCTTGGTATAGAAAAATCACAAAAAATAAAATAAAAATATTGTTTTACTCAGTGAATAGAAGAGAATAATGTGCAAATAGTTTGAAGTTCATTTGATGTATATTTTATTTTTAATTAATTAAATACTATTCTGAGTCTTTTGATTCTCTATGCATGTAGACATTTCACCATGGCTTGAAATATTGGCATGTTATTGTCTCTATCTTAGAGAACATTCTCTGATTTTCCTAAAGTCAGAGGAGATCTCTAGACAAAAATTCATATTTTTCAATTTTATGTCTATTATTTGCATAAATTAATCATAATAATTAGCATATTGCATAGAAAATTCCAAGAAAATTTTGGAAGGTTTGTCATGACCAGAAAATTCTTTGGAAAATGTTTCATGAGTCAAGTCATTAAAAATACACTTAATTTTTACAAATCATAAAAAATAATGAAAATCAATTTTGGGAAACATAAACATCTAAATGCCTTAATTTTAACTCTCCACTATAATTTTAAGTTCAGAGAACTCCTCATAAAAATTTAAAAATATTTGGAGTTCATTTGATAACTCAAATTGATTTCTATGTTAAGTGTTATTTTTAACACTAAAATAATTTTTAATAATTAAAACATAACACAAAGAAATTGTAAAAATTAGTTTTAGGAGTTCTTTGTGATCAGAGGAATTTTATAAAAATAAAATGGTAATTACAATAAAAACTTCATTTTTAGCCTATTTTTATTATTTAAATAATTAAAAAATGTTAAAAATCACAAAAAATAATAAAATTCATGGAAATGTTTCAAATTCTTTCTTAAGCACTTAGGAACAATTGGAATATTTTTTTCTTAATTTTCTAAGTGAAGATATTGAATTTTGAAGTTTAAAATAATTTTTAAAG
>NW_018164545.1:293064-297097 GCF_001263595.1 Phalaenopsis equestris | reverse complement strand
TAATTAACCCATGAGTAAGGTGGGATGAAAATTCCAAAGTCATTTGAATTAAATTTGATGAATTATGAAGTGATAGAGCCTCAGGGGCAAAAGTGTAATTTTGGAAATTTGGCCTTAATTAACATTTAGGCTTAATTCAAGAAAGGGAAATGGGTAAGCTTTGATCTTAATTAACATATTTGGATGATTGAAACACAAGGGATTAATTGATAGAAAACAATCTCACTTTTATTAATTAAACGATAAATTTGTAATTTCCTTAAATTATCAAACTTTGGGAGTTTATCAAATTAAACGATCCTAGACTTATGGGTATGGTTTTGGGTGTTAATAACTCACCAATTTAATACCCCCATTCAAATGAATTTGAAAAATGAATCAATATCACCTAAAAATTCAATCTCTTTCAAAATATAACCAAGACATTAATCGAAAGTCTAAAGGGTTTAATAGTGACCTAAGCTAACTTAAATCTGATTAAATAAGGATTAGAAAAGTAAAAATAATTAAAATTGAACACCTTTAAAACACTACAAGCCCAAATTAAAAAGTTGGCTAAGTGACTTGATAACATTAACTTGCCCCTTTAAGGGTCTTCACCTACATAATTCTCAAATTAAATTATAAGTAATAATTACCCTACTCTTAGGGATTATTGAAACAACAATGTTCACTGAGCATTGAAGGTATTTACAGGATGAGTTATTAAGCAACATAATAAGTATGAATGAGCTCGAGGCTTTTCACCAGGCAGTGAGAGGGAAGCATGGACCTGCTTCTTTCTCCAGATCTATTGGATACCTCAGAGGTCTACTAAACTTAATATGTTTTGCTTTAAAAAATCATCCTTAACCAAGTCAATAGAGACCCACCAAGATATGACCTAGGATTGGGTAGATCATTAAAATTTTATTTTTTTTCTTTACATAAAAGGCCTTCACATGCATTTTGAGTTTTAGGTTGTGGAACGATAAACTCGCCAGGTATGCTTTTTATAGTTTATAGTGCCATCTTTCTTATACTTTCATACTGTTCTTTTTATGCTTACAAAACTTGCATGCTAAACAACAATGTCACCCTGCATGAAAACCAAAAATGCTAGGATAGCCACAAAACCAAAACCAGAACAAAAAACAAAACTAAAATCAACCAAGATAAAATTCACCTCCACAACATTTAAAATATAAAAGAACTCAAAATTTAATCACAAACATCACAAAAAAACCACAACTACAACTAAATTAAGACTTCTCTATCGGATGTTCGGGAATCCCTCGGAGGAGGTAACCTACAATTGCTAACGAGGCTTCCCACGGTCTAAATGAAAGTATGGAATTCATTAAGTTGAGTTTAGTAAATTCATTTAGACTAAGTGAAGAGAACCATAGGATCCTAACCAATATTGCTCTAATCAACTTTAGCATTCCCCATAGTATTTAAATAGCCTTAAATTTAGGAGACACATGATTTGACACCATGACTCGACACCTTCGAAAACTTAAACTCGTCACGACAAGGAGCTTGGAGCTAGCATGGTGGGCAGCACGACCATCTTCAACAGAAAAACATGTCTTCCCCAACTAAACAAATTCTTCCTTAGAATTAAACAACCAAGCCATAGAACTTCGAGGTTGTTTGCTTATGCAACATAAATCCTCAACTTATCTTTAGGCATTTGCACAATTATCTTGTACAATCTAAGCCCTAACTCGCCTTAGGATTCCATGACGAACCTAAATCCTCACATCTTCCAGGTTATTTGTGTGATTGTTTCACATGAATGTAATCCCTAAATAAATAAAATTAGCAGGATGAAACATTTAAATAATTTCTTACAAAACCGAAGCCAAACCATAGGATAGCTTGGGAAGTCACCGAGGTTCTCCTCGGGATCTATTACATCCCGTTTTTCTTTCTATTGATTCTACAATAAAATGTTCCAAATTTTAGCCAATCCCATTTCACACCTCTACGTACGATTTCATTGAAAAGTCCTACCCTTTGAAATTCTTTGAAGATAATATTTCTTTATTTTTATCGACAGTCTTCTTAGGTGACTTTGGTCATTTAAGATGTAATTAAGTATATGGGCTTGCCCTTATAGGAAGCATATCCACACCCAGCTTAATATAAACCCTATTTAATTCTTCATTTTCATATTAAATAAGGAAACTTGTCGGCTACAAATAAAACACTTTCGCAGACCAAACAGATGTCATATATTTCTCAGTTTATTTGATCAAGCCTCATCCTCAAGTCTTGTGTTTATCCTTTGTGACAGATACAGGGTTTGAGGTACAACGCTCTTTTAGGGACACATAAGGGTTGCTCTATCAATATCCTAAATCAAAGAATTAATTTTCCAGCAAAGTTTTGAGCAAGGAGAATAAAGCGGGAGACAGGATTTCAATTCCGATAACCGATAGCTTCTTAAGGGCAACTCCTCCAACAAAAATAGTGCCAACTCAACCAAATGATACTTTATTGAACAAACATAGCATCATCCAAAACGAAAAACATCATCAGCTTGCTACAAATCATCCATAGCCTAATGCCTCCCTAACAACACCTCGTATAATATAATATTGTTTTACTTATACTCTTATAAAAATAATAACATGGTGGCACTAAAAGATGGAAAGATAGAATTTTTCCATTTTATTTTGTTTTCAAACCAATTTCCAATTTATATCAGCATCTCAATACACCAAAGAGATCAACTTGCCTGCAGATGAATCACTGTTGTAGCAATGAGAGAGATAAATGGAAAAGAAACTTGATTTGCATATACAAGGACAATTCATTTTGATTTGCAGTAAACAAAGATAATTTAAATGAAACTGCTAACACAAATAATAAAATTTCAAAACCCTATAAGAACTCTAAAAAATGTAAATGGTATTCATTCGTATGGATCTCATAGAAGTCTTACACTAGAAATAACAGAATTCCATGAAAACCCATATAAAACCTTCAAGAAAAAATACACAGCGAGGTAGGAGCAGACGAGAGAGGAGAAACCCATAAAAGACAAAGAAGAAGAAGTAGAGGAAGGAGATGAGGGTGCACAAATTTGTTTTACCACTAGGCCTTCTTCTCGGGTAGCTAGGGCGCGATCGGTCCAGCGAAGAACGGGGCAACTGAAAACGCAAAGAAGAAGAAGAACAGGCCACGATAGCGCAAAAAATGTAAAGAAAAAGAAGAAGGACATGAGATGCACGAGTTGTTTTAGCACTATATGCCTTCTTCTTTGTAGCTAGGGCAGGATCTCACAATCGAAGAACGAGGCAACCGAGAGCAGTGCGAGGGCAACAGAGGAAAATGGTATGGCCAAAACACGATCCGCGCCTATACCCTCACATTTACTGTTTACCCTAAACAGTGAAACTGGGTTTTAAAACTGCATGCAAAACACTTTAACCAAACACTAAGATGACATTTTTAAAAAGACGGCCGCACTCTTAAGCTGGCCCAAACGGGGCAGTTAGAGGTGAGTTAGGGGGTGATTAGTGACCAAAGGAAAATATGTAGAAATTTTAATACGTATTCTACACTAATTTTGATGATATTGCACTTTAAAGAAAGGTATTTTTGATGTTTTTTGTGCAGGTATGTTGAATTATGGTCATTGGAGCAAAAAGATGCAAAAAGGAAAATTTGGAGCAAAAAGGACCAAAATATGAAGATTTGATCTTGGGTGCCGACAGCGGGCTCGACGCCACCAACGGGAGGTTTTTCCTGAGAGTTCAGAATTAAATATTCTAGAAGGTCGCCGACGGTGCCATTGAGGCTGCCGACGACGAGCACGTTGGTTCTGTCCACCGATGCATTGAATGTGGATGAGTTTTGAAGGGAAGCTTAGGCAAATTTTGAAAACCCTTCTACAAATTTAAGAGAAATATTTTGGAGGCTAAAAAAGGGGAATCCAGAGGGGGTATGCTGTGTCTTTATTGTTTGTGGTGCCCATTAGAGTGTAGAGAGTGGTTAGTATTGTAAGGAATTCTTCGAGAGATTGTAAGAGTGGAAGGAAAGT
>NW_018164545.1:291588-292310 GCF_001263595.1 Phalaenopsis equestris | reverse complement strand
ACAAGGAGAATGATGCTTTCTTATATATTGAACTTCACATTAGAAACTTTATTAGTAGAATTAGTTAATTAAGAGTTTATTAAAATTAAATTTTTATTTCAATTGCCTATTAGTGACAAATATGCAATTGGAACTATATTGTTGTGATTAAGTAGTAATTTTTTAAATCTTAGTTCGTAACCTCTAATATTACTCCCTGTGGGATCGATATCCAGGACTCCATTAGAGCTCTGTATTACTTGAGCGATACGTATACTTGCATTGATAAGTGTGACTTTGCAATTATTGAATAATCTGCCAAGTTTTTGGCGTCGTTGCCGGGGATTTAAATCTTCTAGCAGCAGTATCAAATTCTTGTATTTTTAAGCATATATAAAGTAGCTGTCAAGTTTTTGGCGCCTTTGCCAGAGAGTAAAATTAGATTTAAGAAAATCACAATTAGAGTAACGGACAATTAGGACTATTAGAAAACTTTTACTTAATTTATAACTTATTTTCATATTTAGTTAACTGTTTTTCTGTGTATTGATTTCAATTGTATGCATAAATTTGGACTTGAAAATCTTATACCCTACGATTCAGAATTAGAACGCACTGTTAGGAGAATTAGAAAACTAAGAAAATAACCTAGAAATTCTGACACAATAGAAAACAATGTGAACAATCAAGGAATAGAAAATGAACATCAACCTAGACCTCTACGAGATTATGCAAATCCTACA
>NW_018164545.1:289755-290786 GCF_001263595.1 Phalaenopsis equestris | reverse complement strand
CAACCAAGGAAATGTTAATTATAGACCTTCTTATCCTCCAAGATTTAACAGTAACACTCAATTTAAGGAAAAAAAGTTGTCCATGGAATAGCTGATACTGAACATGGGTCAACAATTGCAGAATCAAGGAAATCAATTACAAATTTAAGGAAACTAGTTACAAAATCAAGGAACTCCTATCAAGAATATTGAAAACCAATTGGGGCATATCACTACTGCGCTTAGTAATCGAACATTGGAAACTTTTCACAGTATTGTGGAACCAAATCTTAAAGATCAAGGAAAAGAAAATATAAAAGCGATACAATTACGAAGTGGAAAATAATTGGAAACAAGAGTGTAAAAGAAATGGAAACTAAAAAAGAGAAAGTGAATTCAAAAAAAGAAAAGGATCATGAATACTAAGATTTAGAACATCCACTTACGCCAATGAAAATTACTGTGGAGAAACCTCCACCACCGTTTCCTCAAAGATTAAAACAACACAAAAATTGAAATAATTTTTCAAGTTTGTAGAAATACTTAAGAAATTAACGGTAAATATTCCTTTTGTAGAAGCTTTAGAGCAAATGCCCAATTATGTGAAGTTTATGAAAGATATTTTGAACAAGAAAAAGAAGTTCACTGCTAATGAGACTATTGCACTTAGCGAAGAGTGTATTACAATTATTCAAAAAAAGCTTCCTGAAAAACTAAAAGATCCTGGTGGTTTTACTATACCGTGTGTTATCGGTGAAAGATTTTATGGAAGAGCTTTATGTGATTTGGGAGCCAGCATAATCTTATGCCTCTATCAATCTTCAAAAGATTAGGATTAGGAGAAGTCTCACCTACTTCTATAACTCTTCAGTCAGTGGATCGTTCAGTTACTTATCCTAAAGGAGTTATAGAAGATGTGTTAGTAAAAGTTGATAAATTTATCTTTCTTGTGGATTTCATTATTTTAGATATGGAGGAAGATAAAGAAATACTTATAATTTTAGAGAGACCTTTTTTAGCTACTGGAAAAGCTATGATAGATGTTCAAAAAG
>NW_018164545.1:285008-289482 GCF_001263595.1 Phalaenopsis equestris | reverse complement strand
TCAATTATAAAACCACCTGAACTTGAGTTGAAAATATTGCCTAACCACTTGAAGTATGTGTTTTTGGGAAACTCATCTACATTACATGTTATTATATCTTCAGAGTTAAATGATTTGCAAGAGCAAAGACTTTTGGATATATTAAAAAGACATAAGAAAGATTTTGGTTGGACCTTATCTAATATTAAAGGAATCAGTCTTTCGATCTATATGCACAGAATTATACTGGATGAACAATATAAACCAAGAGTTAATCCACAAAGGAGATTAAACCCAATAATGAACGAAGTAGTCAAGAAGAAAATTTTGAAATGGTTGGACACTGGAGTTATATATCCTATTTTGGATAGTGCTTAGGTAAGTCCAATTCATTGTGTTCCTAAGAAATGAGGGGTGACTGCTGAAGCATAAGAGATTAATGAATTAATACCTATCAAACAACTTACTGGGTGGCGTATTTGCATTGATTATAGAAAATTAAACACTGTCACTAGGAAAGATCACTTGGGCATAAATACTTTTGTTTTTTGGATGGATATATTGGTTATCACCAAATGAAAATAGCTCCCGAGGATCAAGATAAAACAACTTTTACCAGTCATTATGGTACATTTGCTTTTAGAAGAATTCCCTTTGGTTTATGTAATGCCCCTGCTACATTTCAAAGATGTATAATGCCTAATTTTTGTGATTTAATTGACAATGGGATTGAAGGTTTTATGGATGATTTTTCAGTGTTTGGAACTTCATTTGAATCAATTTTAGAACATTTATCAAAAGTTCTTAAGGGATTTAAAGAAAAAAATTTGGTCCTTAAATGGGAAAAATGCTAATTTATGGTGGCAGGAGGAATTTTTTTGGGAAATACAATTTCAAAAAAAGGTATGGAAGTAGACCCTACAAAAATTCAAGTTATATATAAATTAACATCTCCTACTAATGCAAGAGGGGTTAGAAGTTTTCTTAGACATGTTGGTTTTTGCATGCGTTATATTAAAGATTTTTCAAAAATTACCAAACCTCCATGCTAACTTTTAGAAAAGGACAAGAAATTTGAGTTTACTGAAAACTGTTTAAATGCTTTTGAGTTATTAAAAGAAAAGCTAATCACAGCCACTATAATAGTTTCACTCAACTGGGAGAAACCATTCGAACTGATGTGCGATGCTAGTGATTATGCTGTTGGAGTTGTTCTTGGACAAATGTACGATAAGATTTTTAAAGTTATATACTAAACTAATAAAACTCTTAACGATACTATTATTGAAAAAGAGTTACTGACTATTGTGTATGTTTTTGACAAATTTAGATCTTATTTAATTGAGACTAAATGTGTTGTGCACACTGATCACTCTGCTATTAAATATCTGATGCACAAGAAGGATGTCAAACCAAAGTTAATTAGATGGATACTTTTGATGAAAAAATTTGATTTTGTGGTTATTGATAGAAATGGAACTGATAATCAAATTGCTAATCATTTGTTGAGATTAGAATATCATGAATTATCTGACACCAATAATGAAATTACGAACAGTTTCCCTAATGGAAAATACCATGGTATGCTGATATTGTTAATTATATTGTAAGTGATATTTTGCCACCTATGCTGACATTGCAACAACAAAGAAAGTTCATTCATGATGCGAAAGCATATTTTTAGGATGAGGCTTATTTATATAAACAATGTAAGGATCTTATTATGAGAAGATGTGTACCTTATGAAGAAACTGAACTAATCATTCAGAAATGTCATGATTCTGAATTTGGAGGACATTTTGGAACTAATAAAACTACTTATAAAATTTTACAAGCTACATAAAAACTTGTGATGAATGCCAACGAGTAGGTAATATATCTAGAAGAAATGAAATGCCTTTGAATTTCATGTTAGAAGTTGAGATCTTTGATGTTTGGGGATTGGATTTCATGGGACCATTTATTCCTTCATCTGGGAACTTATACATATTAGTTGTAGTAGACTACGTTTCAAAGTGTATTGAAGCACAAACTTTACCTCGTTGTGACGCTAAAAGTGTTTCAAGATTTTTAAGGAAAAATATTTTCACTAGATACGAAATGCCGAGAGTGATTATCACTAATGGAGGATCCCATTTCAGGAATAAATACATTAAGATATTGGCAGAAAAGTTTAATGTTATTCATAAAATCTCTACTTCCTATCACCCTCAAACCAGTGGGTTAGCTAAAATTTATAATAGAGAGATTAAACAAATACTGGAGAAGCTGTAAACCCTAGTAGAGTAGATTGGTCTACTAGACTGGATACTGCATTATGGGCTTATAGGACTGCTTATAAAATTCCTATTGGAATGACTTCTTGTAGGCTGATTTTTGGAAAGATTTGTCACTTACCAGTAGAATTGGAGCATAAAACATATTGGGCGATTAAAGAATTCAATTATAATTTGAAAGATGCTGGTGAGAAGAGATTGTTACAAATGAATGAATTAGAAGAATTAAGAAATGAATCTTCTGATAATGATAGAATTTATAAGGTGAAACTAAATTTATGGCATGATCGAAAGATTAACCAGAAGAACTTTGAACCAGGATAGAAAGTTCCTGGGAAATTGAAGTCTCGTTGGTTAGAACCCTTTACTGTGACTCAAGTTTATACTTACGGAGCTGTTGAAATTGAAGATCAAAAGACTGGAAATAGATTTAAAGTAAATGGACACAGATTAAAGCCGTATTTTGAGGTTAAAAGACTAAATTTTAAAGAGGTTTTAATGGTCAGTCAACCTGAATAATATTTGAATAGGTCAGGCTGACGACGTTAAACCTAGTGCTTTATGGGAGGCAACCCATAGTTATCTTTATTTTTTTTAAGATTATAGTGTTTTTGTTTGAAATTATCGTTAGTTTGTGGTAGTATTGAACTCTACTACTCGTATTTACCCTTGAATCATCATAAAAATTGGATCCATAGGCGAGATTGAGAATTTCTCTTGGACCAGAGCAAAATTGAGAATTTTTTTGCCTTGGGCGCCAATGGCGGGCTTGACGCCGCCGACGACTGGTTTTTCCCGAGAGTCCAGACAATTAATTCTCAAGGCTTGCCTACAGCGAGATGACGGTTTCCAGAGTTTGTAATGTCGGCTTTTGGCGGTTTTAGACGAGATTTACTCCCTATAAACGAGATTGAGAATTTCTCTTGGACCAGAGCAAAATTGAGAATTTTTTTGCCTTGGGCGCCAATGGCGGGCTTGACGCCGCCGACGACTTGGTTTTGGTTTTTCCCGAGAGTCCAGACAATTAATTCTCAAGGCTTGCCTACAGCGAGATGACGGTTTCCAGAGTTTGTAATGTCGGCTTTTGGCGGTTTTAGACGAGATTTACTCCCTATAAACTTCCAAAATCAATTCTTAAATTCATATTACCCAAAAACAAATTGAAACTCCACCAAATTTATCCATATGGCTTTTAATTCCTCTGAAAACCCTAGATTTTGAGTGTTCAACCGGAGAAAGTTCATTAGTTCCGAGGTGCAATGAATCTTCAACAAAGTGCTGACAAAGACAACAAAGTGCTGACAAAGAGGAGTGCTGACAAAGAGGAGATTAATCAAAGAAAGAGGATTCGTGAATCGAGGATTGCCCAATCCTTCGACAGTAATTGAAGAGATGATTGTGCGACAACAATGGGAAGTTTGTGCTACACTACTGCCGCCATGGTCATTCCTATGGTAAAGGATTTTTATGTTAATTTGCATGGAATCAACCAGGGAGTCGTCTATGTGTGAGGCAAATGGATAACTTTTACTCCTGCATTGATTAATGAGTTATATATGATCGAGAATGTTCCTGTCTGTCATTTTTCCAACTTTGTCCCAACAAGAAATCTGATGAATGAGATCTACCAATTTTTGACGGACGGGACTGAAGACTGGGAAATGAGAGAAAACATGTATGTTAGTTTCTCTGCTACACTTCTAAACCCCGTTTCTAAACAGTAGCACTTCTTCATTTCTATAAAACTATTACCGACAATGAGGATCGGTAAAGCTACTAAAGAAAGTGCTATTCTGAATTACTGTATTCAAATGGGACTGCCAATTGATATTGGATCGATAATTGTGAAGTCTATTTTGGGCCTGATTGTTCATGGATCAACTTATGGGCTTGGACATCTTTCAACAATCTTCTTACTCTGCAGTTAGTTCCAAGTATATTTTGAGAATTGGGAAAATATACTTTTATCTTGGAAGCTTTTGGACCCAACCCAGAAGTTCCTAACCAATGAAGATGAGAATAATATGAATATTATTACGGATTAATCGTATCAGAATTCACTTCCTATTCAGCCTCTAGTTCCAGACAAGATTCCGGACAAGACACTAGTGATCTAGCGCAAAATCAAGAAACTGGAGAAAGAGGTATAAAATGTTATGAATGCAATTAACAATATCTCTATTTTTTATCATCTAGACTGGAGGATGAAAGAGCATTTT
>NW_018164545.1:283344-284917 GCF_001263595.1 Phalaenopsis equestris | reverse complement strand
CCCTTCTATAACCTCTTCGTTCATGTTCAATTGATGGGCGATATCAGAGGAGAAACAAGCACTGAATCGGAGGGGTAGTAGATTTACTTTACTACACATATGTCTATATGTGTGATTTGATTTGAACTTATGTGTTTGCTTATATGGGCAATATCAAAGGAGAAACAAGCACTGATTTATTTTTAGATCTCAATATAGTTGAGATTGAGCATTAAAAGTTTGTTTTCAGCGTTTATAGTGTTGTGGCTTGGATTGTGACGCTGAATTGATGTATTAAGGTTGAGAAAATACCAAACTTATGTGTGTCGTTTAATGTGTATTGTAACCCTTGGATTTTATATATAATTGTAATGTTTTGTGTTGTGAACATTTATTTGTGTTAGTACATCATTTAATCACTTAAATTTATGTTTAGAATGATTGAACGAATGTCGACGAGGCTTGAAATTGATCAAAATCGCAAAAATCTGGAATTGAACTAATTTTAAAAATCTCGTTGACGACGCCATCGACACCGCCGACGATGTATTTTTCCTGAGACTTAATCTATTTAATTCAATAGAGCTTGCCGACGGTGCTGACGACCCCACCGATGGCGAGATACCAAAAAAACACTTTTAATCACGATTTTGATCAGTCAACCACCACTATTCATCATCCCCTTCCTCTTAAAAAATGAAAATTTTAATCTAGGGCTTGAAGATCTTGGATTTGGGGCAATTTCAAAGCCTTTAGACACCAGATTTTACATCTCTCAGTAAGAGCTTCACTCCAAACTAAAAATATTTGATTTTCAGCTTGAATTTCTTCCACATTGAAGAGATCCAAAAAAAATTGAGAATGTGGAGAAAATATTTGGAAGAAATTCATGGAACTTAGTTTTGAACTCTTAGGGTCACTCTTGGAAGCCATTATTTGAGTATTTGAAGTGTATTTCAGAATTTTTTTATAATTTTTTGATTAGATTGAAATGGCTCTGCAACAAAAGAGGTGACTTGAGTTTGATGAGTCTCGCTTCATCAATGCGAAGGCTCAATCAAGATTTACTTCAATATTTCAAAGAAAGAAATGTATACAAGATCGTGTAATTTGAGAGTCCGGGAGGAGAAGTCGAACGAGTTATTGCCGAACGGAAGTGGGAAAATTTCTAAAATTTCTGTTATACAACCAATAAGGCCGCTGTGAATGTTGTTAAAGAATTATATGTCAATGTGTTCTATTCTGAGGACGGAACAGTTCGAGTAAGCGGGTTTTCTGTTGAGTTTAGTGCCACCCACATTAACTCATTTTATGAAGTCCCAGACTCCTATATATGTAATTATGAAACCTTCAGTACAATGGAAGGCCCACTGAATGATGTCATTAACTTTCTCACTGATGGGAAAGGGACATGGAAGATAAAGCAGCGAGAACGGGTATGTGGCGAGTAATATTTATAAGAATATTTTGAATTTCTGTATTCAGAACAATCAGACTATAAATGTGGCGAGTAATATTTATAAGAATATTTTGACCACGGCAAGGAGTGAATCAAGTGGAGGTTTGGGACATCCTGGCCTCATTTATGCACTTT
>NW_018164545.1:280686-281456 GCF_001263595.1 Phalaenopsis equestris | reverse complement strand
GAAGATTTGATCTTGGGCGCCGACGACGAGTTTTTCCCGAGAGTCCAGAATTAAATATTCTAGAAGGTCGCCGACGGCGAGTAAGTCGGTTCTCTCAGCAGATGCATTGAATGTGGACGATTTTTGAAGGGACGCTTGGGCAACTCTTGAAAACTCTTCTACAACTTTAAAAGAAATATTTGGAGGTCGAAAAAGGGTGTGTCTTGGGGGGGTCCGCTGAGTCTTTGTTGTTTGTGGTGCCCATTATAGTGTAGAGAGTGGTTAGTATTGTGAGGAATTCTTTGAGAGATTGTAATAGTGGAAGGGAAGGGAGAGATTTCTTCCTAAGTGAGAGATTTTTTCCTTCTTGCCTCTTCAAAGAAGAATTCTGTGTGTTGTAAAGAAAGGAAGAGATTCAGAAGAACTTCGAGGAGTTTGCTTGGGGAGGAATTAGAGACAAGTTAGAGATAAGTTGTATTTACTTTTTGAAAGTTGTATGACTTTGCTTTTATATATAAATTTGAAGTTTTGTCGTATCTTCTCCATGAAATCTGAGTAGTTTTCTGTCTTTCTCCTTGTCTTCAGATTTTGTGAAATGGTGATTTGAATTTGTTGTGCCATGAGAATGTTTTGATAATATTTTCACTTCAATCCTAATTTACTTTCAATCTGGCCAATTGATTTGATAAAATATGTTGAGTTTTACAACTAAAGTGAAGATTACATCCAAGATTTAGGGAGGTCAAAGTCCTTGAAAGTTGAGTGCAAATAAATAGGGAAATAAAAATTAT
>NW_018164545.1:267010-280594 GCF_001263595.1 Phalaenopsis equestris | reverse complement strand
GGGAATGTGGGAGCTCCAAAGTGAGAGCTGGTATCCTCCCAGCCTAGCCATAGATTCAGTAATAAAGCATAGGATTAGTCAGTGTTCTTTATGCCTGGTCTACAGGGTAAAGAATAAGTATGCTCTTATTTAGCACAATACAATTTGAACTAATTTAATTTATCCATTCACTTAAACTTTTTGACAAGGAGAATGATACTTTCCTATATATTGAACTTCATATTAGAAACTTTATTAGTATATTTAGTTATTTAATAGTTATTAAATTATATATTTATTTCAATTTCCTATTAGTGACAGATAAGCAATTTGAATTCCATTGTTGTGATAAAGTATTGCTTTTCTAAAATCTTAGTTTGTATTTCTAATATTACTCACAATGGGATCGATATCTAGAACTCCATTAGAGCCCTATATTACTTGAGTACATATACTTGCTGTGGTAAGTGTGACTTTGCAATTATTGAATATTTTATACACATCTTTATCAAATCTATAACCGCTGTCAAGTTTTTGGCACCGTTGTCGGGGATTTAAATCTTCTAGCAGTAGTATCAAATTCTTGTATTTTTAAGCATATATAAAGTCGCTATCAATTAGCTACAACTAAATTTAAATTAAATAGAATTTAATAGACTTGAAATCAGTAATTATCAAATTCAAAATAGTGTTTTGTTGGATTTAAGCTTAAATTTATTAACTTCATTTACTGTGTTTGGCATAAATCTACTTCTACAATTTTTTTCTAAGCTAAATCTATTAAATACACTTAATAATCGGGTTTAATAAATTTTGATTTATGTTAAGAAAAATAATGAAAGCAAAAAAAAAGATGGATTTAATTGTTTAGATTTTTTTATTTGATTGGATTCACTTTAAATAATATGTATATTAGGTTTAAATCCAACTACTAAACATACTAAACACTAGAATAATTTAATAAATGCGTGTAAATCTTACAAAAGTTAAATCTAAAAAATTATTTGGCAATGAACAGCTAAATCCTATCAAATTGTTCGGTAACTTACATCAGGTTTTAAAATGTGATTAATTTTGTTCAGAAAAAAATAATACTTAAACATTAATTATTTTATTATTATAATAGTAATTAATTATTAAATTTATTAAATTAAATTTGATTTAATTAATATATATTTTTCCCAAATCTCATCATGACAATTTCTAAAATTCATCAAGCCCATGGTGGATTTGAATTTTCATCAAAACTCATGTCCAAAACCAAGCTCACCAACTTAATCCCAAAAGCCATAACTCAAGCCCAATTTCTAAATCCACTAAAGTCACAACCCACTAACAAATTTCAATCACCTATGATCAAATTTAATCAAAGCCAAAAGTTCAAAATCCATTAATTAATCAACCTCATTTGGAATTTATGAAAATTTTTTCCACACTTGAATTTCTCACCCCTCCTCTTTAATGCAAGACATGAAGTCCATGCATGAGCCATAGGCAAGTCACATGGCTTTACACAAGCCAAATGGAAGCCATGAAGTCATTTGTAAGCCTCATGCCATCATTCCTTAAATGGCAAAAGGAGGAGCCTCTTTCAAAGTCCCCTAAAAAGTGCTTAGCCTCTCTCGTGACTCACTTAAACCTAAAATTAATCTAAATCCACATGATAAGGACTTATCTCTTCACTCCCCCCAAGCTGATCATTAGCCCTGTCCACCTCGATGGATGAATGCCCTGGCCACCTTGATGGATGAATCTAACCTAAATACATGACTTGAACCCAAACTCCCCCAAAATCAATTCAAGCCCTTTCCACTTAAATTAAACACATTTACCCATGATACATTCCAATTGGCTTCTCAACTCTCAACCCCTGAGCTCCCTCAACCAGTTAGTGACCTCCCATGGAAAAATCTAAACCCGAGGGACACCACCATGGGTTAAACTCAAAATTGTGCCCATCCTATGTGGCTCACTCCCATTGGATTCTTGCCACTCTTCCCTCCACATAGGCACCATCTTGAACTTGTTAGCTTGGTCAAGCAAGCTCCATGGCCCAGCTTATAAGAAAGACCCCTCTCACGATCAAAATGGAGAACATGCACAAGCCTTGGGGAAACTCTGCCAAATTGTTTCCAAAACTTCTCACACATTCACGAAGCTCATTCCCACTGTACTTAATCCCTCTTTTCCACTGATAAATCCTAATTTCTCCATTGGAATCCAGGGCTTTTTGGTGATTCCGCCAAGCTGAACAAAACTTAAAATTGATTATCCCAAAAGCTTCCCTACAGATTACTCAAACCCACTTCCCTGATCAAAATCTGCCACTCTCCAGGCCTCTAACCTAGTGTTAGGCCAAACAGGATCCACCATTTGGTCTAGGGCATACTTGACCCATTTATAGAGCAAATCAACACTTTGAGGAGGTTTGTGGTGTCAAAACAAAGCTTCTTAACCAATCCGATCAAGGCCTCACCTCTTGGACAAAGGTATAGCTAAAAAATCTTTAATCTTGCCTCAATTTTGTCTTTTATGAAGAGAATGAACAATCCATGTCCACCTAGCTATATTGATGTGTTTGTCTCACTCAGATGAAACCATATTAACAAACCCCATGTGATTGATTAAGAATCAAGAGAGATATTAGCTCTAGAGTGTGGATGGTTCATGGGTTATGAATCATTTAGGATGATGAATGGATGTCGTCCATTCACTCGTATTTGAAACGAGCAACTTGGACCATGGCAGACGGTGGATCAGTTCAACTCAACACATGTGACCGTGGATCGAGTCAGCAACACACGTGGAGAGGGCAGACAGTGGAAACGCGTCGCGTGGTCCGTCTAGGTTGAGTCGGATGCCGCGTGGTTAAGTGGATAAATAAGATATTTTAGGTTTAATTAAATATATAAAATTAAATATAACTTCAAAAAATCATATCTTGGTGTAAAAAATCAGAAAATTTGAATAATCATACCCCTATGCTGATGAACAGAAGAATTTAAAGAACTTAAAATTAAAATTAATTATATTATATTTGATTTTAAATTAATTCAAAAAGTTAAAACTTATTTAAATCATAAATATTTAAACACTTATCACCATGGCTTGAAATTTTTAGGGTTTGTTCATCATGTGATTAGGAGTGTTTTATTTTTTTTTCAAAAGTTAGAGAACATATATAACCCTAAACCCCCTAATTTTTTTATAATCACATTTGTCCACTTTAAATAATAAAAAAATTGAATAAAAATAAAAAAAAAATACAAAATCAAGTTTAAAAAGTTCACAGTCAGAACAAAATCAAGTTTAATAAGTTCACAGTCAGAGGGCTTTAAGAAAAGTTAAAATTAAATTTTAAATTAAAAAGGTATTTTTCAAGCATTTTTCTTTCTAAACAATCATTAAAAATTATAAAAATATAGATCTATTTTAAAATATCACAAAAATATTTTTAATTAAAGGAAAAAATTCTAAAATACCCCCATAAAATTTTTAAAGACAGTTAATGTATTTTAAGTACTTCTTATTATTTTGCTAATTATCAACTAAAATAATTATAAAAAATAAGTTATAAATTAGAAAAATACAAAATCAAGTTCAATGTGCTCATTGAAGTTAGAGGCACTTAGAAAAAATAAAAGTGAAGTTCAAATTAAAAAATATTTTTCTAAGTATTTTTTTAAATTAAAAATAATTAAAAATTATAAAAATATAAATATATTTAAGAATATCATAAAACTTCGTTTGATAATAAACAACAATGTCAAAGTGCTCTCATAAATTTTCAAAGATCTAAAAATGAATTTTACTTAAATGCATTTTCTTTTATTTCTACAAATTATTGGCAATAATAATTATACAAAATAAAATAAAAATAAGAAAAATATAAAATCAAGTTTTTTCAGTTCATTGAAGTGACATAAACTAATGAAAAATAAAAATAAATTTTAAATAAAAATATATTTTCTATCTATTTATTTATTAAAACGAATTAAAAATCATACAAATTATTATATAATTCAAAAATTTATGAAAATTGGTTTAGGTGACCTTCTAACTTTTAGCAACAATATAAAATTTTCTTAAGCATAAAGACCATGTTTTGATTATTAAATTAATTAACATTTAAAATTCATAATTATGGATTAAAATAATTATAAAAAATAAAATAAAAGTAAGAAAATATAACTTCTCTTCTAATGTTTTAATTAGTCTATAAGCAAGAGGCCAATGAAGTTTCATGACTATCTAAATTTAAATATAAGTGAAATGAGATGTAAACCCTAAGGGTACAATTGTAATTTTGGAATTTTACACTCTAACCCTAATTTAATCGAATTTTTAGATTAAGATAGAGGGTAAAGGTATTAAACTAAGATAAATTAACCTACTTAAGTGATTGAAACATAAAGGGTAAATGGGGTAGTAACCCATTCATGACTTTTATATAAAAGGAAAAAAATGCAATTAGTTGAATTATTATGCTTAGGAAGAGATAAGAATTTGGATGATCCATGAGTGAGGAGTGTGAGTTAGAAGATCAATAATCCACTGATTTGTACCCCCCAACCAATGGTCAAAGAAATCCAATTCTTTCAATAAAGATTAAGCACACTTCACTAAAATTTCAAAAAGTTACAAGTTTACCCTTAAGCATTAAGAGTTTGGTAGTGAAGTAAGATTGATCTAATATCATTTGAGGAATAGTTAAAGAAGAAAATATAAATGATAATAAAACATTTTAAAATACTACAAGCTCAAACCCAATTGAAGAGTAAGAGTGTAAACTTCCTAATACTTTATAAATGTACCCTTAGGGTTTTATCCATATGATCTTTACCACAACGTCAAGAATTGACCAATATCCTCTTACTCATGGGTCAACTAAAGCATGAGACATTAAACACAGTTCAAAACATGATAATACACATTTTGAACAAGTTGATCAACTCAACAATATAGCAAGGCTAGATGAACTTGGAACAATCCAGGAGATTCTAAAGCTTATTCATAATTACCCTCTGAATATCTTTATGAGATTTTGGATATTTAATAGGACATTTGGGCTTATTATGATTTGTTGAGGAAAATCATCCTCAAAATATAAAAACCACTAAAACCAAATAAAAAATGAAATTCTTATGGACCCACCAAGATATGATCTGAGACACTTTAAATTAACGCACATTAATGAAATTTATCCTGTCACCACTCAGCCTACAGTAAAATCCAATGCTCAAAGATGTGATTCTTGGATACGGTATTCAAACCTTTATAAAAAATTGAGGACATTTAAAATGTGGCCACATATAAGTGATCGGGCTGGTGTAAGTTGGAGGTTTTCGTGGCACAGACGATGCTGAGAAAGGCATGTAATGATAAATTCAGGATGTCAAAATAGTATTGTACCTCCTGACCCGTGATCCTTGTGAGGGTACATGATTGACACTACTATTCACTGAATCACTGACATTTGATAAGAAATAACTTTTGCTTTCTGGGATTGTCAGAGGTTCTGGCCCGCCTGTGTAATTGATTTATGGATAGCCTAATTTATAAAATATACATTACAATGAATAAAAAAATATATTTCTTGTGAAACTAATATTTTGGTAGCTAAGCAAAAATCTACCTTATATGCATAACAAACTATAAATTTTGAGTGTTACCTTTAATGTGTCCACTTGTCAGTTACCTGGACTAGGACTAAGAACTGCCCTCCTTTGATCATCTTGCTGGTAATTTCTAGCTGATGCCAGACTTGATACACATATTTTTTACAGTTGCCTACGAAGTCCTTTGGGAAGAATGATTCTAATGCCACCCCATAAATTGAAATTCTTATACTCACCCCCGATGTTCTATATGTGTTTATTTAACTTAATTCACCCGCTTGTGTTTCCTTGAATTTTATATTATGTTTACAATGCTAACCATTTAGCAACAACGTCAGAGGTGGCAGGTACGCACTGTCATTTTTTCCTTTTTTTTGCATTTTTCTTTTCTTCACCCTACTTTGCAGTATGCTTTACTTTTGCATAATTTATTATACCTACAAAAGCCCCTGAGAAAGAGAATAGTAGACCATATGTTTAAGGGAGCACTACAAGAATCCTTGAGAACCAACCATAACTACAAGTTCAATTATAAACCTTAAATTCATAACCATCAAAAGTGAGGAGCTTGAAGCCGGGAAGCAGGACAAGGATGCTGGCGAATGGAGGATGACTTCAGATGAGAAAGCATGAAGCAACTGAACTTTTCATAGTCTTAAGTAACATAAACTCATTGGACTTTGAAGTTCTCTGTCTAGTACTACATAAATCCTCACTTTATCTCTTAGGCTTTCACACAACTATGTTTTGTAGTATAAGTCATAACTCTTTTTAGGACTCCGAGTTTGTTTGTTATGTACAACATATATTTTCCTAGGCTATTTGAATGGATCATATATTATGCAAATGTAAGCCCTAATTTTATTTAATTGGTAGGATTGGACATCAAATAAAAATCATTTCCAAAATATAAAATAAAGAAATAAAATAATTTTGGAAGTCATTGAAGTTCATCTTAAAGTCTATGACATCCCCTACTTTTTCTCCTTCGTTCTGTAAAATAACTGTTCATATTTGCGCCCTTCCCACTTGAATTTTTTTATAAGCAATCATAAAAACTCAATTTTGAATTATTGAATTCTTGAGACGAAACCCTTGATCTTAATCGAGAGTTTTCTTAGGCGACTTCGACTGCCTAAGATGTAATTATCTATAGGGGCTTGCCGCTATAGGAAATTAGGAACCCAGAGAATCTGAACTTTGTATAGTCTTTATATTAGATAGGGGAATTATTAGTTACAAAAGTTTGAAGACTTAACGAATGTCATGAATTTCTTAGTTTAAATGATTGATCCTACCAACAAGTGATATGCCTAACTCCTCGCTAAGTGGTGTATTACTTGTGGTATTGTGTTCAACTATTTAAACCATTAAATATATGAGAACTGCTTGGTCTCACATTTCAAAATTAAAATGTCATTTTTAAAATCAAAATTATATATACATTATTAAATTAAATAAAAAATTATTTTCATGAAAATCAACCGACAACACCTTCATTCTGAGACTTTTACGCCTTAGAGGCCTAAAATTTGAAGGCATCATTCAATCACTGTTGAGCTAAACACAAATTGTTGTATTCTAGCTCTATGAGCCTTAATTTCATTTTCTTTTTCTCTACTATCAAAGTTTTTTTTCAATTTAGATAGTGTTTATTTCCTATCTTCCTCCCCACAGTCTACGGTCGGCATTAAGAGATCAAGCTAGAATTGGCGATACAATTGGCATAGTGAATATATCCACTATCATGCGTTTGCCATACTTTTCATATTAGTAATTGGATTTGCCCTTGTTGAGCCTTTACAAAGGTATTAGAGTAGGAGACCTAATCAATTATACCATTAAATATGGTTTATTTGAAAAAAGACTCATCAGACATCCATATCTTAGACAAGTTCACGATGGTCTTTATCTTACCCTTATTCATTTAAAATATCCATCTTTTTAAATCCAAATCCTCCCAACCAAATACTCTTGATGAATATGTGGAATAAGTAGATAGGGATGATCATCACATTGATTTTGTTCTCTATTGCTTCAGTTGAAGTTCTGTGAATGATGGGTTAATTATTATTATTTAACTTATAGGCCACATGCTTTTATCTTTCACTTGAGGCTCCTCTTAAACCTAAACTTAGGGAGTTGGCATCGTGATGGCCCCCTCCAAAATGGAGGCTTCTATCTTTATTCGCTTGACACTAAGATGAGTGATTAAAGGAGAATCAGCGTCTTCCACATCGTCATCGCCGAATACAATGATAGCCCCTCTTTTGCTTGTCTGACTAAGTGTCCACAGTTCTTCTTAATGAAGGTCTTCCAACTAAGCCCTCACATCCTCTACCCTTTCCATAAGGAGGTTTGCACTATTTTCTAATGAATGTTGAGTCCTTATTTTATAGATATTCAATTATAAATTTAAACAAGCAATAGAAAATTCAATAAAATAGGATAAAAAACTTACTGTGAAGAGCATGCCTCAGAAATTCAGATGATGTACAACTCCTCACATCAAACCTCTAATCCTTTATGCTCCAAAAGTTGATTTATTCTAGTTAAAAAAAATCTTGACCCATTTAGAGCCACATTAGATGTTAGAGAACCAGAGGTTGTGGGCACCTTCAACACTCCCTTTTTTGAAAAACAAAATTTTGTCCACCACGAGTAGATCTTATGTTCGAAACCATCGAATGATATCAAAGAAGAGATGAAAATAACTCTTCCATTAGAATATATATTTGGTCTTATTTTGAATTGGAATAGGTCCATCAACCAATATAAATTTTTCCTGGATGGAAACAATATAAATTATATCAACACCAATATATGGATAGGGTGACTCTGCACCATTACTATTCCATTGATGCTCACAGTTTTTTCTAACTTCTTCTATAACAAAAAATCAATGAATTGTTCATAGTAATAACATATTTTGTTTTCCACGTAAGTGTAAGGTGATTCGTGTTCCCTTGCTACCCTATGTGTAGTTAATTGATCAAAATATCTATTCTTCAGTAGACTCTTGAGGATGACAGTTTTTAACTCCGAGCAAACTCTTATATTTTAAGAAAGAAATGAACTCTTGATTTCCTTTATTGGAGCACTACAATAAAGAAATATTCTTAGAATCTATGACCACAAAAGAGGAACAAAGACATAAACTTAAGAAGAAAGAGGGGTTGGCAAGAATGAAACACATTCTCAAAGTAAAATATGTAAGAGTAGTTGTCACATATGTATTCATTACAGATGACATGGGCATTATTGTATTAAGCTTCTTTCCTAAAAAATAACACTTCAAATTCAAAATTTGAAAAAGTACATATGAGCCCATCACATCAAAATAACATAACCCTATTCAGGGAAGGCACATACCCCATTGAAGCCATAGAAAATTAAAAACATTTTACAAGACAAATATAAAAATCAATAATTTTCCATTGAGCTGAATCTATCTGAAAAAATACTCGTACAAAGGAAAAAATAACCATCAGAGTAGAGAAAGATGTTAAACAAACTAGACAGGCCACGGTGATTAGGAGAATCCTTTATTTGATATGTTTTTGAAACTTACAAGAAGCTAAGAAAATGGCAGAAATTTTTCTATTCTAGAATTAGAGCCCCTCCATGCACTAGGATGTCAAAAATGGACTTCATCACTTGATTGAAATTATCAACAATAATCTCTTTGAAGGCTTTGAAGGAATTATACTTGGACACAATTTACTTCTCCATATTTGTCATCTTCCTCTCTCCATCAAAGTCTTGGTTGCAAAGCTATTCCACCTCTTTTTTGAAATCATGTGTCCTCATGCTCTCTCGATCGAGCTCCGTTTAAACCACCTTCTCTCATTTTTTCTAAATCAACCCCATGGATTTTTGCAGTAGCTTTTTTGGAAAGTATTTAGATTGCTCTCTTGTCGAATAACTCCCTTTCAAGCCTAACCTTATCTAAGTTCAACGTCTGAATCTCTCTCTTGTAATTAGTCTTTCCATTAGTGTGTTAGTTAAAGAACACTGAAGCCTAAAATTTTCCTTCTCCAGTACCTTCAACTCAATTAAAGTGCTTTCAAGGATTTTTCTTTAATATTAATTTTAATCTTCAACTCTCTTTTTTCTCTCATGAGAGCTTGATAAGAGTCATTGACAATGTAGGCTCATTGCTAAGAGGATGACAAGATATCCATCAACAAGCTAAGGTGATCCTCTAAATCAATCTCTCACGCCACCTCTAAATCAATCTCCCATATATGCTTAGAACTTATGATTGGACCTAGTTGAAATGCCAAGCGTAAAATAATTCCATATGGAAACCAATCTTTAGTTGGCTCGACCAATGCATGAATCCCATCCTTATTTATTCCCATTATTTGTTCCTCCATTATTGGGATAACCCATGGGACTTCCTCTAAAAGACTCTCTCACGAGCCTGTCCAGGCTCCTAACTTCATCTAATTTGCACAAAAGATAAGGTGGATCAAGTTTTCTTCTCTTCTCCATTACTCATTTTCCATTCCTCTTCGAAGGCATTTCTGAACTTATCTGGGGACCCCTTGGGGGCCCTTCTATCTTCAATGTCCCAAAACAAGCACCTCACACCACCATCTTGGGAAAGAGCTTCTATGGAACATATTTCTCATTATTTTCCTCTATGACTCTACGTTCCATCAATGGTGTGATCCTACAATACTTCTAGGCATCGCTAAGCTCTCAATAGTACCATATAGTTGAAAAAGCATGGAATATTTTTTTGCTTCTCACCTAGAACAAAAAATTTATGAATCACATTAAAAAGTAAGGGATTACAACGTTTGCAACCTTAACCCAAAATTTCCTTGCTTCCGATATAATAGTAAGGAAAACAAGAGAAATGAAATCGATGAAGTGGATCTCGACTTCCTTCAGAGAATTGTAGTTCCCTTATTTTTCCTTAGCCAGCAATCAAACACTAGGAATGCCCCTATTCAAACACTAAATTTTTGTCGGAATGTTCTAGCTACTCCGATTGCAAGCAAAACAAAAGAAATTTTTTCCACATATCTTGCATTTTATTAACCAAGCCAACTATTTTTAACAATAAAAAAAACACTAGCATGTCGTTGTATGTATTTACTTAAAATACATGATGAATAGGTTTAATTGGTTCGTTGACTAGTAATGACCCCCAATGCAATCATCCATGATTACTGTCATTATGTTCACTATTAAGTTAGGACTTATGCAAGAAAGTATAACCACAAAAAGTTCAAAATATTAATAAAATCAGCACATGGTAAGAAACACAAACTAGAGAGGAACTATTCATAAATAGCACAAATCTCATGTATGTAAAATGTATTAGGGGTTTCACATCCCTCGACTCTCTCAAATTTGTGACATCGTCAAAAACATACTTCGATTGAGCATGCATCACTTGATCCACCTCTGACTGAAAAACTTCCTTGAAGCCTTGCCGATGGGGGATACCCTCCTTTCCTTCTAAAGATATACACCATTGAAATATCTCAAAGATAAAGTATATTAGAGTAATGAGACAAAGTGCATTCCTTTTCCTAATAAAGGCAGCAAGAAATCCAATGGGTATAGATTCAGATTCAAAAAGAAATAGTTCACATAAAAAAAAAGAATAAATATACAACTGAAAGTAAGATGTTATTCAGAAGTGTAACAACCTAACATACCCACAAAAAACCATTGGGCATGCAATCAATTGAATACACACTTGTACAACCAAATACATGACCAGGTGTTGAAAAGAAATATAGCACAATTTATTATATTTTTATATTAATAACCGCTAAATGAAGAAGACATCGATGAACCATCAAATCACCAGTCACGTAGTTATCAGGAATTTTAAGTTTAAAGAGCTGTTTGTTATCAAAGTAAATTCTCTTTTGAAATCCATCCTTTGTTCTTATAACTTCAGGTCAATAAATGAATTATTTTCCCCCAGTCCAACAATGCAAACCTGGCCCCTACGAGTTCACCATCCAGTTCGACGAAGCGGGCATCTGATATCCTTTTATCTCCTAAGGAAGAATGGAGATCAATCGAGTGAATAGGTTATGTCATTAGACTCTCAATTAGGTTAAAATTTTTCATTAAAAATGGATGAATTTTCCTCACTACGTAGACATCATCAATCACTGAATCACCCATTTCAGTTGAGGCATCATTCTCTGCCTTTTCTACCCCGAACTTTTTCAAGTCCAACCCCATTGACACTTCAAAGCAACACATTAGTTTCAAATTGATAGAGCTATGTTACATTAACATCGATGAGCATAACATCATCATTTTGATCTAAAATTGTGTCATCGATAGCATGATTTCTAGGATGAATACTCCTCATGTGCACCTAATCCTCTTGAATCTCACCTTAACGAGAATCTTGACCTACATATTTTCCTATAAAATTGACACTTAGTCAACTGAGAAGATCAGTACTATATGCAAGCAAAAAGAATAAAAATATGTGTAAAAATATCTTCACCAGGAAAGTCCGGGTAAGTAGCAGCCATGGTGAGATTCTACTCCGGCCCTTATGGCATATCATAAAGATGAACCTCCGCCAAATTATTCAAATTGATTAATTCTTTCCCAAAGAAGAAAATTTCAGGTTCTGCAGAGGATCTATCTTCTGACAAAGCTTCCCCAAGAATGGTTGCCTCAGTAACGTCATGAGAAACCTCATTTGGTCTCAATGAGCACACTGAGTAAACCTTGTCGTGGATCCCTTTCTTCTCTAATATATTTGCTCTCTTTTGAGACCCCACTTGGACTCTTCTTCTATTTGCAAACGAGTGTCCAGCTCCCTATGACAAAGAATCACCTCCAACAAACGAGCAAAAATCTCATCTCTTTTAGAAAACTTTTGTTTTTTCTCTCAAAGGCAAAAAAATGTCCGATGAAATGAACGAAGATCCATTTTTGTTCTCAAATGATCATATAAATACCTCTCACATGATCATATAAATACCTCTAAGTGAGTACAATTATTTAATGTTTGATAACTACCATAGTTAATACCCTAATGCACCTCCCTAATGCACCAAAGGGAAGAGTTGCTTCGTATCATCGACATCATTACAGGGACTACTTGTAAGAGAAGCTTAAAATGTTCCCAGAATAAGATGCTAGAAAAATCCAATTCAACACAGGATAAACCGATGGACCTCAGAGGATAAAATAAATCATTCTCAAGACAAGCCTTTTCCTAGCCTCAAAGGTCTCATAGAGATGACATAATCATCATTCTCCGATTCTTCTCATGAAAATCCAATCGAAGAGATAAGATAATCATTGAACTAAATATACACACAAATACGGTGATACACTATACAAAATTTTTTGCCAAAATTATTTTTTAATAAATTGAGCCCACAAGTCAAAATAACGGAACGGATCCCACCTGTCAAAGTGGTCGAATTGAGTCCATCTTTTGAGTGGCCAAATTGAGCCCATCTATCGAAACGACTAAACTGATCTGACCTATTGAAGTGAATAAACTAAGCTTGCCTACTACTCCTAACACTCTCCTTTTCACTTGAAAGAGTAACATAGCCTGTGTGAGCTAGGACAGCTATTAGAGGAAGCCATCATGGCCGCTAAAGTCACCCGTCAATTCTTTATTTAAAAAAGCCACCCTACATTTGAGATTCTATCTTTTTCACTTAAGTACCGGGGTGGCTACTAATTCTATAATATTTGAAATTCGTCGACAGTACCTAACATCAACCAGCAATACACTGACATCCGCATCACACTTTTTGTCATTAAAATTTCGAAGAGAGACATTATGCAATGCAAGTGTACTACATTGATTAGCTTATGGATTTCTTCTCCTCTTTTTAAAAGAGGAAGGAAAAGAAAAGAGATCCTCCTCCTCCTCCTTTCTCGCTCTCTATGGATCCTCCTTCTTTCATCCTTCTTTGAAAATTACATCATAACATAATTTTGTGAGACCCTATCTCTATTTCAGATCCTA
>NW_018164545.1:264781-266910 GCF_001263595.1 Phalaenopsis equestris | reverse complement strand
TCTAGACCTCAACCAAAAGTGAGGTCAACATCAACGAACGAGATCTAGCTGGACATCACCTTCTTACATGAAATGCGGGTCGAGTCAGCGTTGAGATGGATGGTGGCGCCGAACCAGAGGACATCGCGTGGAGCTTCGGAGCCGCCGTAGGTTGATGCAGCGCCACGCATTTAAATAGATGAATAGGGTATTTTCTGATATAAATAAATACCCCTAACTTCAAAAATCCATATCTTGATGTAGAAAAATCATAAAAATAAAATAAAAACACCCTGTTGCTCAGTGAATAAAGAAGAACAATATGCAAATAGTTTGAAGTTCATTTGATGTATATTTTATTTTTAATTAATTAAATAATGTTATGAGTCTTTTGACTCTCCATGCATGTAGACATTTCACCACGGTTTGAAATTTTGGCATGTTGTTGTCTCTTTCTTAGGGAACATTCTCTCATTTTACTAAAGTCAGAGGATATCTCTAGATAGAGATCCATATTTTTCAAGTTTATATCTATTATTTACATAAATTAATCATAATAATTAGCATGTTGCATAGAAAATTCTAAGAAAATTTTGGAAGGTTCGCCATGACCAGAAAACTCTTTGGAAAATGTTTCATGAGTCAAGTCATTAAAAATGCACTTTATTTTTACAAACCCTAAAACACAACAAAAATAAATTTTGGGAAACATAAACATCTAAATGACTTGATTTTAACTCTCCAATATAATTTGAAGTTCAGAGAACTCCTCATAAAAATTTAAAATATTTGGAGCTCATTTGATAACTCAAATTGATTTTATATGTTAAGTGTCATTTTTAACACTAAAATTATTTTTAATAATTAAAACATAACTCAAAAAAATTGTAAAAATTGGTTTTAGGAGTTCTCTGTGATCAAATGAATTTTATAAAAATAAAATGACAATTAAAATAAAAACGTTATTTTAGCCTAATTTTTAATATTTAAATAATTAAAAAAATCACAAAAAAATAATAAAATTCATGTTAAATCACAAAAATAAAAAAATTCATGGAAATGTTATAAATTACTTTCTCATGGAAATGTTATAAATTGTTTCTTAAGCACTTAAAAATAATTGGAATATTTTTCCTAATTTTCTCAGTGAAGATATTGAATTTTGAAGCTTAAAATAATTTTTAGGGGATAAAAATTGATTTTTACTAAAATAATTCTAACAATTCAAAGGAAACTTATAAAAATGTGAAATTTGCTTTTCTGGGTTCCTTGGCCTTAGAGAGATTTAATAAAAATGTGAAACTTAATTTTCCATATTTAAAATATTTTATAATTAATAAATGCTCTAGAAATTAAAATAATTCTAATAATTTAAATATAACTCAATAAATCATGAAGCTTGGTCCCAATAGTTCTCTGGTCTAACTCTACTTCCAGTAAAAATTTCAAGGGATTACACTTCGTCATATTATTTTTTTTTTGCAAAATCCTATTTTTGCATAAAAATAAATATGTAAATTAAATTAAGTTTTGAAAAATCACATTTTTGGGATAAAAATTCTAAAGTTATTTGAATTAAATTTGACAAATTATGAAGTCATAGAGCCTTAGGGGCAAAAGTGTAATTTTGGAAATTTGGCCTTAATTAACATTTAGGCTTAATTTAAGAAAGGAAAATAGGTAACATTTGATCCTAATTAACATATTTGGATGATTGAAGCACAGGAGATTAATTGGTAGAAACCAATCTCACTTTTATTAATTAAAGGATAAATTTGTAATTTCCTTAAATTATCAAACTTTTGGAGTTTATAAAATTAAACGATCCTAGACTTAGGGGTATGATTTTAGGTGTTAATAACTCACAAATTTAATACCTTATTTAATGATTCAAATGACTTTCCCAGTCTTAGGGATAATTGAAACATCAATGTTCACTGAGCATTAAAGGTATTTACAGGATGAGTTATTAAGCAACATAATAAGTTTGAATGAGGTCGAGACTTTTCACCAGACAGTGAGAAGGAAGCATGGACTTGCTTCTTTCTCTAGATCTGTTGGATACATCGGAAGTCTACTAAACTTAATATGTTTTGCTTAAAAAAATCATATTTAAAGTAAATAGAAGCCCACCAAGAAAAGACCTAGGG
>NW_018164545.1:264045-264764 GCF_001263595.1 Phalaenopsis equestris | reverse complement strand
AAATGCCCTCACATGCATTTTTAAGTTTCAGGTGGTGGAATGAGAAGACTCGCCAGGTACGCTTTTATAGTTTACAACATTGTCTTTTCTCGAGCTTTTCTACACTGTGTTTACTTACCTGCATGTATGAACCAAAGACACATTTGCATGTTAAATAACGATGCCACCCTTCATGAAAACCAAAACTGCTAGGATAGTCACAAAACCAAAATCAAGCAAAACCAAAACTAAAATCAACCAAGATAAAATTTATCGTCATAACATTCAAAACATAAGATAACTCGGAATTTAATCACAAACATCACAAAACAACAATTGCAACTAAATTAAGACGTCTCCATCGGATGATTGGGAATCCCTCGGAGAAGGTAACTTACGGTTTCTAACGAGACTTCCCACGGTCTAAATGAAAGTATGTAACTCATTAAGTTGAGTTTAGTAAATTCATTTAGGCTAAGTGAATCCAATAGAAAATAGTGGTGTTGGAATGAGAGAACTGAAGGATCCTAACCTGTGTTGCTCTAACCAACTTTAACATACCCCAATAAATTATTAAGGAACTACAACCATAGGGCCACATAATTTGACATCATGACTCGACACCCTAGAAAACTTAAACTCATCACAGCAAGGAGCTTGGAGCTAGCATGGTGAGCAGCACGACCATCTTCAACTGCAAAATATGTCTTCCCCAGCTAAACCAATTCCTTCCTTAGAAT
>NW_018164545.1:260440-263976 GCF_001263595.1 Phalaenopsis equestris | reverse complement strand
TCCCAAGGTTGGCGTTCGTCACGACCTAAATCCTCACATCTTCCAGGCTATTTGTGTGATTGTTTCACATGAATGTAATCCCTAATAAATAAAATTGCAGGATGAAACATTTAAATAATTTCTCCTCAAAATTGAAGCCAAATCATAAGATAGTTTGGGAAGTCACTGAGGTTCTCCTCCAGATCTATGACATCCTCTAGTTCTTCCTCCTTTGGATTCTACGATAAATGTTCCAAATTTGAGTCAATCTCTTTTCACACATCTTCGTCCGATCTTATTAAGAAGTTTTTCACACCTCTTTGTCTGATCCCATTGAAAAGTCCTATTCCTTTGACCTCTGTGAAAATAATATTTCTTGATTTTTATCGAGAGTTTTCTTGGATGACTTCAATCATTTATGATATAATTAACTATAGAGGTTTGTTCTTATAGGAAGCTCGTCCGAACCCAGCTTAATATAAACCCTATTTAATTCTTCATATTAAATAGGGGAAATTGTCGGCAAATAAAATGTTTTCACAGACCAAACGTACGTCATATATTTCCCAGTTTATTTGATCGAGCCTCATCCTCAAATATTGTGTTTATCCTTCGGGATAGATACAAGGTTTGAGGTACAACGCTCTTTCATTTAAACTATGAAAATAATGGGGTCATTTTTATTTAATATTTTTCTAACTTTAAATCTATACATAAATTAAAATGTCCTTCCGAAGTAGGAGACGAGATTTCATTTCCGATGACCAACAGCTTCTTACGGGCAACTCCTCCAACCAAAATAGTGCCAACACAACTAAAGGATACTTTATTGAACAAACATAGCATCATCCAACATGAAAAACATCATCAACTTGCTACAAATCATCCATAGCCCAATGCCTCCCTAACAACACCTCGTACAATGTAATATTGTTATACTTATACTCTTATAAAAATAATAACATTGTGGCACTAAAAAGATGGAAAGATGGAAATTTTCCATTTTATTTTGTTTTCAAACCAATTTCCAAGTTATATCAGCATCTCAATACACCAAAGAGATCAACTTGCCTGCAGATGAATCACTGTTGTAGCAATGAGAGAGAAAAATGGAAAAGAAACTTGATTTGCATATACAAGGACCACTCATTTTGATTTGCAATAAACAAAGATAATTTAAATGAAACTGGCAACACAAATACTAAAATTTCAAAACCCTATAAGAACTCCAAAAAATGTAAATGGTATTCATTCATATGGATCTAACAGAAATATTGCACTAGAAATAGTTGTATCACACCAGAATGCTATGAAAACCCATATACAACCCGTAAGAAAAAATACACAGCGAGGTATGAGGAGAAAGGAAAGGAGAAACCCATAAAAGACAAAGAAGAAGAAGCAGAGGAAGGAGATGAGGGTGCACGAATTTGTTTACCGCTATAAGTCTTCTTCTCGGGTAGCTAGGGCACGATCGGTCTAGCGAAGAACGGGGCAACTGAAAACGCAAAGAAGAAGAAGAAGAGACCACGATCGCGCGAAAACTCAAAGAAAAAGAGGAAGGAGATGAGATGCACGAGTTGTTTTAGCACTATATGCCTTCTTCTTCATAGCTAGGGCATGATCTCACAATTGAGGAACAAGGCAACCGAGAGCAGCGTGAGTGCAGCAGAGGAAAATGGTCTGGCCAAAACGCGATCCACGCTTATACCCTCATGTTTATTGTTTAACCTAAACAGCAAAACGAGGGTTTTAAAACCGCACGCAAAACGCTTTAACCAAACACTAAGGTGGTGTTTTTGAAAACGCGGCCACATTTTTAAGCTGCCCCAAAAGGGGCAGTTAAGGGTGAGTTAGGGGGTGATTAGCTACAACTAAATTTAAATTAAATAGAATTTAATAGACTTAAAATCAGTATTTATCAACTTCAAAATAGTGTTTTGTTGGATTTAAGCTTAAATTTATTAAATTCATTTATTGTGTTTGACATAAATCTACTTCTACAATTTTTTTCTAAGCTGAATCTATTAAACACTTAATAATCGGGTTTAATAAATTTGGATTTATGTTAAGAAAAATAATGAAAGCAAAAACAAAAGATGGATTTAATTTTTTAGATTTTTTTATTTGATTGGATTTACTTTAAATAATATGTATATTAGGTTTAAATCCGGCTACTAAACATACTAAACACTAGAATAATTTAATAAATGCTTGTAAATCTTACAAAAATTAAATCTAAAAAATTGTTTGGCAGCGACAAGCTAAATCCTATCAAATTGTTTGGCAACTTGTATCAGGTTTTAAAATGTGATTAATTTTGTTAGGAAAAAAAATCATACTTAAACATTAATTATTTTATTATTATTATAACAATTAATTATTAAATTTACTTAAATTAAATTTGATTTAATTAATATATTTTTTTCCCAAATCTCAGCATGAGAATTTCTAAAATTCATCAAGCCGATGGTGGATTTGAATTTTCATCAAAACTCATGTCCAAAACCAAGCTCACCAACTTAATCCCAAAATCCATAACTCAAGCCCAATTTCTAAATCCTCTTAAGTCACAAACCACTAACAAATTTTAGTCACCTATGATCAAATTTAATCAAAGCCTAAAGTTCAACATCCATTGATTAATCAACCTCATTTGGAATTTATTAAAATTTTAGAATTTATGAAATTTGCCTCCACACTTGAATTTCTCACCCCTCCTCTTTAATGCAAGACATGAAGTCCATGCATGAGCCATAGGCAAGTCACATGGCTTTACACAAGCCAAATGGAAGCCATGAAGTCATTTGTAAGCCTCATGTGAGCCATCATTCCTTAAATGGCAAAAGGAGGAGCCTCTTTCAAAGTCCCCTAAAAAGTGCTTAGCCTCTCTCGTGACTCACTTAAACCTAAAATTAATCTAAATCCACGTGATATGGACTTATCTCTTCACTCCCCCCAAGCTGATCATTAGCCCTGGCCACCTTGATGGATGAATCTAACCCAAACTCCCCCAAAATCAATTCAATCCCTTTCCACTTAAATTAAACACATCTACCCATGATACATCCCAATTGGCTTCTCAACTCTCAACCCCTGAGCTCCCTCAACCAGTCAGTGACCTCCCATGGTCTGGTCGGCCAACATGGACGCCATAAAATCTAAACCCGAGGGGCACCACCATGGGTTAAACTCAAAATTGTGCCCATCCTATGCGGCTCACTCCCATTGGATTCTTTTCCGTCTTCTCTCCACATAGGCGCCATCTTGGACTTGTTAGCTTGGTCAAGCAAGCTCCATGGTCGAGCCTATAAGAAAGACCCCTCTCATGATCAAAATGGAGAACATGCACAAGCCTTGGGGAAACTCTGCCAAATTGTTTCCAAAACTTCTCACACATTCACGAAGCTCATTCCCACTGTACTTAATCCCTCTTTTCCACTGATAAATCCTAATTTCTCCATTGGAATCCAGGGCTTTTTGGTGATTCCGCCAAGCTGAACAAAACTTAAAATTGATTATCTCAAAAGCTTCCCTACAGATTACATCCAAGATTT
>NW_018164545.1:256972-260430 GCF_001263595.1 Phalaenopsis equestris | reverse complement strand
TACACCTCAAAACTACTTCCCTGATCAAAATCTGCCACTCTCGAGGCCTCTAACCTAGTGTTAGGCCAAACATGATCCACCATTTGGTCTAGGGCATACTTGAACTATTTATAGAGCAAATCAACACTTGGAGGAGGTTCATGGTGTCAAAGCGAAACTTCTCAACCAATCCAATCGAGGCCTCACATCTTGGACAATGGTATAGCTAAAAAATCCTTAATTTTGCCACGATTTTGTCTTTTATGAAGCGAATGAACAATCCATGTCCAGCTAATTGTATAGATGTATTCGTCTCACTCAGATGAAACCATATTAACAAACTCCATGTGATTTGATTAAAAACCTAGAGAGATATTAGCTCTAGAGTGTGGATGGTTCACAGGTTATAAATCATTTAGGATGATGAATGGATGTCATCCATTTGCGCGTATTTGAAACGAGCAACTCGCACCATGGCGGACGGTGGATCAGTTCAACTCAACACATGTGACCGCGGGTCGAGTCAGCAGCACACGTGGAGAGGGCAGACAGTGGAAATGCATCGCGTGGTCCGTCGAGGTTGAGTCGGATGCCGCGTGGTTAAGTGGATAAATAGGATATTTTAGGTTTAATTAAATATATAAAATTAAATGTAACTTCAAAAAATCATATCGTGGTGTAGAAAAATCAGAAAATTTGAAAAATAATACCCCTATGCTGATGAACAGAAGAATTTAATGAACTTAAAATTAAAATTAATTATATTATATTTGATTTTAAATTAATTCAAAAAGTTAAAACTTATTTAAATCATAAATATTTAAACACTTATCACCATGGCTTGAAATTTTTAGGGTTTGTTCATCATGTGATTAGGAGTGTTTTATGTTTTTTTCAAAGTCAGAGAACATATATAACCCTAAAGCCCCTAATTTTTTTATAATCACATTTTTCCACTTTAAATAATAAAAAAATACAAAATCAAGTTTAATAAGTTCACTGAAGTCAGAGGACTTTAAGAAAAGTTAAAATAAAATTTTAAATTAAAAAGGTATTTTTCAAGCATTTTTGTTTCTAAAAAATCATTAAAAATTATAAAAATATAAATCTATTTTAAAATATCACAAAAATCATTTTAATTAAAGGAAACTTAAAGGAAAAAATTCTAAAATACCCCCATAAAATTTTTAAAGACAGTTAATGTATTTTAAGTACTTCTTATTATTTTGCTAATTATCAACTAAAATAATTATAAAAAATAAGTTATAAATTAGAAAAATACAAAATCAAGTTCAATGTGCTCATTGAAGTTAGAGGCACTTAGAAAAAATAAAAGTGAAGTTAAAATTAAAAATGTATTTCTAAGTATTTTTTTAAAATAAAAATAATTTAAAATTATAAAAATATAAATATATTTAAAAATATCATAAAACTTCGTTTGATTATAAACAACAATGTCAAAGTGCTCTCATAAATTTTTAAAGATCTAAAAATGAATTTTACTTAAATGTATTTTGTTTTATTTCTACAAATTATTGGCAATAATAATTATACAAAATAAAATAAAAATGAAAAAAATATAAAGTCAAGTTTATTGAGTTCACTGAAGTGAGAGAAACTAATGAAAAATAAAAATAATTTTTAAATAAAAATATATTTTCTATCTATTTATTTATTAAAACCAGTTAAAAATCATAAAAATTATAATATAATTCAAAAATTTATGAAAATTGGTTTAGGGACCTTGTAACTTTTAGCAACAATATAAAATTTTCTTAAGGATAAAGACCATGTTTTGATTATCAAATTAATTAACATTTAAAATTCATAATTATGGATTAAAATAATTATAAAAGATAAAATAAAAGTCAAAAAATACAACTTCTCTTCTAATGTTTTAGTTAGTCTATAAGCAAGAGGCCAATCAAGTTTCATGACTATCTAAATTTAAATATAAATGAAATGAGGTGTAAACCCTGTGGGTACAATTGTAATTTTGGAAATTTACACTCTAACCCTAATTTAATCAAATTTTTTGGTTAAGATAGAGGGTAAAGGTATTAAACTAAGATAAATTAACCTACTTAAGTGATTGAAACATAAAGGGTAAATGGGGTAGTAACCCATTCATGACTTTTATATAAAAGGAAAAAAATGCAATTAGTTGAATTATTATGCTTAGGAAGAGATAAGAATTTGGATGATCCATGAGTGAGGAGTGTGAGTTAGAAGACCAATAATCCACTGATTTGTACCCCCCAACCAATGGTCAAAGAAATCCAATTCTTTCAATAAAGATTAAGTTATGCTTAGGAAGAGATAAGAATTTGGATGATCCATGAGTGAGGAGTGTGAGTTAGAAGACCAGTAATCCACTGATTTGTACCCCGCAAACAATGGTCAAAGAAATCCAATTCTTTCAATAAAGATTAAGCACACTTCCTAATACTTTACAAATGCACCCTTAGGGTTTTATCCATATGATCTTTACCACAATGTCAAGAATTGACCAATATCCTTACTCATGGGTCAATTAAAGCATGAGACATTAAACAAAGTTCAAAACATGACAATACACATTTTGAACAAGTTGATCAACTCAACAATATAGCAAAGCTAGATGAACTTGGAACAATGATTTTGATAGTTTCCTACGAAGTTCTTTGGGAGGAATGATTTTGATGCCACCCCATAAATTGAAATTCTTATACTCGTCCCTGATCTTCTATATGTGTTTATTTAACTTAATTCACCCTCTTGTGTTTCCTTGAATTTTATATTATGTTTACAATGCTAACCATTTGGCAACAACGTTAGAGGTGGTAGGTACGCACTGTCATTTTTTCCTTTTTTTGCATTTTTCTTTTCTTCACTCTACTTTGTAGTATATTTTACTTTTGCATAATTTATTATACCTACAAAAGCTCCTGAGAAAGAGAACAGTAGGTCATATGTTTAAGGGAGCACTACAAGAAGCCTTGAGACCCAACCATAACTACAAGTTCAATCATAAACCTTAAATTCATAACCATCAAAAGTGAGGAGCTTGAAGCCGGGAAGCAGAACGAGGATATTAACGAATGGAGGATGACTTCAGATGAGAAAGCATGAAGCAACTGAACTTTTCATAGTCTTAAGTAACATAAACTCATAGGACTTCAAAGTTCTTTGTCTAGTACTACATAAATCCTCACTTTATCTCTTACGCTTTCACACAACTATGTTTTGTAGTATAAGTCATAAATCTTTTTAGGACTCCGAGTTTGTTCGTTATGTACAACATATATTTTTGTCGGCACTATTTTTGGTGTGGAGTTTGCCCGTAAGAAGCTGTCGGCCATCGGAATTGAAATCCCGTTGCCTGCTTCGGAAGGACGTTAAAAAAATTTAGTTTTGAAAAAGATGAAGTCAAACTGACCCCATAATTTTCATAGTTTAAATGGAAGAGCACTTTACCTCAAATTATGTATCTATCCCAA
>NW_018164545.1:238393-249921 GCF_001263595.1 Phalaenopsis equestris | reverse complement strand
ATATCCATTCTAAATGAACCATGGATTAATGCATTGTGAAGGTATGGTGTATCCTAGTTCCAAGTCAACACCCTGGGTCGACCCTAAAGCCAAGTAATCCTATAGGGACTCTTCTTGAATTCTCTTATAATGATCTTACCTACTAAATGCTAGAGGTTAAGATCAATATGTGGAATTTCAAGTTGAGTAAAAAGAAGAGTTTTGAATTTCTAATGGTGGGGTACCTCTTCTAATTTTCTAAGACTAGTCAATAGAAAAGTTATATGGCTAGACCTAGGCTACTAAAAAAAGTTTTCTAGACCTCAACCAAAAGTGAGGTCAACAATTTTCCTAGGCTATTTGCATGGATCATATATTGTGCAAATATAAGCCCTAATTTTATTTAATTGATAGGAGTAGACATCAAATAAAAATCATTTCCAAAATATAAAACAAAGCAAAAAGATAATTTGGGATGCCCTACTTTTTCTCCTTCGATCTCTTAAATAACTGTTCATTTTTGCGCCCTTCCCACTTGACTTTTTTCGCCCTTTCTTCTTGAATTTCTTTCTAAATATCACGTATACTAAACTTTGTATTCTTGGACGAAACTCTTGATCTTAATCGAGAGTTTTCTTAAGTGACTTCGACTGCCTAAGATGTAATTATCTATAGGGGTTTGCCGCTATAGGAAATTAGGAACCAAGAGAATCTAAACTTTGTATAGTCTTTATATTAGATAGGGGAACTATCGGTCACAAAAGTTTGAAGACTTAACGAATGTCATGAATTTTTTAGTTTAAATGATTGAGCCTACCAACAAGTGATCTGCCTAACTCGCGAAGTGGTGTATTACTTGTGGTATTGTATTCAACTATTTAAACAATTAAATATATGAGAACTACTTGGTCTCACATTTCAAAATTAAAATGTCATTTTAAAATCAAAATTATATATACATTATTAAATTAAATAAAAAATTATTTTCATGAAAAATCAACCGACAACACCTTCATTTTGAGACTTTTATGCCTTATATGCCTAAAATTTGAAGGCATCATTCAATCACTGCTGGGCTAAACACAAATTGTTGCATTCTAGCTCTATGAGCCTTAATTCCATTTTCTTTTTCTCTACTGTCAAAGTCTTTTTTTTTTCAATTTAGATAGTGTTTATTTCCTATCTTCCTCCCCACAGTCTACGGTCGGCATTAAGAGATCAAGCTAGAATTGGCGATACAATTGGCATAGTGAATATATCCACTATCATGCGTTTGCCATACTTTTCATATTAGTAATTGGATTTGCCCTTGTTGAGCCTTTACTAGGGTATTAGAGTAGGAGACCTATCAATTATCCCATTAAAAGTGTTTTATTTGAAAAAAGACTCATCAGACATCCATATCTTAGACAAGTCCACGATGGTCTTTGTCTTACCCTTATTCATTTGAAATATCCATCTTTTTAAATCCAAATCCTCCCAAACAAATAATCTTGATGAAGATGTGGAATAAGTAGATAGGGATGATCATCACATTGATTTTGTTCTCTATTGCTTCAGTTGAAGTTCTGTGAATGATGGGTTAATTATTATTATTTAACTTATAGGCCACATGCTTTTATCTTTCACTTGAGGCTCCTCTTAAACCTAAACTTAGGGAGTTGGCATCGTGATGGCCCCCTCCAAAATGGAGGCTTCTATCTTTATTCGCTTGACACTAAGATGAGTGATTAAAGGAGAATCAGCGTTCTCCACATTGACATTGCCTAATACAATGATAGCCCCTTATTTGCTTGCCTGACCAAGTGTCCACAGTTCTCCTTAATGAAGGTCTTCCAACTAAGCCTTCACGTCCTCTACCCTTTCCATAAGGAGGTTTGACTCTTTTCTAATGAATGTTGAGTCCTTGATTTATAGATATTCAATTATAAATTTAAACAAGCAATAGAAAATTCAATAAAATGGGATAGAAAACTTACTGTGAAGAGCATGCCTCAGAAATTTATATGATGTACAGCTCCTCACATCAAACCTCTTATCCTTTATGCTTCAAAAGTTGATTTCTTCTAGTTAAAAAAATCTTGACCCATTTAGAGCCACATTAGATGTTAGAGAACCAGAGGTTGTGGGCACCTTCAACACTCCCTTTTTTGAAAAACAAAATTTTGTCCACCACGAGTAGATCTTATGTTCGAAACCATCGAATGATATCAAAGAAGAGATGAAAATAACTCTTCCATTAGAATATATATTTGGTCTTATTTTGAATTGGAATAGGTCCATCAACCAATATAAATTTTTCCTGGATGGAAACAATATAAATTATATCAACACCAATATATGGATAGGGTGACTCTGCACCATTACTATTCCATTGATGCTCACAGTTTTTTCTAACTTCTTCTATAACATAAAATGAAAACCCAATTTGAATTGTTCATATTAATAACATATTTTGTTTTCCACATAAGTGTTAGGTGATCCATGTTCCCTTGCTACCCTACGTTTAATTAACTGTTCAAAATATCTATTCTTCAATAGACTCTTGAGGATGACAGTTTTTAACTCCGAGCTAAATCTGATATTTTAAGAAAGAAATGAACTCTTGATTTCCTTCATTGGAGCACTACAATAAAGACATACTCTCAGAATCTATGACCACAAAAGAGGAACAAAGACATAAACTTAAGAAGAAAGAGGGGTTGGCAAGAATGAAACACATTCTCAAAGTAAAATATATAAGAGTAGCTATCACATACGTATTTATTACAGATGACATAGGCATTATTGTATTAAGCTTCTTTCCTAAAAAACAAAACTTTAAATTCAAAATTTAAAAAAGTACATAGGAGCCCATCACATCAAAATAACATAACCCTATTCAGGCAAGGCACATACCCCATTGAAGCCATAAAAAATTAAAAATATTTTACAAGGCTAATATAAAAATCAATAATTTGCCATTGAGCAGAATCCATTTGAAAAAATACTCGTACAAAAGAAAAAATAACCATCAGAGTAGAAAAAGATGTTAAACAAACTAGACAGCCCAATGTGATTAGGAGAATCCTTTATTTGATATGTTTTTGAAACTTACAAGAAGCTAAGAAAATGGCAGAAATTTTTCTATTCTAGAATTAGAGCCCCTCCATGCACTAGGATGTCAAAAATGGACTTCATCACTTGATTGAAATTATCAACAATAATCTCTTTGAAGGCTTTGAAGGAATTATACTTGGACACAATTTACTTCTCCATATTTGTCATCTTCCTCTCTCCATCAAAGTCTTGGTTGCAAAGCTATTCCACCTCTTTTTTGAAATCATGTGTCCTCATGCTCTCTCGATCGAGCTCCGTTTAAACCACCTTCTCTCATTTTTTCTAAATCAACCCCATGGATTTTTGCAGTAGCTTTTTTGGAAAGTATTTAGATTGCTCTCTTGTCGAATAACTCCCTTTCAAGCCTAACCTTATCTAAGTTCAACGTCTGAATCTCTCTCTCGAAAATAGTCTTTCCATTAGTGTGTTAGTTAAAGAACACAAAATCCTAAACTTTTCCTCTTCCACTACCTTCAACTTCAATTAAAGAGCTTCAAAGGATTTTGCTTTAATATTAATTTTAATCTTCAACTCTCTTTTTTCTCTTGTGAGAGCTTGATAAGAGTCATTGACAATGTAGGCTCATTGCTAAGAGGATGACAAGATATCCATCAACAAGCTAAGGTGATCCTCTAAATCAATCTCTCACGCCACCTCCCATATATGCTTAGAACTTATGATTGGACCTAGTTGAAATGCCAAGTGTAAAATAATTCCATCAAGACACCAACCTTTAGTTGGGTCGACCAATGCATGAATCCCATCCTTATTTATTCTCATTATTTGCTCCTCCATTGTTGGGATAACCCATGGGACTTCCTCTAAAAAACTCTCTCATGAGCCTGTTCAGGCTCCTAACTTCATCTAATTTGCACAACAGATAAGGTGGATCAAGTTGTCTTCTCTTCTCCATAACTCATTTTCCATTCCTCTTCGAAGGCATTTATTAACTTATCTGGGGACCCCTTGAGGGCCCTTCTATCCTCAATGTCCCAAAACAAGCACCTCACGCCACCATCTTGGGAGAGAGCTTCTATGGAACATATTTCTCATTATTTTCCTCTATGACTCTACGTTCCATCAATGGTGTGATCCTACAATACTTCTAGGCATCGCTAAGCTCTCAATAGTACCATATAGTTGAAAAAGCATGGAATATTTTTTTGCTTCTCACCTAGAACAAAAAATTTATGAATCACATTAAAAAGTAAGGGATTACAACGTTTGCAACCTTAACATAAAATTTCCTTGCTTCCGACATAATATTAAGAAAAACAAGAGAAATGAAATTGATGAAGTGGATCTCTACTTCCTTCATAGCATTGTAGTTCCCTTCTTTTTCCTTAACCAGCAACAAACACTAGGAATCTCCCTATTCGAACACTACATTTTTGTCGAAATGTTCTAGCTACTCCGATTGCAAGCAAAACAAAAGCATTTTTTTCCATATATCTAGCATTTTATTGACCAAGCCAACTGTTTTCAACAATAAAAAACCACTAGTATGTCGTTGTATGTATTTACTTAAAATACATGATGAATTGGTTCGTTGACTAGTAATGACCCCCAATGCAATCATCCATGATTACTGTCATTATGTTCACTATTAAGTTAGGACTTATGCAAGAAAGTATAACCACAAAAAGTTCAAAATATTAATAAAATCAGCACATGGTAAGAAACACAAACTAGAGAGGAACTATTCATAAATAGCACAAATCTCATGTATGTAAAATGTATTAGGGGTTTCACATCCCTCGACTCTCTCAAATTTGTGACATCGTCAAAAACATACTTCGATTGAGCATGCATCACTTGATCCACCTCTGACTGAAAAACTTCCTTGAAGCCTTGCCGATGGGGGATACCCTCCTTTCCTTCTAAAGATATACACCATTGAAATATCTCAAAGATAAAGTATATTAGAGTAATGAGACAAAGTGCATTCCTTTTCCTAATAAAGGCAGCAAGAAATCCAATGGGTATAGATTCCAAAAGAAATAGTTCATCATTGAACATAAAGAAAATTAGAATAAATATACAACTGAAAGTAAGATGTTATTCAGAAGTGTAACAACCTAAAATACTCACAAAAAACCATTGGGCATGCAATCAATTTAGACAATCAATTGAATACACACTTGTACAACCAAATACATGACCAGGTGTTGAAAAGAAATATAGCACAATTTATTATATTTTTTATATTAATAACTGCTAAATAAAGAAGACAACGACGAACCATCAAATCACCAGTCACGTAGTTATCAGGAATTTTAATTTTAAAGAGCTGTTTAATATCAAAGTAAATTCTCTTTTGAAATCCATCATTTGTTCCTATAACTTCAGGTCAATAAATGAATTATTTGCCTCCAGTCCAACAATGCAAACCTGGCCCCTACGAGTTCACCATCCAGTTCGACGAAGCGGGCATCTGATATCCTTTTATCTCCTAAGGAAGAATGGAGATCAATCGAGTGAATAGGTTATGTCATTAGACTCTCAATTAGGTTAAAATTTTTCATTAAAAATGGATGAATTTTCCTCACTACGTAGACATCATCAATCACTGAATCACCCATTTCAGTTGAGGCTTCATTCTCTACCTATTCTACACCAAACTTTTTCAAGTCCAACCCCATCAATACTTCAAAGCAACAAATTAGTTTCAAATTGGTAGAGCTATGTTACATTACCTTCAATGAGCATAACATCATCATTTCGATCTAACATTTTGTCATCGATAGCATGATTCCGAGGAGGAATACCCCTCATGTGCACCTAATCCTCTTGAATCTCACCTTAACAAGAATTTTGACCTTCATATTTTCCTATAAAATTGAAATTTAGTCAACTGAGAAGACCAGTACAATATGCAAGCAAAAAGAATAGAAATATGTGTAAAAATATCTTCACCAAGAAAGTCCGGGTAAGTAGCAGCCATGGCGAGATTCTACTCCGGCCCTTATGGAATATCAAAAAGATGATCCTCCACCAGATCATTCAAATTGATTAATTCTTTCCTAAAGAAGAAAATTTCAGGTTTTGTAGAGGATCTATCTTCTGACAAAGCTCCCCAAGAATGGTTGCCTCAGTAACGTCATGAGAAACCTCATTTGGTCTCATAGATTGCTCTCTTTTGAGACTCCACTTGGACTCTTCTTCTATTTTTAAATTATTTGCAAACGAGTGTCCAGCTCCCTATGACAAAGAATCACCTCCAACAAACGAGCAAAAATCTCATCTCTTTTAGAAAACTTTTGTTTTTTCTCTCAAAGGCAAAAAAATGTCCGATGAAATGAACGAAGATCCATTTTTGTTCTCAAATGATCATATAAATACCTCTCACATGATCATATAAATACCTCTAAGTGAGTACAATTATTTAATGTTTGATAACTACCATAGTTAATACCCTAATGCACCAAAAGGAAGAGTTGCTTCCTATCATCGACATCATTATAGGGACTACTACTTGTAAGAGAAGCTTAAAATGTTCCCAGAATAAGATGCTAGAAAAATCCAATTCAACACAGGATAAACCGATGGACCTCAGAGGATAAAATAAATCATTCTCAAGACAAGCCTTTTCCTAGCCTCAAAGGTCTCATAGAGATGACATAATCATCATTCTCCGATTCTTCTCATGAAAATCCAATCGAAGAGATAAGATAATCATTGAACTAAATATACACACAAATACGGTGATACACAAGTTTTTGCCAAAATTATTTCTCAATAAAATGAGCCCACTAGTCAAAATAACAGAACGGATCCCACCTGTCAAAGTGGCCGAATTGAGTCCATCTTTTGAGTGGCCAAATTGAGCCCATCTATCGAAACAACTAAATTGATCTGACCTATTGAAGTGAATAAACTAAGCTTGCCTACTACTCCTCACACTCTCCTTTTCACTTAAAAGAGTAACATAGCCTGTGTGAGCTAGGACAACGATCGGAGGAAGCCATCATGGCCGCTAAAGTCACCCGTCAATTCTTTATTTAAAAAAGCCACCCTACATTTGAGATTCTATCTTTTTCACTTAAGTACCGGGGTGGCTACTAATACGATAATATTTGAAATTCGTCGGTAGTACCTAACATCAACCAACAATACACTGACATCCGCATCACGCTTTTTTTCATTAAAATTCCAAAGAGAGACATTATGCAATGCAAGTGTACTACATTGATTAGCTTATGGATTTCTTCTTCTCTTTTTAAAAGAGGAAGGAAAATAAAAGAGAACCTCCTCCTCCTCCTCCTTTCTCGCTCTATGTGGATCCTCCTTCTTTCATCCTTCTTTAAAAATTACATCATAACACAATTTTGTGAGACCCTATCTCTATTTCAGATCCTATAACTCAAGGGAGCCTTTGAGGAACTACTTTCCTCTACTTTGCTAAAGATTTAGAATTCATATATTTTCTAAGGTTCCCTAAAATATTTTTATCCATTTCTCTCTCTCTCCTCTCCTCTCTCTCTCTCTCCTCTCTCTCTCTTTACCATACAAGGTCTTTTGTCGGGTTATATGTTCTGGGATTCAATATGTATGTGTGTGTCTGTGTGTGCGCGTGTGCGTGTGTGCGTGTGTGCGCATGTGTGTGTATTGAGAGAGAGAGAGAGAGAGTTTAAAAGATCAAATGAAAGCATAAAGAGTTCTTATTTTTTTAAGGATTGTTTAGAAGGAAAATACTAGATGTTTTTAAAAATGTCACATTTGTAATTTCAACTAGCAATTTTTAAATTTAAAACTTTCGATGAAAAACTATCTATCATCAGTATAGCCCAATAAAAATAATTTAATATACACTCAATTTTTAAAGAAACCAACTTCAAAATACTTATAGACAAAACAAAGTGAAACGTCAAAGTCAAAACATATCATAAATATGTAGGGATTAACATGCATGCCACACAATTTTAACGTATTTATATATCTAATACAAGAAAAATAGGCTTTAGCATTACAAAATAGAAGCTACAACAGTGACTTTAACTGCATCTAAAATTCTAGCTGCGATTTACAAACCGCTACAGATACTTAACGCCACAAATTTTTAAAGCAGCAGTTTTAAAAAATGTTGTCATAGCTCGAAGCTACGGTGGCAGTTTTACGACTATTGTCATGGCTTCATGCTACAACGCCCAGTTTTACCGTCACATACCTTGACTACTAATGACAATTTAAACCGCCGTTGTAGACATTTAAAAACCACTGTCACATGAAGCTACAGCAACAGTAGCAACATAATCTCGACATAGATAGACAGCTGAAGCAAGCATCTTGCTCTTTCCACTAGTTCCAACCTGAAAATCATCGAGGAAGGTAACCCTCGTCTTTCTTCCTTATCCTGCCATCCCATGCTTTAACTTCTCTAAATCTCATAAATCCACAGAGATTTCTCTCCTCATCGTCCTTCCTTATCTAGCCACCATGCTCTCCAACCCCAAAACAGAGATTTCTCTCCTCAGGAGTAGGGCTGTCAAAAAAACTCGTTGTTTGCGAACAGTTCGTGTTCGGTTCGCGAGGGAGTTCGTGTTCGATTCGTTTGATGAGCAAACAAGACGAACACATCGAACCGACATGAACAATTTTTTTTCGTTCGGTTTGTTTACGGTTTGTTAAACAAACCAAACACGGACAATGATGTGTTCGTTCGTGTTCGATTCATTATTGTTCGCAATATCAAATAATTTAAAATAGTTATATATAAAAATTTTAGGATATTTTAAAAATAATTATTTATTACAAAGATTTATCATATTTTAAATAATTAAATCTTATAAATTATAATATATAATACATTATTAATAACAATAATAATATATTAGTCTTAGTTATATTAATATAAATATTATAATATTTTAGCAATTCAAATACGCAAACAAATCTTAATATTTTCGAATATTTCAAACATTTCGAACAAATCAAACAATTTGAATCATTTAGATAATTCGAACAATTCAAACATCTCGAACAATTCGAACTTATTTCGAACAAATCAAACCGAACACGAACAACTCCTTTAACGAACAATTTCGAACACGAGCCTATTTCAAACACAATTAATTTCAAACGAATCAAAAATGCCTATTTCAAACACAATTAATTTCAAACGAACCAAAAATGAGCTCTGTTAGTTCGTGTTCGGTTTGTTTACACCCCTACTCAGGAGTGGTCTCTGTTAGTTCGTGTTCGGTTCGTTTACACCCCTACTCAGGAGTGGTCTTTAGAAATCCCACGAACTTTTCAATAATGTCATTTTGGACGAAGCAACATGACAACAGCACTCTCAAGATCAATCCCTGCAGCAAATCGGAAATACCACAACTTTTTGGGAAAAAAAAAACTGAAAAATAATAATTCACAATTAATTGATTCTGTTCATGCTAACTTTTTGACAAATTAATTGATTGTCAATTAGTTATTACCTCTCCACACTACCAGCTTCAGTTATGGTTCTGTCCATCTCTGTTGTCTTCGCCATTGGCAAGGTTATTCTTGTCATTGTAAATGACCAGATCTGCGGAAGTGAATCCATACCATTAGAATATTGGGCTGCAAAATGGCAAAAACTCAGTTGTTTATTGCATTAAAGATTGGGAAATTTACATACATACCACCTAATTCCTATATATTTACCTATTTAACACCTAAACTTTGTTTTTTAACATTTATACCACCTGAATCTTTCATATCACATCAAAAGGACCAATATTTGAACTTCTTATGCATAGGTAAGGTCACATATATTAAAAACTTAAAATTTTAGTGTTAGGTATATAAATATATAAGAATTTGGTGGCATGTATGTAAATATTCTTTCTAGATATTAGCTAAGCTATGATCCAACATATGGAGCTGGAAATGATCTTCAGAGCAATGCGATGATGATACATGTAGTGCATTGCAGCAGACTACCTGCTATATATATATATAAATTTCAAACTACCTGCTATATATATAATAAAACCCTCTAATTGCTCATGTAGTCCTCTTATAAATAGGGCTGTCAAAACGGCTCATTCTTCGCGAACAACTCGTGTTTGACTTATTAAGAAGCTCGTGCTCGAATCGTTTTGGCTCGAAATACTACTCATCAATTACATATATATACATATATTTTGATGAGTAGTATTTTTAAAAAATTCAATTGACTACAAGGCTACAAAGAATTAAAGTAAATTAAAAGTATTAATTAAGAAAATAGAATAAAAAATATTAAATTAGATTCAAATGATGTTTTATTATAAATGTTTTATTATAAATAATAATTTTTTTTTAAATCTTGCCCCAACGCTTAACATCTTATGGCTACATGATTAGGGCTGTCAAAATGACTCTTTTTGAGAACAACTCGTGTTCTGCTCGCTAAACGAATAAGCCGAACACAAACAAACCTTTTGAGCTTGAAATATAAATGAGCCGAACACGATTCGACTTTTTCACACTCCTACTTTCAACCTCTTTACATTCTGAGTGCATCTGTAATCTGGACGTGGACATTTCTGCTAAATAAAATCTTACAAATTCTATTTTAAAATTTTTTTGAATAATTTTTTTATTTGTCCCATTGTTTACATTTCAATTCAGAAGGCACAGATCCCAAATGGTTACTTCTTCTCCAATTCTTCTGCTTGAAATCTGTACTTTATTGGTGCCAGAAGAAGTAAAGAATAATGAATGATAATGTGCGCAAATAACAGTGCTGGCTTTCTTTACTTAAATTTCTCACATCCCAAGTAAGCTCCACTGCTTCAGTTGCTCTTCCCAATTTATAATAAAATAAAATAAAATAAAATAAAATAAAATAAAAAGAAAATAATTACTTCCAAATTCTATATAATTCACTTTTCTTATAATTCCTGTTTTATTTAATCCATTATTGCATTCTTCAGAATCATGCATCTAGATGTCTGCCAACAGGGAAAAATTTGCGTCGGGTAGATTACAGGGAAGCTATTAGGAGTTATATCTACGTTATACCCTCTGCAAGCTCCCTGTAACCTACCTGTAACTTATAAATATATGAAAACAGAAGCACGAAACTTACCAGTTACAGGTATGTTACATGGAAGTTACATGGGGCATAACGCGGATATAATCCTCAATACCCTCCATGTAACCTACCTGACATACGCAACGCTTCGTACGTCTTACGTACGTAAATTCGGGTAGATTACAGGGAAGCTATTAGGAGTTATATTCGCGTTATACCCCCTGCAACCTCCCTGTAACCTACCTGTAACTTATAAATATATCAAAACAAAAACACCAAACTTACCAGTTACAGATAAGTTACAGGTATGTTACATGGAAGTTACATGGGGTATAACGCGGATATAATCCCCAATACCCTCCATATAACCTACCTGACATACGCAACTCTTCGTACGTCTTACGTACGCAAAATTTTCTCCAGCCAACAAGTGTCAATCCAATATCAC
>NW_018164545.1:215272-238293 GCF_001263595.1 Phalaenopsis equestris | reverse complement strand
TTTTCTCCAGCCAACAAGTGTCAATCCAATATCACGGCAATTCAAAATTTCAACACAAGTATTAGAAAAATATAAAATGAGAAAAAAAAATTGATAAAAAAAAGAGTTGTAGGTTGGACTACCTTCAACCAGAAAACACAGAAAAAATTACAATTAGTTCATAACATTATGAAGAAAAAAAATGGGGCCAGTTGATGATAAAGCTAAACTGCTTAGATGAGTGATCAAGATAAAAATATTAGATCTCAAGATAGAAAATAAAATCTATAATTAAATATCTTCACAAAGTTAAAACTTTAGAAAAGAAAATAGAAAATAAAGTGTTACCAATCAAATAGTCCAATAACACACTAATATATCTACAAGTAATAAAACTAAAAATATTTCTATCACAATAACATTGTTAGAATAGTTATAGTTACACATAATTCATATAACCTTAACATTCTTTATATCTCCTTCAATGTAGCCTTCTTCCTAAAGTTGTTAATTGTTTCCCTATACATAAAAAATGTGTTACTAAACCATAATATTATAAGGAGTAATAATACTATGAAATATTTGAACTTCAAGTTTAGCACACATTTTGAGAACCATATAATGAAAAGCGTGAAAGAAAACGCTGCATAAATTCTCTAAACTCGGATATTAAAGAATGCACTTCCTCCTCAAGTTTGGATACTCGAGCAAAACTCTTTCCTTCACTACTCTCTTCTGTAGTGGTTATGCTATGTGTGAAAAATTAGGTTGGAGTAACTCCAAACCCTGAGTCTGAACTCCAAACCCTCTGATGTTAATTTTTTTTTTCTGCGAGAAGCTCACAAGCTTGTACCCTGATGTTAATTTTTTTTTTTCTGCGAGAAGCTCACAAGCTTGTACCTAAAGTGCATGTTTGTATTAAATTTATTTTAAAAAAATAAATTTATCAATATACATAATCAAAATTAATTATACCCATCGAAGACTTGCACCTTCAGAAGACCATGATCCATTTTTAATTTATCAATCTGCCTTGTGTGGCCTACACAAATAAAATAAATTAAAAATTAATATATAATGAGTTCAAAACTTAATATCCATAATTGCCTTCTATCTCATACCATTTATTTTTTATTTTTTTTATAGAGCTCGCTCGACCCATTGTATGCGAACATATTTGTTTTTTTGCATTTTCATTATTCTTAGTAGCCCTCTCTTGCAAAAAAAAAATTAGTATAAAGGTTTAAGCCAAGATAAAATAGTATCAAATAACATAAAGTGTATTTTATTGGTCATAACTTGAGTATATTGAGTATATTGACTTACTTAGATTTTTACAAAACTTTAATTAATGTTGAACGTATCATCTGGTTGCGACCATTGATTTACAAATTAACACCACTGCAAGTCATCTACTCCAGTTGGAACAATTTCCATAATCTCTTTAATAGGTCTGTTGTCCCAATATCACGCCTTCAAATTGGTCTTATCATTCTTCCATGTTACACCAAGTGATTGGAGAATCAAGTATCGAATATGCCCTAGGAATTCAAATTTAGACTACATGTAAGGATAAGAATTTAATATCTAGCTTCAGTAATAAATTAATTAAAAATTCAACAATTAATTGAACAATATAGTTATTAGACAAAATATTTGTACATTATCTCCATTCTGCTAACATTCTTCTTTTAAATGGCTTTATGCCCTTATTACACCTATCTGAAAAAAGATATTGAAGACATTGTTGGGTCTCTAGCAAGAACACCCAAATAAGATTGCAAAAGTGTGGATTCTAAATAATTACAAGGCACGCCATTCTCGTTGGCCTCAATGTGTGCCTCCATCCTAGTTGGTAAGTTCTGAATATCGGGACATGTAGTGCAGCCTCTACATCTCACTGTGGTACCCTGATCATCTGGAATATGTAATTACAAAACATTCCTAATACATAATTCATTAACAAATCAAATGAAACAGTGATATAAACCATATGTCAATTGCAAAACTACTTGTGTTAAAAATAGCAAATCAATGCTGACAAATAAGCAAAATACATACCAACGAGCCAAACTCCGTCATCAGAATGAAATGCATGCGCTCTAGTACTATGGAGTGGTTGCCATACTATATCGTGAGTGTCGTTGTTTTCATGCTCTTCGGACTCTGAATGAGCAAGATTAGGGGCTTCAAAAACTCTACTACTATCCCCTTCACTAGACAGGCTCCGTGATACAACTTTTTTTTCTCGGTTCAATAAAGGCCCCCCTGTCATTTCTATATAAAATATATAAATGTGTTAGTAAATTTTAAAAAAATAATTATATTTAATTTATAGCTGAATCAAATTTATTTTAAAATGACTCCATTTTGTTAGTTGAACCAAATATCTCTTGGAACAACATTAAGAAGTATAGAAAGTGCAAATAAATTTAAGAACTCTATGTGATTTAACTTTCACAGCTACATTTCAATGTGAATTTTTATGACCTTGAATGTGGAAAATAGGCTCAAATTGAGATGAAAAATCAAACGGATCTTGTTCCTACTTTTCTCCGGTATGAATTAATAGTGAGAAGTTAACCAATCTATAACCAAATTGATCCTATTTCATACTAATAGCAATTGTGCTAGCCCAATCACATTGGAAAAACACAACTCTAAATATATCAAAATAATTGATATCAATGATATCATTCAATTGACCATAATAAACAAAATTGCCAACTTCTTTGGTATTCACAACACCATAATTTTGAATTTTTTTATTTTTCCATAATCTTTAGTATGAAATTCAAGCCCATTCATGTGAAAACCTTTATGTTTTTGTGCAACTCTATTAGAGCCATTGGCAAATGCTCTTATTTATTTAGATATTGAAGAATCATTAACTTTCCTAATATGCATAAGAGAAATATGACACTACATAATACAATTATCTTTAAAAAATAAGTAATGTATAAAATTTACCTCATTTTTAAACCAATCGCAAAATCTTTCATTGATAAACTTGTTAACATCATACGGTGTAAGATATTACCTTATTTCTTCAGATATCGAAGAATCATTGACTTTCCTAATATGCATAAAAGAAATATGACACTACATTATAGAGTTATCTTTAAAAAAATAAGTAATGTATTAATTTTACCTCATTTTTAAACCACTCTTGAAGTCTTTCATTGATAAACTTGTTAACATCAAATGGTGTAAGATGTGGATCTATGTGTCTTCTTTTCTATGTATTATTAAAAGTTTCTCCGTATGATGCAATATTGTCACAATGTCTAAGCACAGATCTATGAGCCTAGATTAAAGATTTTTCATCCATATAATAGAATGTCACTTTACCCAAAGATAATCCCTCACTAAAAAAATTATAACATAGTTTATCTACATGTAATGAACATTTTGAACATGTGGACTGATGATATGTCTTAAATCCTTTTAAAGATTTTGAACAAAAACTAAACTAGGTTTTGCGACGAATTAAAATGCGGGTGGATGGGTTACTGGGTGATTAGCGGCAAAAGATTAGGCAAAATGTTGTTTTTAAAATCATGCAAAGGAGAGTTTAAAACAGCTCTAATATTTGTGATTTGTGGTTTTTACCATTGCGATTGAGGTGTTTATCACGATAGTTTTATTACCGCCGCAAATACTGCCAAACCTTTATTATTTACCTTTATAAAACTCAAAACTTTTACGTCACATCAAGAATACCATTAATGCTAACATTTTTAGAAGTGAAATACACCCTTTTGATGCACCTATTTTGAGGTGATTTTGAAACTAAATCATTACACATCTAAGTATCAAGCTTTAGGTGTTGTATATAAAATAGATAAAACTTATCCCAAATGCAGCAGCAGAGTTAGTTCAAAAAGGGAGCATAAAAAATTTCAATATGAGGGCACAAACAAGTAGCTAATAAACATCAATTAATAAAAAAATAATTCAGAAGAAAGGAAAGAAAACACTATATTTTTTATGTTGATTGTAAAGAAAATCTTATATATTGATGTAGAAACAGTTTCACATCACAGCAGTAAACAAATAATGATGTATTTAAAATCCTTCTGAAATCTTCTTGACAACATTGTCCAGTGAACAATTACTTCTGCAAATTTTGTTCTTGCTTTTGAAAAGCTGAAATTCAAAAGCTTATGCGAGCAAGATGGGAGTAAGGGTTTAAGTTGCACATACATGGAAGTAGGTGATGCTTCGTAAAACCTATTTCGAATAGGATTTATGAATGGGAAGGGGAGAGAGAAAGAGAGAGAGTTTAAAAAATTATATAATTTGATCCATTGTAAGAGGGAGACAATATTTTAATTTGAATATTGCAACAACTTAAAAGCCGTTGGTGTGGGTGCTAATGTTGAGATTAGTGCAGGGTGAAAGCTCATTGATTTCCGCAGCCCTAGCGGCACAAGAAAATATTACATGCGGAGTATCAATGGTCGGGCGAGAGCTCGGCATTACCGGGCGCTACTTCAGCGTGTATGTTGAGATGTCGCCTGACATTTGGTTGTCCGCATGTGCGGATGACGGACATAATATTTTCACTAGCCGCACAAAGTGAACAAAATTGGCATATAAAACCCGCCACGAGCCCAACCAGGCTCGTAAGCCACTTATTACCCTTTAATCGAGCGAATCTAAAACTCCATCCCAATCATAATTTTAGCCAATTATTAGCATATATAAGAAAATTTGTTGTTACTTGAAACGGAGTTAATGCATATTTGCTAAGATGTTACAAACTGCTCTTTCAATTTTCTCACACTCACAGCAAAAGCAAAATACTTTTGCCCTTTCTAAGTTCGTAAGCAAAGAGTTCAAATTGAAATCAAATGCAAAGTAAGTAACTCAGCATTTTAAAGCAATCAAGGGTTTTTAAGATGATTGTTCTAAAAGCAAAATTCATATATTAACCTGTAAATGGAGACATTGCAAAATCAGAACTTTTTGAATTATTAGCAATCAAATTGCTATTATTGCTACAATTGGAGTCTAGGATTCCAACATTAGGGACCTGAAATTGATAGAAAATGCTTCTTACATTATTTCTTACTCATTATCATATTTATATTATTTGAGAAAAATAACTTTATTTCATGTAAAAAAATGCAACTTAGCAACAAAGTTATTGTCCAACAACACATTATTTGAAGGAATTGTTACTTGATTGATAGGCGAGTTGCAGAAATGATAAATATATTCTCGCATCACAAAGCATCCAAGATCATGGTAGACAATTAGTCATTGTTTCTAAAAATATGCACATATTCCCTTTATGCAAATCATGTGATCAATACATTATTGTAGATTTACTTAAATATGACTAAATTGTTTGATATTTATGTATCTAATACTTAAAATCGTATATTTGCTTATTTAACAAACTAATATCTAAATTACATCAATAGATATCGTATATTTTAGCTATGCTTCTCATGCCCTTCAGAAAAACATACTAATTTGACTATCGTAATGATGCAACCGAGCTAAAAACCATACTTGTGTACTAAATTTAACTTTGTCTTGTTCATCATGTTCAATTTTTTTGACAATGGCTCATAGTCCATCATGGAATTGTGCTTTGTATATAGTTCCATCAAAGTCAGATACAATATTCATGCTGAAACTATCAGTTGTTTCTTCTTCTCATTGAAAGTGAGTTTTCTAATATATAGTAATGGAGCTACAATAAATAGAAATTGATCAGATTAGCTTACATGGAGAGACTTATTTTGATAAATAACACATGCACAAATGAAAAACATGCTTCTCACTATAAAAGGTAAATATCCAAAAAGATTAAAATTTTAAGTTTTTTTTTTTTGTAACAAAGTACACGCTGCTTAATCTAAACCAGATAGAACTTTGAACAGGTTGAGAACTCTCAAGTTTCAAGTCAAAGAAATTTGAAAAGGTTGGAACATAATACACGTTTCTTAATCCAGTACTATAAAACATGTTGATGTGTAAGTTCTACTGAAGGATCATAAACTCTATTAAAAAAATTAGAAACTGCAAAGGTTATGTTGTGTTAAATTTATAATTATGAGCACCCGAATTAAAACATTTGCACTCTTCATATTAAAGCCTACTTGTCTAAATGTCGTAAAGTAGTTAGAAATATCAATTCCAGAATCAATTCGACTTTAATTTTTCCTTTTGATTTTTAAAAACCACAAAAAACGGAGATCTGCTTAGAGAAAACTTGAAGAATGTATTATTATCCTTTCTGCCTCTCTGTAAATAAATCATAATTCTTTAATCCTTTAAATATCTTAATAAATTCATTTGATGAAATAGAAAACAAAAACTGAGCACCACTACCCAAAATCTTGAAACCTTTATCAATCTCTTAAAAGAGGAAAGGCAAGAGTGGAAGGAGGCAGGAGGAAGCTTAATTACCTGAGCAAGAGCGACAATAGGCGACAGAGATCCACTATTGTCAGAGTTTCATCATCTCTGATGAAGAAGGAACAGAGGAGTAATGTTGGATCTTTTAGAGTTTTAGAATAAGGAAAGTTGCAAGAAAACTTGTAAATAAAAGAACTCTCAATTGTTAGTCTCATTTTTAGTCACATATGACTTGCACGAACATTCCCCTTGGACGGTGCAACCACATTGATAAAGACTTTGCATTGCCCATATTTATTCTGACATGGTCACGCTAGGCCTAGGCGTGACCACATCCAGAAGTACCACATCTGTGTGGTCACTCCTAGCCTGTGCGTGACCATGCCCAAAAGCTTCTCGATGTGGTCATGCCAGCTCTGGGTGTGACCACACCCAGTTATATCTTGGAGTGACTATTCCATGTAATCACTCCCAGTGACATTTCACCGATCAGTGGGCCTCTGATACGTGGCCTTCGTTCACAGATCAAAGCATAAACTGTCTTGTCGTTTCGTCGATGGTGATATATGTCTCTTCCAAGTGTCTCATCATGGTAGTCGACTTGCCACCTAATCGGATGTCCATGGAGGGCTCTGTCATTTCCTTCCCAACCTAAAAATTGGTGGTATCCAACACTATCTGAGGCATGCACACAAGCATAAACATATAGTCTTTGAATTCTCCACTTCTATGAGAAAGAAGAACAAAGAAGTCCTAATGAGCCTCCTCCTCCTTCGGTCAGCGTCCTCTTTGGTATGCTCTCTCTATTTCTCTTTTTAATCAAACATTTACTTTATTAACTTAGGTTTAGTTTAGTCAACTCAAAATCCTTGGATTAGGCTTGGGTTTGGGTTCGATTCAGGTCAACCCAAACCTAACCTAGCTCTAACCCACTTAAACTGAAAACTAACCTAAGCTAAGACAAAACTTAGCCTAACCCCAAACTTGACTTAACCCAAACCTGAAGCAAACCCTAACCCACTTTGTATAACCAAAACCTTAGCCCAAAAGCTTAACCTAAATCATTCCCAAACCCTAACCGAAAGCCTAACCCAACCCAAACCCTAATCCTTACCCAGGTTTGACACAATCAAGAACTGACCCAAACAAGAACTGACCCAATCCAAGTCTAACTTAAACCAAACCTTAAACCATACTCCAGTCTGGCCCAACCTAGAATTAACCAAACTTAGACCTGATCCAACCCAGGTCTAACATAATCCAAACCCTAAACATAAGCCAATTTTAAACCAATCCAGACTTGACACAATCAAAACCTGACCCAACTGATATCGCTTCCAATTGCACTCACACTCTTTGGGCTCATACAAGTTTATGTGTCATATTAGTAATATCGATTTTTTGAGTCCAAAATGTCGATCTCATAAGGAATGAGGAATTTAGACTTAAAAAAGCTCTAGCCTACTAGTTCGTTCCTAGCTTGAAATTTTGATTGGGTTAAAGTCCTACAAACTAATCCTAAAGCATAAAAAGCAAGTATAAATTATAAATTCTATAGAAATCCTTCTTAACTAGGTGTTGGATTGATGAATATTAGGTTCTAAGGTTATTCTCCCTTGCAATGATGTAAGTGGAGTGTAGAAAGTATAAAGTGCAAATTGTAAATATGGCTAGTAACAAATAGGAGCAACTCACTTCTTTACTCTCTCCCGAGTACATAAAAATAATTGTTTAAAATGAATTTAATTCCTTGAATCCTGCTTTGAACCCATCAAAGAATAATTCACAAACATTTGCATCTCCCTACGAAGCATATCCACCTGTACTCCACAGTTCAACATGACTAATCTAGTTGATTCTATTATAGCTCTCCCGCATCATGATTCACAACACATTTTAATACTTCACTTGACCAAAATGAAAATTAAATGAAGATCTAAAGGTTAATCATCACATTAAGTAATTAAAAGTAATTTCATGACACTTAACATTCCTACACATCCTACTTAATCATCACAAGGTAAGGTAAAGGATGCTACTCCTAAAGGATGAAGAACATACTACAAAGCTTCATTTGAAAATAAGAGAATTCCACTAAATGATGTGTTTAAATAAAAACATCAAATGAAATACACAATCTTATATCTTCCTCTTCTCCACAACTGAAGATGCTCCACCAAATGCTTCTCTTGTTGTTGCTCTTGAAGTCTTTCTAATCATCAACTTATGAAGTAGAAGAAGGAACAAAACTCTGCAGCACACATTGCCTTTTCCTCACTTTACAACTCAATTCTCTCCAAAATACTCACTTTAAAGTTGACTTTCATCAATCTTAAACTTTCCATCATCAATCCATCAACAAACACCATAAGTCTCTGATATGCACATTCAGAAGCCCTCTTCCCACACAACAGACCACTCCACAAACTTCTAGCAGCTCCCCTGATAGGCTCCCAAACTACTCAAAAGTATCTCGATAGTTTCTGGTGCCTAGTCTCCCAGGGCTATCGCCTTGGCACCAGTCTCTCTTTTTGCTGAAGAGTACATGGGTGCCTTGGCGCCTAAGGGTGTGGTGCATAGGCTCCAACATCGTGGTGCCTTTGTGCCAAGTGGGTGGCACCTAGGCCCCAACCTTACGGGTTGTCAGGGCTAAGACTGACGTCTAGGTACCCAGGGGTTTGCCGCCTAGGCACTAGTCTCCTTATGCTCCTTTTGCTCCAAGTCTTCTTTACATTGCTCCACTTCAATTACTTATTTTACCTGCAAGAAAAAAAAATAGAAATACCTTGCCTTAAAGTGTGATTTCATCCATTAAAATGTATAAAATATAAAGTAATTTAAGCATTCTCTTATGCACATCAAAATCCCCTAAACTTAAAAGTTACTTGTCCTCAAGTAACATCATAATTTAAATACCAATAAGTTAATTTGAGGGTGTGGGTTTAATATTAAACTATCAACAATTATTCATCAGGAAATTTATAGTGTTGAAAATATAATAACTTATGTAAACTACTCTAGTCCTTGGGTGTAAGAAACTTTGCATCCAACCAAGAAAATCTGATTTCCTATTTACTTCCAAAAGAAATTAATAAATATGGTACATTAGATGGCAAATAGATAGACTGTAAGCACTCCCTTTAAAAATTTTACTAATACTTCCCACACATAAAAAAACCGAGGAATGTAGTAGAGTTGAAAATTTAAAAAGAATCTATTTAAACTAATTTTTAATAAGGCTTCTTCTCATCTTATATTTTCTCTTATACTCTTTTTTATTGTTTTAGGATGAATATTTTTATCCATAACATAACTTAATGAGGATTACTATATCTAGAGAGGGCTTGCAATAATTTTGAATTCCACTATCATCCCTTTAACTTAAATACTCCTCATTTCTCTTTTCTTTTAAAAAATTTTCAAAAATTTAAGAAGTATTAGATGAAAATATATTTTTTAAGGTGGCTCAATTCTTATGAAGTATATATCTAAGTGCACCTATATTAATAAATTTGTATCACCTTTTAAAAGTAAAAAGTTAGTTCATTTTTCTACATGTTGAATTGAAAAATTAGTTCAACACTAGTCTAGCCTAATTTACGTAGTGTTTAAAATAAGTAAACTACGTTTTTCCTTTATCACTATTGAGAAAGTTTCAAATTTAACCCCACATTCTTTAAGTTAATTAATCATAGCAATTCAAACTCAGTTTACTAAGGAAAAAAAAGTTTAAGCATTAAAAGATTTTTCTTTCCCCCAAACTTAATTCTAAATATATTCAACAATTTAAAACATGAATATAAATGAGGAGAAAATAGTACATAAATACTTCCAACCACATGTGTTTATCCCCAAGATCAATAAGTATATATAGGAATAAACATGTATGCAATAATAAGTAAATCTAAACTAAGCAGGATATCAATTGAAATTACACCAAAAAGTCTGAATATTAAAACATGCAAATTAAAAAAAGTTTCATAATAAAAATACAAATTGTTCAAATAAAAGTACATCAGTAGCAGCTGCAGTACATAAAAAAATATTCAATACATCCACATCATACAAATTGTTCAAATAAAAGTACATCAGTAGCAGTTGCAGTACATAAAAAAATATTCAATACATCCACATCAAAGAAAATAAATACTACTCATCATCATCATCATCAACACCTTTATCTTCTTCTTCATCAACATCCTCTTCTTTCTCTCAAAATGATCTTCCTTTGCTAACTGGTACTCTTGAATAGCTAGTAGGGAGAATATACTAGAAACTCAATGGAATTGTCTTCTCCAATCCAATAATTTCTCTGGTACATCTCTAACTCTGCAGCCTGAAAGTTGGAAAACTGATCGTATTGATTTTTCTTTTGTAATTCCAGATATGTATAAAGATCAACTAACCCATTCACACCAGTCTGTAAACTGGAGATCATATTCTCCACATTTTCTATTTTTTGTTCAAAAATAGCCATCCGGGTAGTAGGACAGGGTCTGTACGGAATAGGAGAAGAAAGCTGTATTAGGCCAAATTTAATTCCAAACACTGCATGACACCTATAAAATGCAATTTTTGATATGGAGATAGGTTTTAAAAAATGAAGCTTCTCATCCCAACTACTAAAAGGAACACCATAACTCTGACATAGAGCAAAGACAGTAGATGGGTGTCCTAATCTAAGAGTAGATCCCTGATACACAAAAATAATACTCTTTTAAGTACCTTTTTATGCCTATTTTTGGTGATATTGAACTTTAAAGAAAAGTATTTTTATTTTTGTTGTAGGTATATAATTTTTAGGCATTTGGACCAAAAATGGCAAAAGGAGAAAAATTTGGAGAAAAAACAACCAATTTTGGGGTTTGGTGAATGATGAGTCAAAATCCAGAGCGCTGACGCATGATGCGCCATATGTGACTTTTTCAAATTAAGGTGGTTCGAGACAAATTTTGCACAAATTTTCAAAGGAACACTTGTTCTAAACACCCCATGGAGTGATTCAATGCATCTAGACACTTTGGAAGATACTAATTTAAAGTGATTTGACTCTTGGATCAAGGAGGCACATCTTTTGAATTCAAAGGTTTAACTTTTGAATTTTTGTGGGAAATTCAGTCTCTTTTTAGAGGAGGTAGCCTAAAATAAAATAGAGTTGGAGAAAAACTTCTAGGGGGGCAGAAAAAGAAAAAAAAGGTGAAAAAGAGAGGTGGCGTGAGAACCAAGAGGGAGAGATAGAGAGAGAAAGTTAAGGGCTTGGAGATTGTCTTTTAGGGTTGTAAGAGGGAGGGAAGGTGAGAGATTTCTTCTTCATTACACTTATAAGAGAGAATTATGAGTTCTTGTAAAGAGAGAAAGACTTGGAGAGAAATTCTAGGGATTTGCTTGGGAAGGATTGTGAGATAAGTTGTATTTTTTATTTCTTTTGTTTGTAAAATTATTTTTATATATGAAGTCCATGTTTTATCATATCCTTATCATGAATTCTGAGCAGTATTCTTTATCCTTCTCCCCACTTTGAAGAAATGGTTTTGTAAGAATTGATTTCCTATGGTTTTAAATGTTAATAATTTGTGCTGATTTGAAATTCTACCTTTATTTACTTTTTGATCTGGCCAATTGAATTGTTAAAATGTGTTGAGAAAAGTATGTTCTAAAAAGAGGATATGATTTCTACTACAAAGGGAGAATCACATTTGATTTCATGGGAGAGTATGTCATCCATGGAATTGAGTGCATATAAATAGAGAAATATACTTTGTTGGATGTAGAATTAGAAGATTTTAAGGTGATAAATTAGAATCCCCAATTTAGTTCAGTTGATTGGAAACTAATGCGAGCATGTTGGCCCTCAGGTGAGGGAGTAGTGAGAGATCTGGAGAGACAGCGAGTATTCTCCCAGCCTAACCCCGGAATTAGGGGCCAAACTCTGGATTTGTCAATGTTCTTTATAATGCTCAAGGATTGCTCCTATTTGACACAAAACAATTTTTAAATATATTTTTCAAATGATTTCAATATCACAAGCCATATTTTCATTGTAAAGGGGAAGGCGTTTTCTCATACTTGAACTTTTCATCAACAAAAATCTTTATTTTTTTCAGCAATTTTACTTTTTAAAGTTTAGCATCTAATTTAACTTAACTGTTGTAGTGGTACATCTGCATATTTAGTAGCATTTCACTTGAGTAGTTTAACTTCAAACTTCATACTTTACTTTTTTTTTATATTTATTTTAATTTAAGAATAAAATATAAATAGTTAGCTTATATATATTTCCAGCTTCCTTGTGAGATCAATATATAGAACTCTATTAGAGTCCTGTATTACTTGAACAATAGGTATACTTGCATATATGTAGAAGAGAATTGAGAGTTTAAAAGAGGTTTTAAAGATAAATTATTTTCATTAAAGTTACATTATTGTTTGTGTTACATTACATATTTATTATTAATTTAATCTCAAGTTTCCGCGCATCAAGTTTTTTGGCGTCGTTGCCGGGGAGTAATGGAAAGTATTAGTTAGTTTATTTTATTTTAAAATATAAAAAAAAGAGTATTTGTAGTTTAGTTTGAACATTTTATTATTTAAGTGTGTTGCTTATTTTTAATCACTTGTTTTATTTTTTTATACGTAGTATAAGATCTGAAAAACTTAGTACCTTACGATTCTGAATTAGAAAAAACTGTTAGAAATATTTGAAAACAGCAAAAAGAGAAAAATCATTCTAGCAAAATGACTTGCAAAGTAATGCTGGAAATGAATATGAACATCATCCGAGACTTTTAAGGGATTATGCTAATCCTACAACATATGAAATTCATTTGAGTATACAAAACCTTGTTGTAGTTGCCAATTCATTTGAGCTTAAACCTGCTATTATTCAAATGGTACAAAATAATTATTTTTTTGGAACACCAACTGAAGAGCTCAATTACACATTGCTAGTTTTCTAGAATTGTGAGCTACATTTAAATATGATGAAGTGCTGACTGATACTGTCAAGCTTAGACATTTTCCTTTTTCACTGAGGGATAAAGCTAAGATGTGGTTAAACTCGTTAGCACCCGAATTTATCAGAACATGGGGAGATTTATCACAAAAATTTTATTTAAATATTTTCCATCTTAAAAAACTGCTAAGCTTAGACATGATATTACATCTTTTTGTTTTTTGTTAGTTTAAAGGGGAATCAACTTATGAAGCCAGTGAAAGATTTAAAGATCTCCTTAGGAAGTGTCCACACCATGCATTGCCAGATTGGTTAATAATTCAAACTTTTTATAATGGATTGGTTGGAACTCTTAAATTAATAATTGATGTTGCTGCTGATGGATAATTAATGTCAAAACCATTCGATGAAGCATATTCATTAATTGAAAAGATGACTACTAATAATTTTCAATGACCATTAGAAAGGGTTAATCCAAAAAGAGTAGTTCGTATTCATGATTCTGATGCAATATATATTTATATTGGCAGCTCAAATAGCCGCTATATTGAAGAAATAAATCAATATGGAATGAATTATTCTAAAACAACACCTGTGCTTGAGGAGAACTCATTTGGACAAATAATATAATCTCAATCTTCTTATGAGACTTTAAATGAAATAAATAATCATTCTAATAATCCTTATGCCAATTATTATAATCCTGGTTGGAAGAATCATCCAAACTTTTGTTGGAGTAACAATAATTCAAATGCTGCAAATCTACAATGGGGAAACAATGCTGCGAACCCAGTGGGAAGCTCCAAAAATCAAGGAAATCAAGCTTATAAACCTTATTACCCACCAGGATTTAATAATTTGTAAAGTAAGGAGAAAAATTTATCAATAGAAGAATTGATATTGCAAATGGGAAGTCAATTATAGAGTCACAAGCTGCAATCAAAAACATGGAAAATCAATTAGGATGTATTGCTACTGCACTTAACAATAGACTTCCAGAAACATTGCTTAATAATGTTGAAGTAAATCCTAAAGATCAGAACTAGAAGCAAATTAAAGCTATTCAACTGAGTGGAAAAGAATTAGAAGAATGACCTCAACGAGAAGTTGAAATTTAAAAAGATGGGGGGGGGAAATGAAAATTTTAGTGAAGATTTTCATTGTGAGTCAGAAAGTTCTATTAAACCAATGAAAATCACAGTAGAAAGACGTCCACCTCCATTTCCTCAAAGATTGAAGCAGAAGTATATCCGAGACTTTTAAGGGATTATGCTAATCCTACAACATATGAAATTCATTTGAGTATACAAAACCTTGTTGTAGTTGCCAATTCATTTGAGCTTAAACCTGCTATTATTCAAATGGTACAAAATACTTATTTTTTTGGAACACCAACTGAAGAGCTCAATTACACCTTGCTAGTTTTCTAGAATTGTGTGCTACATTTAAATATGATGAAGTGCTGACTGATACTGTCAAGCTTAGACATTTTCCTTTTTCACTGAGGGATAAAGCTAAGATGTGGTTAAACTCGTTAGCACCCGAATTTATCAGAACATGGGGAGATTTATCACAAAAATTTTATTTAAATATTTTCCATCTTAAAAAACTGCTAAGCTTAGACATGATATTACATCTTTTTGTTTTTTGTTAGTTTAAAGGGGAATCAACTTATGAAGCCAGTGAAAGATTTAAAGATCTCCTTAGGAAGTGTCCACACCATGCATTGCCAGATTGGTTAATAATTCAAACTTATTATAATGGATTGGTTGGAACTCTTAAATTAATAATTGATGTTGCTGCTGATGGATAATTAATGTCAAAACCATTCGATGAAGCATATTCATTAATTGAAAAGATGACTACTAATAATTTTCAATGACCATTAGAAAGGGTTAATCCAAAAAGAGTAGTTCGTATTCATGATTCTGATGCAATATATATTTATATTGGCAGCTCAAATAGCCGCTATATTGAAGAAATAAATCAATATGGAATGAATTATTCTAAAACAACACCTGTGCTTGAGGAGAACTCATTTGGACAAATGATATAATCTCAATCTTCTTATGAGACTTTAAATGAAATAAATAATCATTCTAATAATCCTTATGCCAACTATTATAATCCTGGTTGGAAGAATCATCCAAACTTTTGTTGGAGTAACAATAATTCAAATGCTGCAAATCTACAATGGGGAAACAATGCTGCGAACCCAGTGGGAAGCTCCAAAAATCAAGGAAATCAAGCTTATAAACCTTATTACCCACCAGGATTTAATAATTTGTAAAGTAAGGAGAAAAATTTATCAATAGAAGAATTGATATTGCAAATGGGAAGTCAATTATAGAGTCACAAGCTGCAATCAAAAACATGGAAAATCAATTAGGATGTATTGCTACTGCACTTAACAATAGACTTCCAGAAACATTGCTTAATAATGTTGAAGTAAATCCTAAAGATCAGAACTAGAAGCAAATTAAAGCTATTCAACTGAGTGGAAAAGAATTAGAAGAATGACCTCAACGAGAAGTTGAAATTTAAAAAGATGGGGGGGGGGGGAAATGAAAATTTTAGTAAAGATTTTCATTGTGAGTCAGAAAGTTCTATTAAACCAATGAAAATCACAGTAGAAAGACGTCCACCTCCATTTCCTCAAAGATTGAAGCAGAAGTATAGAGATAATTAATTTTCAAAATTTTTGGAAAATTTGAGGAAATTGATAATAGACATTCCATTTGTTGAAGATTTGGAACAAATGTCAAGCTTTGTGAAGTTCATGAAGGATATACTTAATAAGAAAAAGAAGTTTGTAGATAATGAGATTGTTGCACTCAGTGAAAAGTGTAGCGCTATAATTCAGAAGAAGCTTCCTGAAAAACTTAAAGATCCTAGAAGTTTTACAATTCCTTGTGTTATTGGCAAACGATTTTATGGAAAAGCTTTATGTGATTTAGGAGCCAGTATTAATATTATGCCGCTATCAATTTTCAGAAGGTTGGGCTTAGGAGATATTTCACCTATAACTGTAACTCTTTAGTTAGTTGATCGTTCGATTACCTATCCTAAAGGAGTTATAGAAGATGTTTTAGTAAAGTTTGATAAATTTATCTTTCCTGTGGACATTATTGTATTAGAGATGGAGGAAAATAAAGAATTTCCTATTATTTTAAGAAGACCATTCCTAACCATTGGAAGAGCTTTGATAGATGTGCAGAAATGAGAACTAACTATGAGAGTTAGTGATCAAGAGGTTAAATTTAATATTGCAAAATCATTGAGTACAAAAGAATAAGAGATTGAATGCTTCAGAATGAATATTAATGAGTATTTAAACCATGAATATTTCAAAAAGACATATGAAAGAGAATTTGAAAAGGAATATATGGAATATCAAGATGAGGAGAAAATCCAAGATGAGTTTATGGAAGTGAGTAAGGAAGAACTGAAATATGTAACACACCTACAACAATTCAAAGATGTATGATGTCAATTTTCAGTGATCTGATGAAAAAGGGATTGAAGTCTTTATGGATGATTTTTCTGTATTTGTAACTTCCTTTGAAATATGTCTAAATCAATTAAAGAAAGTTCTGGAATGTTGTCAAAAGACTAATCTCGTTTTGAATGGGAGAAATGTCATTTTATGGTTGCAAGAGGAATTGTTCTTGGACATAAAATTTTAGAAAATGGCATGAAAGTAGATCCTGCAAAAATTCAGGTTATATCAAACCTACCTCCATCTACTACTGTAAAAGGAGTTAGGAACTTTTTAGGACTTGCTGGATTCTACATATGATATATCAAAGATTTTTAAAAAATTACTAAGCCTTTATGCCAACTTCTAGAAAAAGATGCAAAGTTTGACTAACCAAAACTTTAAAGGAAAAATTGATCACTGCTCTTATAATTGTTTCACCAGACTGAGAGAAACATTTTGAATTAATGTGTGATGTTAGTGATTATGCAATTGGAGTTGTTTTAGGACAAAAATATGATAAGATTTTCAAGGTCATCTATTTTGCTAGTAAGACTCTTAATGATGCTCAGATTAACTATACCACCACTGAAAGAGAGTTATTAACCATTGTGTATGTTTTTGATAAGTTTAGATCATATTTGATTGGAACTAACGTGTTGTGCATACTGACTTCTGTTATTAAATATTTAATGCAAAAGAAGGATGTTAAACCAAGATTAATTGGATGGATACTTCTGATGCAAGAGTTTGATTTTGTAGTAGTCGATAGGAAAGTGACAGATAATCAAATAGCTGATCATCTATCGAGGTTAGAACAGGAATAAAAACTTTATTTGGAGAGTGAGATTAAAGATACTTTTCCTGATGAATAACTTTATGCTGTAAAATGATGAGAAATACCTTGGTATGCTGAAATTGTGAATTATATTATTAGTGGTATTTTACCATATGGACTAACGAAGCAATAAGAGAAGAAATTCATTTATGATGCAAAATCTTATTTTTGAGATGATCCTCATTTGTATAAACAATGTAAATATTTACTTATAAGACAATGTGTGCCTTATAAAGAAATTTAGGAGATTATTCAAAAATGACATAATTCTGAATTTGAAAGACATTTTGGGAATGATAGAACTGCTTGAAAAATTTTACAATCTGGATTTTATTGGCCTACTATATTTAGAGATGTTAATATATATATAAAAACATGTGATCGGTGTTAGAGAGTAGGTAACATTTCTAGAAGAAATGAAATTCCTCTAAATTTTAATTTGAAAATTAAAATTTTTTATGCATGGGGATTAGATTTTATGGGACCATTCATGCCTTCATTTGGAAATATATATGTATATATATATATATATTGTAGTATATTATGTTTCAAAATGGATAGAAGAAATCACTTTACCTAGATGTGATGCTCGGAGTGTTTCACAATTTTTAATAAAAAAATATTTGTACAAGATATGAAATGCCGAGAGTAATCATTACTGATGGAGGATTTCATTTTAGAAATGCAAAAGTTGAAATATTAGTAGAAAAATATAATATAATGCATAAAATTACAATTGTTAACCATCCCCAGACTAGTGGTTTAACAAAAATATCTAATCGAGAAATTAAGAGAATTTCAGAGAAGAGTATTTATTTTAACAAAATGAATTGGTCTATTAGATTAGATACTACATTATGGGCATACAGGACAACTTATAAGACACATACATGAATGTCCCCATATAGATTAATTTTTTGGAAGACTTGTCACTTGCCAGTTAAAATGGAACATAAAGCTTATTGGGCGATAAAAGAATTTAATTTCAATTTGAAAGAAGCTGGAGAGAAAAGATTATTGCAATTGAATGAGCTTGAGAAAATTATGAATGAATCTTATGATAATGCGATGATTTATAAAAGAAAAAAATGAAAGAATGACATGATAAGAAGATAGTGAAATGAGAATTTGAACCTGGACATGAAGTTTTATTATATAATACAAGATTGAAATTATTTCCTAGAAAATTGAAGTCTAGGTGGAAAGGGCCATTCAAACTTATAAATATCTATCCCTATAGAGCAGTCAATATTGAAGATCCCAAGGATGGAAAAATATTTAAAGTGAATAGGCACAGATTGAAACCTTATTTTGATGGTCAGAGACCAAATGTTAAAAAGACCATCATGTTGGATCACCCAGAATGAGACTAGGAATGTGGGGTGACGACATTAAACCAAGCGCTTATTGGGAGGCAAGCCATATGTATCATTGTTTACTTCAATTTTTGAATTTTTGTTTAAAATCATATATGTATATTTATGTTTATGTCTTTATGTAATCCGTGTATTTGAGAAAAATGTTTAGAAATATCTTTGTTTGCCTAATTTTGTGAAAAAACTGAGAATTTATTTGATAAAAATTGAAACGGCCAAAATTTTGGTACTGGCGCATGAATTTGAGAGAGCTGCGAAGACGAATGTGACTTAAACGTTTCAAATGACAATTTTTGGCAGTTTTTTGCGGGGAAACCTTCAAATAACTCCTCAAAAATGACTCCAAGTCATATTTTAGGGGGGAAACGAGGGAAGAGTGACCACTTTTCAATTCCTATGGCTTCCTACTCTAGAAACTCCGCTAGATTTGGAATTTTCAACTGAAGAAAGTTCATCAGTTTTGACGAACAAAAGTTGCATGATCGAGTTATAGTGAAGAAGAGGCTTATTAAAGAGAGGAGATTTTTGAATTGAGGATTCAACACATTGAATACTCGAGTCAAAGAAGATATTGCACAGAGGTGTGGGAAGTGTTTTGCTACACTACTGCTACTGTAGTCCCCCCTGTGGTGAAAGAATTTTATACAAATATTCATGGGATCAACCAAGGAATGATTTACATGCGAGGCAAGTTTGTGCAATTCACTCCTTTGAGAATCAACAAAATGTTTATGATCGAGAACGTGCCTGTCTGCCACTATGCAAATTTTACCCCTATAAGAGACAACATGGATGAACTCTACTGTTACCTTACGGATGAAGATGCTAATTGGGAAGCCCAAGATGATGAGAATGTGAGTTTTTCTTCATGATTGTTAAATCCTACTTCAAAGGGGTGGCATTTCTTCATTTCCACGAAATTACTACCTACTATGAAAATTAGTAAGGTCACTAAGGAGAGTGCTATCCTGAACTACTGTATTCAAATTAAAAAACCTGTTGATATTGGAGCCATAATTGTAAAATCAGTTTTGAGTTTGATCATGAATGGACCTGCACCTAGATTGGGACATCCATCTACTATTTTCTAACTCTGCAATCAATCATAAGTACCTTATGAAAGTTGGGAGAAAATACTACTGCCTTGGTAGCCGATGGATCCTAAAGTTTACTGCAGTTACATTGGAATGGGAGATGCAAATGATATGAATGTACTAATGGATCAAGGATCCTAGAATTCATCACTTATTCATCCCTACTACAACTCAAGTGCACTTTCAAAGAGAATCAAGAAGATATAGAAAGAGGTGCATAATCTTATGCATGCAATTATGCATGCAATTTTGAGAATATTTATGAAATGTTGGATCACCTAGATTGGAGACTCAAAGAACATTTTGAACATACAGGGCATATTGAAGATGGTCTGGTACGTATGTTCAAGAAGCAAGCATGGTTTGAGGAGGAAAATTCAACTGATGAATTTCCATTTAAACCCTTCTACAATCTGTATGTGCCCTGCCAGTCTATGGGAGATATCGAGGATCGAGGAGGACGAGAGTGAAGAAGATGTTTGAAGTTGAGTTAAGCACGAAATGTTTTGTCTAGTATTATTTGTTTTATTTGTTTTAGTTTATTATGTTTTACTTTCTATTGTTGCACTATCTATATTTATTGCTTTGAAGTTTGATGTTTAGAAACCATAAAAAATGGCGGATTGAAAACAAAGTTTGCTTTAGAACAATAAATTTGTTTTGTGTTGGCTAGAAAAAATGTTAGTTTGTAATAACGTGGATTTCAAATACAAATATGAGTTTTGTGTTGTTTGTGAAAATTTGGTGTTAGTTTGATGTTTAATTATGTTTAGAAAGATTTATTTGAGTCAAATAGAGGTTGACGTAAAGCGGTACGAAGAAGATTTCCACAAAAACCAAGATCTGGCAAAAATAAGCTCTGGCGCATAATGCGTCAGATTGGCGCATGATGCACCAACTTACAGTGCCTTAGTGAATGATGCGCCAGATTTTGCGGGGTACGCCAAAGGTCCGAACACACCACATTGCCTAAAAGAAAACCGCAAAATCGCACAGAAAACCTCCATTTTTGCCGCTTGGTCGTCTTCCACCTCCAACCTTTAGTTTAGGGCATCACATTGCGGACTAAGAAAAAGGATTTGGAGGTCAAAAATCATAGATTTCATCTTCTTTTGGTAAGAGCTTCACTTTAACTTAAAAATTTTTAATTTTCACCATGGATTTTGGGAGATAAAAAAATGGGATTTTTGATGAAAATGCTTGAAAAAAACTCATGGTGAAAAGTTTCTTATCAAATAATCTTACTTAGGGAGTTAGATTTGTGATTTAGTAATTTATGTGGAATTTATTTGGATTTTTTGTAGAATCTCTGATGGCTCCTCGCACAAAAAGAGGAAGAACATCAGGCGAATTTGATGCTCGAAAGTTTGTTAATTTCAAGGCCCAACACTATTACAATACACAAATTGAGACCCGAAGACTGATCTAAGAAAGGGCATTTGTGAACCCAGGAGGCGAGGTTGAAAGGTTGATTCTCGCCAGAAATTGGGAGCGATTTTGCTACTTCATTATTGTAGTGATCGTCCATATGGTTCAGGAGTTCTATGCCAACCTAAGGTTCACTGCAGGAGATCATATTCTGGTGAGAGCTACACAAGTCTACACAAGTTGAGTTTGAGTTTACCTCTGAAAGGATTAATGTGTTATATGGGCTGGGGAATGTCTTCCAAGATGAATATGCCACTTTTGTTATCGCTGATTCATCACTGGAAGAAGTCATTGCCTTTCTGACTGATGGAAGATGGGAGTGGAAGATAAAGAATAGAGTGGAAGATAAAGAATAAGAAGATAAAGAATAACAAGATGATTAACTTCCCCGCTTCCATGTTGATGATTCAGTTCAACGTATGACATCACTTTATCTTTGTCAAACTTTTACCTACAAATCATCTTGCTGATGTTATAAAGGATTGAGCTGTGTTGAACTATTGCATTCATAATATAAAGGCAACAGACTTTGGATATCCTTCCTTGATTTTCACTCTATGTGAACAATTAGGAGTTGAATCTCATAGAAATGAAGAGAGATTAAAACCTCATAATTTGATTGGGAGGCACATGATTCAAAGAGTAGAATCGTTTGTTGAGGTTAGAAGTGGAAGAAGGGATATGCCCTCTACATATGTTGTAGGGGCATCTACTTCTAGTTCTGCATTGTTGGAAGGTATTATGGCTCATAATTCAACAATATGATATCATTAATATACAAACTTAGTTGGAAGAGATAGAAGCAAGAAATGCATATAATGATGAATATCAGCAGAGGAGAGTTCAACATGATATAGATTTTCAAAATGCTATGGTTAGACACTTCATGGGTGAACCTAATGTGAACTTTCCTGCTTGCCCCAACTTTGTTCCCTATGCTCCCATTCGTGATGAAGATGAAGAGGTAAGAGAAGAAGAATAAGATGATGATGATGATGGTGAGGAAGGACATGAGGGCTGATAATTTAGTTTAAGTTTGATTTGATATTATGTGTTGTTTGTATATTTGTTTGTACAGTGTTGCACTTTTATTTGAGACTTGTTGGATTTAATATTTTTATGTTGTGTTGTGGACTTGTAATTTGTAATAGTAATACAAATAGTAGACTTTTTTTACTTTTCAGTTTTTGTTTTGGTATTTTCAGTTCGAGCTTGTTGAATGTGTAGTATTTTTAGTTTTTATTTTTCAGTTTTAGTATTTCTGTTTTAATTCCCAACAATATATTATATTTTTTAATGCTTTTAAGCCTATATGTAGTTTTACAGTTAGTACCTGCAATATACAGAACAAATTTCATGTTCAGAAATCCTTTACAGGTTAGTTTTTATTTTCATGCATTTACTGTTTTCTTTCACCTACTAAAATTTTGTATTAAAATATTTTTAAAATCATTTAAAAATTTAAATTTGGGGGGGGGGGGGGGGAAGAGAATTTTCTTTT